>NC_136059.1:539871941-540284441 GCF_964261635.1 Lissotriton helveticus | reverse complement strand
GGATCAGACCTTGGATGGCTACCTGTTTGGCTTCCATGGGTAAAAGATGGAGGACTTTCTTTAGCAGCCTCAGAAGGCCGAAACAGGTAGCCGAGAGTTTGGTGGCTTGAAAGCCAAAGGAGAGGGATCTGTCCAGCCACACCCCGAGGCTCTTGATGTTATCCTTGGGTGCCGGGGGGATACCCAGACAGGGTGGCCATAGGGCAATGAATGCGCTAGGGTCAGCAGGGCCCAGAAGCATCAACTCTGTCTTGTCCCCGTTCATTTTGAGTAGTGAGGCGGACATCCAGCTCTTTACCTCTTCCAGACATTTTCTGAGCCCTCCTTCTTTTGGAATGTTAGCCTCCTGCGCCAGTGAGACCACCAGCTGAGTGTCGTCCGCGTAGGATATGATTTTAACTCCAAATGGACGGACAACCTCAGCCAGTGGCCTCATATAAATGCTAAAAAGCGCAGGGCTTAATGAAGAGCCCTGTGGTACTCCGCATCTCAACGGTCTGCTAGTGGATGTTGACTCGCTTCAATAATAGTTCCCAGCTTGTTTT
The DNA here is from genome assembly GCF_964261635.1 of Lissotriton helveticus. Lineage (NCBI taxonomy): Eukaryota > Metazoa > Chordata > Amphibia > Caudata > Salamandridae > Lissotriton > Lissotriton helveticus. The sequence goes on along the minus strand of NC_136059.1, from coordinate 540,283,896 downwards.
AGTAATACACTGACCGTATCAAGTAACTTCAACCTTTTGAAATGCTCATTTATTAGTTACTCAGCAATTTCAATAAGAGCCAGGATGATTTTTCTACTGGTACATCTATTGATTATAGCCCACTAGAGCCTGATAAACCCCCCTCGCGATTTCCTGCGAAAAACAAATGAAATTACAAATCCTGTAAATCATTTTACAGATTATCCATACTGCCTTAGAAGAAACACCTATGAATGTGGGATTATCCATCGTTTTGAATAAGTGATTATTTTAATTGTATTTTGCTTGTAGTTGTGGTTATTTATTTGTATCACTATTATGAGTTTATAAGCATTCTATTCGATTTGCAATGCTTATGAGTTATCGTTTGCATGGCTGTTGAGAGTTATGAATCATGTTCCTAACTATAAATTGCAAATTTCAGCAGTTTATGAGTTTTAGGCCATAGCCGTCACTTGAATGTGGTCTTTTGGGTGAATTTCCGAGGTTTGTTAAACCATATGTTGAGATGCTCTAATAAAGCTAATCATAACTTAACTTTAACCTTTATTCTTGCCAGTAAGTTTTTATTTGGTTCATTTTTGATCATATACGGCATCCAAAAGCACCATTTGCCCCACTCTCAACCACGGTCAACCACACATTGTGCATGGACTACTGCTATGAACAGCAGGGGTTGGGCACATGACCTGGCCAATCATCCCTCCTCTGCTAGCCTGAACAACGTATGTGCATGGCTTCATGTGATTGTGGGCACCGTATCACACTTCAGCCATAGACAGCGGGTTTCCTGGCCCCCACATTATGGGCATGCACTAAAATTACCATAAAGCATTCAAAGTGAATTCATGTTTTTTTGGAATGTTTCCTGCAGATTTGTTGAACGGCATCAAAGTTATTAATGAAAAAGAACATAAAATGTCTCTCCTATCAAAACTCTGACCTAAACCATAACTACACTGGTGGTACTACTGTCAGTGCAGCATAAGACACACACACATACATACTTATATGATTCATATTTACAAATATTTATCTGTGTAGTAACGTCACTTGCAACACACAGCATATTAGCAGCAACACTGTAGTGACTCCCAAAGTAGTAATTGCATGGTAATGGTCATGCATGGTAGTTGATGCATTTTAATGGGGAAGAACCTACTCAGATAGTTATATCTCAGGCACCATGAAAGATGGTCGATTTGGGGAAACCCATCTTTCCTGTCCTTTTTGTCAGCTTAACGAAAATAAAACAGACAGTTGATTCTACAGTATAATTTGTACAAGAACGTTTTGATTTGATGGAATTTAGAACTTTCACTGTATTTCAAGAGAACTATTTTAAATCCAGACAGTGTTTTTTTTATACCAATCGGGGAAGACATCCCATAATGAAGGCCCGCTAATTGGTTAGTTTACCCTGAATCTCCATATGCCGTACTTTCAAATGTCAAATCAATAAGAATCAGTGAGGTTTATGATTTATTTATTGAAAAACAATGCTATACCAAATTGAGCAATAAAATGGTAAAAATTGTTAGGCACTTCAGACACAAAGAGGTTAATAAAAGAATTAGAAGATTGATGCATCAGGACTCTTTTATTAATAAATGTAAGTCCCAGCATGACAGTACAGTGTTTGATTTCTATGTAACAAGGTTTAGGATCTCTGTTTGGCAAAAAAGGAGGAGTTAGTTATGTGGTGTCCCATAAATGGGAACAAGTATTAGATCACGTGCATTAAGTCTGTGTTGTGCTCAAACCTGGCAGAGTACTGGAACAGAGTATTGGAACAGAGTATTTCCTAGGTTCCAGAGCCCCTGGCCATGGGGAATGTTTGAAAATGGTAAATACATATTCAGTCCCTACTTTGATAGGATTAGCTGACAAATGTTAGCATGAAGGACTCCTTCCTGCTGTGATGGTGGCAAGGTTTATTACTGACTGGCACTGGATAGACTAACACCCATAACTCTCATGAATGATGCAAGGAGATCTTAGATATTTATTACAGTGAGAACAAAAATGAATTAAGCCCTTCCATTATAAAAATGATATGCAGAATATAGGCACGTTTTGATGCTATTAGTTCAAGGCTTTGAAAGGACTGTGACCTTGAATTAGAAAGTGTAAGGCAATGAAACAAGCTTGGTTACTTACATTTATTTATTTTTGTGGCATAACTTGATTTTTATCTTCTCTTAATTTCTTTTATACATTTGTTACGTGACATACACCACTGAAGGAAAAGCTATTTTAGGCATAAACTACATATTAAGCGTAAGACTTTGAACAACCTCAGCCCAATCTTTTACTCAGCTATCTACTTCCTTACGTATCAACACTATAAACAAATGTTGAGCAGTTCAACCACAGGATCACAACGGTCCTTGAGTACCTTATCCTGCTTAAAAGTCTGCTTCTCAATCACTAAGCCTCATAGTTGAACTGGCTCAATCAGACCTGAATTAAAATCCCAGCAAATAAATAAAATAATCCTGAAAAGGCAGTGGAAGAAATTAAACAATAACAATATACTTGCACTCGCCACTGTGAATTTATAAAGCCACTATCAAAAGCCTGCAGACTACCAAACATGATGCTTTGTTGACACTATCTCAGTTATCTGATAACAGCAATAAAGCGCCCATGCAGGATGGTCTTAAACCTCAAACGAGTTCACAAATGTGTTTATAATTTTTGCAAACTAAGTACAATCAGTGGCCTGTTTAGAATGTCCGTTAATATCCATAAAGCAAAATAAACGTTCAAATACAATATGAAAGGAGGTATATAATTTCCTTGTGGCGGTATTGCATAACAAGATAAATTCTCATCACCTCTTCTTTGTCATTTTGTAAAAATCCATCTTTATTAGTAATTTTTAAAGAAAACAGTGAGCAAAAGTGTTTTGAGGGAACAAACCCTCTTCTTCGGGGATGAAAAGAAGAGTAAGAAACACAAAATAAATTAAAGCCGCAAAACTTTGAGGAGGTGGTTTTGAACAGAGGACTCCATTTTGTTCCCACTACACAATCTGATCAACTACAGATTAAGGCAAACCTCTTGACGTTTACTAGGAAACTGAAACTAAAACATATTTGAGAAAGTTCCAGAAAAGAAGAAGCATGTAGTAAGAACAATGGATCCCAGCCCAATGACCGTTAAGGACCTGACAGACATTTCTACAGTATGGAGTCTGGAGGAAGGGACAGATGTAGACACTGAGGATCTGGCACAACAGTTGGGTATCATGGAGATTACACAAGAATATTCTGATCTTAAAATTAAATGAACATTTATTGGGAATTAGACAAGTGACAATGTGATTGCGTTTTATTATTAGGTTATCAGTGATTTTGACTCTTCCTAGATGTAAGACAACATTTAATTTGAATAAAGATGAACTGAATGTAATCAATACCTTGAGTAGCGATACTTCTATAATTATCGGACAAGCTGATAAAGGAGGAAATGTCATTTTAAATTATGAAGATTATGACATTGAAGCAAGACGACAATTTAATATTACTGATAATTACAAACGTGTATAAATGAGCTGCTCTATTCTAATACGCTTCCGAAAGACCGTTGAAGAATAAATTGAAAATGTATTTTGACAAAAATCTGCTGACAGAGGAAGAGTATAAGTATTTGAATGCTGGGGCTTCCTGAACGCCAGTTATCTATTTTTTGCTGAAGATTCATAAAGGGGCAAGATCCTACCTGGAGGACCTATTATTTCGAGGTTAGGGGTCACATACAGAGAGAGTTTCAGAATATATTGACATCTTTTTGGCTCCCATTGTTTCCACTTTATCTTATTTTATTAAAGATACTAAGGACCTCCTAATTTAGATCTTAGATGTACCTTTGGAAAAAGGATTATTTCCTTCTAACAATGGATGTATCTTGCTTATATACCATAATAGATCAGTTTAAGGGGTTGGAAGCACTTAGATTTTTCATGTATATGAAATATTCTAGCTAAAATCAGCAGTTAAGGATGATATTGGATTTGACAAAATTTGTGCTTGAGAATAACTTTTTCTTATATCAGGACAAATGGTACAATGAGGAACGCAGAACAGCAATAGGTTGCAGGTTTGCTCCAACTTATGCTAATTTATTCATGGGTTTGTATGAGAGGGAGCATACCTAGAGTAGTGATGTATACAGGCCCAACAAAGTAATATTTTGGGGCAGATATATAGATGATATTTGAATTATATGGAAGGGGGTAGAGGATGAACCTAAAATACATCATCGGTATCTTAAAGACAATAACTTTAATGTAACCCATAGTCTGGAATATCAGTAAAGGAATTTAGTCTTTTTGGATGTAGAACTGTATGTAGAAAATGATGTGTTACTATCACGAATCTTCCGCAAGCCAACAGCTGTGAACCCATTGTTGCCCGCTAGGTAGGCTCGCAGGAATTGCAGTTCTGATGAGGAATATAGTAAGGAGGAGGTGAAGATTAGGAAGAAGTTTCTAGGGAGAGGGGACGCAGAAGAAATTGTATTGAAAGCTCAGAAAATAACTAAATGCATATCTATCACGGTTGAGCTTACTAAAATCTGATTTGTTCCTGTGTTTAGTACTTATTTATGATATTCTGACTGAACATTGGCATGTTCTGACTTTGTATGATGACATTAGGAACTACATCGCTCATAAACCTTTAATAACATACAAAAGGGCCTCTTCACTCAAAAATACCTTACGTCCGAGTGACACCATGAAAAGTAAACCAAACAAGCATTGGCAAAGCTAAAAGGATTCGCCTATGCAAACTATTGGCTTTGTGAATGTTTTTGGCCATGTTGGTCAGCAGCGCAGATGGCCGCATCATAGGTCTTTTTTTTTATTGCTGGTGGGAAGGCAGGCCTGGAGGTATCTCGGGAGGGCGTGCAACACACACTGTGCTATTCTACACATTTCCACTTGAGCAATGACAGTGGGATGAAACCACCATTCCAAGAGTTGCATTACGTATCACAGAGAGCATTTTGTTTTTTTCCCTCACACTGTACTTGGTGCCACTTTCCACTTTCATCAATTACCAATATCATTATTTTGTAATCTAGTAGAATACCGAAACACAAAAACATCTGAAAAATTCTGATGCAAACCGTCTACCTGCCTTAATGGTACCACATAAAGAGAATACATAGATACAGTTTAAGCAAACTAATTGCCAATAGACAAAAGAAAATCAGGCCTCTTGTGTTTCAGTAAGGTGAGACAAAAACAAGCATGTGGGTTTGGAAAAAAGAAAAACGCTCTAACTGTTTCTTCTGCAGAATACCAACAGAAAACGTGTTTATTTGACAGGATTTTCTTAAGTACGCCTTTTTCCTTTGCTTATTTAAATACCACTTCAGCATTCTTCAACTTCCCGTTTGTGGGAAAGGGAAGGCGTGAAAGGGTTTTTATCACACATGTGAAGCTTAGTGACTCTGCTATTAGAAAGATTAGGAAATGTGAGTAGCCGTGGGTTTCTGCTTTCAGCCAGGATTCTCCAGTCAGGAGAAGGAAGGCTTCTGTCACATTTGTGCCCCAGAGGAAGATTCTACCCCTTACTTGGCTTCAGAGTCTTCTGCGTTTAACCCCTCCCATGCTGGTGACAGAACCGTTCCGTCACGAGCCTCGGGTGGGCTGTGCTGGTGACGGAACGGTTCCGTCATGGCCCCGCCGCTGCGCCTGCGCGGCGCCTTCTATTGAGCGGGCGGGGCCGTGACGGAACCGTTCCGTCACAAGCACAGCTCACCCGCGTGCCATGACGGAGCGGTTCCGTCACGAGCACGGGACCGCCGCGCCGCCGCCCCGCCCCCATAGCGCTGCGGCAGAATAGCCGCAGCAGCGAAGGGGTTAAACAAACATATGATCAAAGTGCTCAGGTGGAGATAGTCGAGGATCCAGCTGAAGGGCCCTTTACTGAAGTACGGGTCTTCCTTCAACCCCTCCTGCCCCCACTCCTAGCATCAGATTAGGCGTTCTGTAGTAACGAGACTGCAAAGTGAGGCAAAGAACTGGAAGAGAATGCTCATGGGAAATGAGAAGGATAGAATGTTAAAGGGTCAAAGTCCCACCCCAGAAATATTTCCCTGGAGTGGCGAAGACAAGGCAGTACATCCAGAGCTGCCAACTTTGGATCTGAGGATCCAGGTTCAAGTCTTGGTGTCGACTAGGCAGACTCTAAGCCCTTTTAAGATTTTTTTTAATTTAAAAGAGCTTTCATAAGCACAGCACAAGTGCTGTGTAGGTGATACCTAAAAAAATATAAATCTACCATTTGTATTGATTGGCATCTATCTTGTCCTACGAGGTGCTACAAATACGGTATATGCAATTGTTGTAGATATGTTGTGGAATGGGCTAGGATTTCGAGATATGGGATGGAAGTAAGAAATTTGAGATAAGATCCTTTATAAATTGCAACACAAAACATTGCATTTATCTCACTGTATGCATATGTGGACTACAGTGTGTGGGATCAACCAAAAATTGCAAGAACGATGAAGGGAACACATAAAAGCAGTATTAATTTGAGATGCAAAATATCCCTCGGTGTCCCATTTGTAAAGTGTCATGATTTGGCAGGTAGGGATGATTTACATTTTAGAAGTATAGAGGCCTTTCAAGCTGATGAAAGTGGGGGTAATATGGAACAAAGATTGAGAGCTAAGGAAATGTCCTGGATAGACAGATTGTAAACTGTCTCTAAAGGTTTGAATGCTGATAGGGATCTTTTTACCCTTCTTTAGAATTGCAACATGGATATAAGAATTTAATGATAGCCGTGTATGGAGAGTCTGTCTTGTTCCATTCTAATTTGGTATTGAGAATGCTTGATTTTATTAGGACTGGCATGATGTGGTTTTTGGCCCATAGAAGGAGGAGGTCAAGAGACCAGAATAGTGTAGAGGAACCGGTCCGGTGTGTATTGACTTTGATATGCCTCAGTTCAAATACAGGGAGTGTTCAATATTTTCCAAACAGCAACTATTGTAACAATTCTCCTTTTTGAAAAGTGAAGGTGTGTTGGTTTGAATAGCTGGTTATTGTCCTTTAAGCTAGGAAGAAAGAATTCAGCTATTGCATCTAATGGAGAGTTTGCCTCTTTCCTAACCAATTAAATAGTGAGATGGATTGACCCTGTCAGAGTCCAAATCATATTATTTGGACCAGAAAAGGTGAAAGGCGATAAGAGGCCGGAATGGCATACAGTAATCAGTTAGGTATGTTTAGACCGTGACATCGTTTAGTTCCAATACTGGGAAATATTTTCTAAGAAACATTTTAAGAATATTGTTTTTGGGTTAAAATGTATTTTGTTTTCGAGAGCGATTATTATGTCAGATATTTAATAATTAACAGCGAAGGATTTCTCAATAAGGTTGTAGAAATGTAGATAATGTTATAGATAGACATCAGGTTGTTATGTTCTATGCTGCAACATCGACATCGGAGAGCAATTCTTCACATTTTATGCGTAGGAAATGTTGGGAAAGCACTTCTGGGTTAGACCAAGTGCCAATGGTTTGGCGGGAAATTGTAGTGGCTATAAAAAGGGTGTAAGGGTTTTGTATTGGGAGGTATAGAACAAAGCAGAGGTAGGAGGCGGTCCTACCTCTGTAGTTTCTTATACAAGGGAACCAGATTAATCAAAAGACACCAGTCTCAAGGGTTTCTTGACTGTACTAGAGGCTCTTCCTCCTGGTCTTCTTCAGGAAATGGCGCTCCTCATACTTGGTGAAAAAGGAAAAAACAATAGAGATCCAAAAACAAATAATGATTTATGGATTTCCCATTAAAAGAAGGTTCACCTGCTACTATAACCAAATAGGGTGGTTTGTGAACATTTAGGGTTAAATAGGGAGAGTTGTGCAGAGTGACATGATCTTTCCTATACAATTCTCACAAGTTGCCTACCACCAGAGTGTTCCCTATGTTGCAGTCCCCCACCAACCCCACCGTTTAGGAGGTGGTACTTGCCTTGGACCACGATCCGCCTCCTGGGTCGTGTTGAGGGGACTGTGGCAGTGTTCTCACTCTTGGTTTCACCGGTGCTGCAGGTAATGTTGTGGGTCAGCCCTTTCTTGGGATCCTCTGCTCTGGTCCTGCCCGCAAGCCAAGCCGTCCCTTCTTCCGAATCTTCCGCTCGTGCTGGAGGTCCTTGGTCGTCTGCTCTCCTCGTCTTCTGGTTCGCGTCCTTGCTCCTGCTGCACTGTTCCGGCAATTCCTCTATGCTTGCGTCCTCTCTCCCGCTACTCCGGGCCGACACTTCCTCCATGAAAAAGGAGAGTGGTCGCTCACACGCCGCATTCCGTCGGAAAGCTAAAACGCTTTCTGCTTTCCCGATCAGGGTTGGGACGTCGACCATGCTGGAGCACTGTTCATCCTCAAAGGGCCAACTAATATGGCGGGGCATTGGCGTGCAAGTGGTTATACTGAGGAGAACTCATTGATAGAGCCTCATTGCTGGAAAGATAACAGGGTAAACTTATCTGTGTAATAGAAGTAAACAAAACTGTAAAACATTCAACTCTAAAAGAGGTTTTAAAACTTTGCCATATAGACTGAAAGGACTATGAGACTAGTAGTGGGACAAAACTCGTAGGAACCGATAATGATACAAGCACAACATTATCGTTTATAATTTACAAATATAGGAATGACTTTGAATGCAGTGGATTTAATGTTATCTACTGTGGGGAGAAACCATAAAACAGGTTGCATCTAAGTGTTACAATTTCTAGATATGGTGTCAGGAGTGTTTTTTAAATTGCTAGGAAAAGACATTAATGTCACTCTAGGGGTAATACTTATAATAAGGGGTTCTCTTTTTGGCACCAATGTGGTATATAACTCTAACATTAGTACTGTTTTTTTGAGGTTACTGTGGCTGGAAATGAAAGGGTTTCTTTGAGTGATAACATTAATCGCAATCACTCTAATTGCTATTTAGTTTAAGAACTAAAACAAAATATCATAAGTTTGGAGAGAGGAAAAGGATTGTGATCAAGGAGCTGGAATTAGATTTTTTTTATGGTGTTCTTAAAAAGGGAGGTACCATTTGGAGAAGTGTGGCTCACTGGTTAGAGGAGGCAGACCTGGAAGCAGAGGTCAGCCCGGGACCAGGGTTCAATTCCCGGCTCGGCGGGGTCTTGAGTCCTAAAATGTCCATGGACTCGACAATTCTCGCTCCGGTGCCTACTCGATTCACGGGTTCACACTCTGCGACTCTGGGCAATAGCTTGCTTAATCTCCACAACGGCCCCTCGCGGCGGGATGCCTGGCTTTCACCTTGCGGATACCCTGCCGGGGTTATCTCACAGGGGAATACCAGGACGGGTTCCCTAAGCAAGCGCTTAGAAAACGCTTGGTGATTTGCGCTATATAAATTCCTGTACATTTACATTTACATTTATTGTTATTTGAGATTAAATTTCAAATTGTATTTTTGTTTTTACAAATACTGCTATGGGGTATTTTATTGATATGAAAATTGGAACCGCTTATTTGTTGTAGAATCTGGAATAGGGCAATGAAAAAATATACAAATTGAAGATAAACATCTGAGATAAGAAAATAATAATGATTAAATCACGCTATTTATATGAACTATCATGCATGATTTCCTGTATTAATGATATAGGATTACGATATTTTGGTATGCTAGATTCTGGCAATTGTAACGTATTTGACTACAGAATGTTAAACTTATCATTTGCATTCCAAAATTGCTTAAGATTTATGTATAAAGACATGGGTACATTCTTCCACATCATTTGCCATTGCCCCAAAATACAGCGCTACTGGGTAGGAGTCACAGGGGTGATGTCAACAGTGCTGGGCATCCAAATACAACCAGATGCACGCTGGCACCTAGTGGGGGTCACGGGGAAGATAGGTGGCCCACACGCATCAATACGTGCCTCAAATTGGCCTCAGTGGTAGCAAAACAAAATGTAATACGGCCACAGGACCCACCGAAACTCTGATTGGAAGGTGGATATGGATTGGTGCCGATTGGCAGAAAAAGTTGTATACAAAAGCAGAGGATGCCCAAAGAAGTGGGGGGAAATCTGGAGTGTGGGAGATATACAGGTCACAATAGGGGGGAGGGGGAAGGACACCTACGTGCAAGAACAGGAGAGCGGGAGGCCCAATTGTAAGATGTATCATGTCTAATATTGATGAACCCTCTTTCATGTATGTAAACCGAATGCACTCCATATATCGAAAGCTGTACAGAAAATCTCTGGCTGAACACTCTAACTTGAATGAATGGATCGAGTCTAGTTCAATAAAAAATAATTAAATAAAAAAAAGTATAAAATGGCCTAAATACAAATTACAGGAGTAAATATGAGTTATTTTCGATGAATATATATAGTTGGGATCATGATAAATTTAGGACAGCTCTATAATACATCAATGTATATATTGATAGGAATGAAGGAACTGAGAATGTGTCAATTAGGTAACATTTGTTTTTAATTGTTAATGTTATTTTAATCTTTCTTGCTCCTGTTCATTGTTGCTCTCTCTTTTTCTTATTTCTTCATTTCCTGTACTTGATTTCCCAATCTGTAATATTTAGAAATGTCTGTTTATTGTGACTCCATTCTATCTCTTTTCCTTATATTCTGGCATGGTCTTTTAAACTGTGTAGTTCCTCCTATTGTGACAGGGATTCATTGTGCATACCATTCCATTTGAAACCAATTTATATTATGTGTATAAATAAGTTGAAGATGATGTGTAAATGCAATTTTAATTGTACTATTCTGGTATTTTAATGTATTATGTTTGAGTACTATTATTTACAGCCCTGAAGAGGGTTTGTTCCCTCGAAACACGTGTTGGCTGGATGTTTCCATTTCAATAAAGGTAATAAAGATGGATTTTTACAAAATGACAAAGAAGATGGGGTGTGACTTTACCTTGAGATGAAATACTGCCAAAAGGAAATCTATTGATTCAGAATTAAGGTATATTATATACCTCCTTTGGTGATGTATTTAACTTAAATGTGACTAGAGGGGCTGGTCTCGGAGGTGAACGCGTCGGCCACATATCCCTATCACCGCAATTCTTTTGATTTTCTGAAAAATTAATTAACATTGACTAGACTGCTTAATTCACCAAAACATGTAATTGCAATTGAGAAAGGACAAATCAGAGTGCAGATTGCTGCGTCAGAGGGGCGGAGAGCGGTCACGGTCAGAGCAGCAGGCTGGTCCGGGCGAGGCAGTGGCAAGCGAAGGCGGAAGGGGAAGCCCAACGAGAGGTTGACTTTGCTGTGCAGTTGGCATTTCAGTGTGAACATTAGTCTCCGGTCCTGCCTGGCCCCCCGCCCCCTGCGCTAGCCCTGCTGCGGTGCGGAGGGGGAGAAACAGGCTGCAGCATACAAAAGAGTTTGGCAAGGGATGCCATAATTGAGGTGGAGAGTAGAGCAGGTATGCCGGCATTTCGGTAAGGCGAGGTGTTAGAGAGGCAGAGGCTCCTACGCACCTCGACATTCCTGTAGGTGAGTTGCAAGCAGCCCGCCTCCCAGCTTGCAGCCTTAGGCTCCTACTTTTACTCCCAGCTTTCCCGGCCCCGGATCCCCAAATCTAAAGAACCTCGGGTAAGATCCAAATGGGGCACACTCTCAAGAGTCAAGAGCTAAGGGCTGGGAGGAACAGATTAAAAGGGTGCCGGGTGCTGGCGATGCCCCAGGGGCCTGGTTCTTTCCCAGCAGGCGCGGAAGTGGGCGGCATTAGGCCAGTGCAGCTTGCTCCTCTTGGGGGAGGGCATCACGCCACCCCCACCTCCAGTTGCCACACCGCAGAATTTTGGAGTCTATAGCACTGGCGTCTACCATTATTGCACCTGCTTTTACTTTGGAAATCTGCCGTGCTTTTGCACAACGTCCTGCCCAGCCACAGCTTTATTCTCCTCTTGTGATCCCTTCTCGGCATTTGAACCGGGATTGAACTGGGATTGAAGTGCAAGTTATAACCCCCCCCCCCCGACTTGCCATAAGAAAAGCTCGGATCTCCTGCTCACCTTATTCAGTGCCTTGCCGAGAGCTGCATAAAAAACTCCAGGAGCACGATGACCTCAAGAAAGTTATGCTCAGGTCGTGTGATTTCCTCTTCACCTAGACAACCCCATAAAACAAGGAGATTGCACAAGTGGATCAAAATACTACAGCAACATTGCTATAAATCCTACCCAGCTATTACCAGATTCTTCCGAAAGATGTCATGGATTGTACCCGAGATGATAGCAGTGACCCCTGACGAACTGGCCCCTACTTTTCATCTAGGAAGTCCCTCCTCCTCGGACTATGTAGGCCCACAGGGGGTCATTCTATTTCTGGTGGATCAAGATTCAGTCAAATGAGGGCGCCTAGGATGGCCTAGTTCTACAATCTACTGCCGCTCTATCTCCTTTGGATTCGGATGTTCCATTCGTTCTTCAGGCACTGCTCAACAATTACCCAAATGGGCCTAATAAAGATTGTCCTCCCGCTGTTACGCCAATCCGAGGGGGACATTTGTAAGGGGTTAAGCCAGGTCAGGGGCCTTGAGGAACTGTTGGAAGTGGAACCTAGTTTGGTGGGAGGGCAAGGATATATAAAGAATAGATGATTGTGGAAGATTTTACACTCCTAGATATTGAAGCCCAATTAGGGGGCTAGGTAGGCCCTCCTGACTATGTCCCTAAGAGCAATCTGCCACCGATTAGATCTAGTATTTTAAACTTAAGTTCTTCTCCCCGGCGTCTCTCTATGCCCCTAGATCAGGGGTCTTTAAACTGTGGGGCGTGACCCTCAGGGGGGCCGTGGAGCGATGCAAAGGGGGTCGCGCCTTCACAGTTACACTTCTGCCCAGGCCCAAGGGTTTCAGCCCCCCTCCTCCCTCATCGTGTGCCTCAGCCGGGCTGCTGCTGCAGTGAAACTCGAGCTGCTGGGGGCTCGGCTGGGCAGTGTCTGGAGTCATCTCCAGCCGCCTGAGTTTTTCATAGGTCTTTCAAGACCATTTGCATATTTACATGCCTTTGTAAACTGGTTACAGAGGCTTAGTTTTTTTCCTGGTTCCAGTACCCCCTCGGCCCCCACTCTGCCTGTTTCTTACATTTGTATTTTACAATTACTGTTGTACTGTGAGAATGCATTTAATGAAAAAGGAATATAAAGTAGGGTTGCCAAAAGAAAAATGCCTGCCTTTTTATGATTAAAGAGCCTGGAAAGACCTCCTCTTGACATTTAATAGACTTTTAAATAATAAGTATGTATGCATTCCTTATGTGACTTTTCTGTCTTTTTTCTCTTTGTCAGTCATGGATCATTGAGGCAGCCCTAGAACACAATTAAAAGTGCTTTCTATTTATATTTGCTGTTCAAAGTATGCACAGATGAATGCTGAAAATACAGCTTTAGGTGACTGCTTAATTTTGTACCGACTGGGCCATCATGGTTAGGGTTGCCATCTGCTGGCAACCCTAACCATAGGACTCAGTTTGTTGCAGGATCAGCACATTATTTATTTCCTCCACCCTAGATTAATGCCGCAATAGTTTTACTTAGATCTTAAACCCTACGCCGCCGTCAATAACATGATGAGTTACTTCAAGTGTCTGGGAATGCACCCTGCATTTAGACAACTCGCTCCTCATTCTCGCCCTTCACTTTCACGTTCACCCTGCACTCACACTGATCACCATGCAGTCACACCATTCACCCACTCACACCATTCACCCACTCACCCTGCACTCACAGTGATCACTCTGCACTCACAATGCACTTGCGCTGTTCACCCTATACCTCACCCTGCAGTCACACGAGTACACTACTCATCCTGCACTCCTCTGACACTTCACTCACCTGTCCCCCTAACAGCTCAATATGCAACTCACTCAAACAAGCCCATCAGTGATCATACATTCATTCATCCCATTCTGAACTTGCATTCACACCTAAATTCATAAATTCATACGCCACCTCACTCACCCTGCCGTCACTCCTCTCACCCTACTCTCGCACTGTTGCATCGCTCACCGTGCACTCACATGGGCACTCTTGTTACCCAAATAGTGTACACAGGGTTAATGTGCCTGCTACAAAGAACGTGTACCATGCAGATCACAGAACTGAGTGTGAGTAAACTGAGTAGCGATATAAAAAAATTAAATGTTTGTCAGAAAGGTGCTATAGAGAGAGGAGGTGCATTGTTGGTGAGTGGCAGTGAAGGAATTCATGGAGGAGGAGGAAACGGGGGTGGGGCACCAAAAAAGACTGTTGCACCGTGTGCGACCAGTATTAGGACCAGCCCTGGCTGGGAGTGTTAGTCCCCTCCGAATTTCTGATCTAGTGACTCCCCTGCTTCTGGCTATTATTATTATTTACATTTGTAGTGCGCTACTGTTACCAAAAGATGTCCTGGGGCGAATAACCATCTGCTGCCTGTAGGCAAATGAGAAACACAGAAGGAGAAGGAGAACCAGCCAAATGGGGTAACCTACAGAGCATAGAGAAAGGTTTTTAGATCTTCCTAAAGGATAATAGATTCTTGGTGGAGCGAAGCAAAGGAGGGTGCAAGTTCCATAACTGCGTGGCCTGCACCAAAACAGCGAGACAGACAACTCATGCCTTCTTGAATTAGGGAACAAAAAGCAGAGTGGCACAGGCCGAGAGGAGCATACAGGTCCGGCCCGTATGCTTGGTGAGGAGAGATGAGGATGAGAGAGGACAGCAAGGGAGTGAGAGAATTCGATTGCAGAGGTCAGGGATGAGGAGAAATGTGAATTGCCGAAAAGAAGTGTGGTCACGCAAGAAGTGAGGGTGAGCCAAAGGTGAGGGCTTCTGTTAGAACAAAGGGGAGATGTGAAAGTTGAATGGGGGGACTGGAGAGGTGTAAGATACGAATGGACAAAAATTTGAATGGAGAGACGAGGGGAATGAGAAGTGCTGAGGGGCACAGCTGGTGACAGGGCCAGAGAGGCCATGAGATAAATGCGAGAGACTCTTAGAGATGAGGGCAGTGAAAAGAGAGAATGGCAAGAGGTGATTAAAGGTGAAGTGAGAGGTTGAATGGGGAAGAGTTCAGAAGTTGTAAAAAGGGGTGAAAGAAAATGGCCTACAAAGTGAGAGAGGGATCCGGGGTTAGGAGAGGAGAGAGAGGTGGAAGAGAGGGGGTGAGCGGAAAGCTGCATGGGTAAACTGCTTAACTCTGCACAAAATCGACAGGTTTTTAAGGGACCCCTGCTTCTCCAGACCAGGGTCAGGTGAGCGTCTAATGTGGCAGCACGTATTCCTGCAGAGTGGAAGGCCCTTCTCAAAGGTTGACTGGAAATCTTTCTGATGTTAATTGCTGTATTTTGGTTATAAACGGGTACTGATGGGGTGAACTCTTTCCTCCGTGTTACTGTGTGTAACTAAAGAAGCAACGCTATCCCAAAATACGCGGCATCACATAACATTACTTACATTTTCTTCCCACACAATTTAGTCAAGCCTGTCGCGTAATTTGGACCTCACCTGCCTCATAATTCTAATGGCCCTGCCTACAGGTTTAGACGTTTTTGTCAGGTAGGAGTCCTTACGCCTCAAAATGTTGACAGGGGGGTCTCGGCTTCCAAAAGTTTGAAGACCTCTGCCCTAGGTATTGTAGTTCAAGTAATTTAGTTGGCTCTTCTTTGGAATCTGTTCAAGATGTATTTTTGCCTTGTACACAGCCTAAGATTGGAAATCTCGGGGATGGTATCCCCTCTGAATACCTTTTTTTAATTCCATTTTTGTCTCAATTAGAGAAATTGGTGTTATGGTCTGACCATTGACTGCAAATGATGTCAGTAATTTTGTATACAGAATGTAAATAAGTCTGGCCCTGCTACATCTTCACTTATGATACATTTTCATATGGAATTAGCGCCGAACCACAATCTCTCCCATATGCCTTGCCGGGAGGGCAGAGAGATGCCTCTGTTCAAGCAGGTATACATACCCCTTCATCGGTTACCTCCTTCAGAACTTGGGTGCGATTTTGAAAAGGAGGAACTTTGCCTAAATACATTATTAGGGGATTTAGAAACATGTTCCCCCATGGGAAATCCAACATTTTAATCTTTCCCTTTCTTTAAAAAAAAGTCAACAACGGGGCATTGGAAAAGTTGGGAAACCCAGTGCACTTCTCTCAAAGCCAGGTAGGGAAGGGGATGGAAAGCTATCATCTCCTATTACCCTCCTCGCCCCGCATCTCAATTTGTTGGGGGCAGATGGTTTGAAGGAAGGGAAGGAGGATAACCCCATAAGAAATCAAAAGGACAAGAATAAGAACAGGAAACATAAAAAGGTCAGACCATTTCCCCAACATAAAACTATAAAGCAACGCTTTCTGGAGGAATCTGTTATGCAGTGTGACATACAGGAAACGAGGGAGTAGCAAATTCTCCTTCTGAAGGGGGTTTTGAAGGCGTCCCTCACATGGCACATGGCTTCAGTAGGGAGGGCTGGGGGCTTTGGAGTGGTGGTGTCCAGTTCGATTTTGATGCCCCAGTCCCCTAAACAAGCTCAATTCCTTTTACACAATGACTTAGTCAGCCCCCTGGGAGGGAAAAGGAAGCAGGTTGTGGGTTCCCCTCGCCCGAACCAGTGATCGAGGTTAAAGCGGTCAGAAACTTAGAGGGATGGGCGCAACAAGGTCCATCCAGGGTGCAATCTACTGTCCAATATAAACCAGGAGGGCTGTAACCCGGACACTCTCGCCCCGCACCTTAGCACAGCCTAAAGGGTGGGGTGGGGCTGGGGGTGAGGCAAAAGCATTTAGCTTCAGGGATAGGTTTCTCTTATGGATCCCCTCGAGGGAAGCTATAAAGAAAACCAGTAAGGTGCAGAATATTTAATCTTCCATCCTGGACTTTACCTGGTTATTTAACTATGAATCCTCTCCAGTAAACAGAGGTTTTATCTTTAGCTCCTTCTTTGAGATTGAGGCCTTAAGGCTGATATCCAGTAGGGACATCTCAAATGTGAAGATCCACTTATCCAATACACTTTCCTATTCTAGGGTCACCTTCTGCTCCTCGATCATCACTAATCTGGTTGCGCTGAATTGTGTGCACTTTCTTAAGGGAGGGATTGACGTTACATCTGTCACAGAATATGGGGAATCTCCCCCCAGGCATCCCTTAACTAATTGTCTGAATGGTCCAAAGACCTCTATATCAGTGGTATCCGATGTAATGGGTCCGATTTAGAGGTCTTACCCAGTAACACCAAAGATACTGTGGATAAGGGGACGAACAATAAACATGGTAACGGGCCTGGCACCGGATTCTGAGGTTCCAGATTTGAAAGACGACTTAGCCCTGTGGAGCTGGGTGGCGAGAGCCTTGAATAATGCCTGGCCCCCAACATAAAGGAGTCTTCCCTTGAGGTAGTGTGGGGGGTTACTACTGTCATGGAACATGTCTGGCCTGGGTCATAACAAGAGAAAACTACATTTTTTGAAAAAAAATGAACCCTCAAATTAAATCTTTACAAGAAACTTGGGCCTGTAAATCATTTCATTGGAGTGTTTTTTGTGTTTTCTAGCTATGCTAAGCTCTCTGAAAGAGGCCATGCTTGTGGGGGGTTCGCCATCCTGCTTAAGAATTCGATCACTTGGAACCAGATTACTTTTACTCATTCCTCGAATCTGTGCTTATGCCTGAAGTTAGCATGTTTGGGAGATGATGGTTGATCATTTGGTCTCCTGGCAAATATGTATATCCCCCCGGAAGACACTTTGATTATTTGGTGAGTGCACTTTTTTCATTTGCTTATGGTATAGCGATCAGGGAGAATGTCCCCATATAATAATCATAGGAGATATAAACGCCAAAGTCTCCAACTTGGCCGCTGAGAATTACGCCAACCCTGATAAAGAAGAAATCTGGGCTGTACCCGAAATCCTATTCTAGGAAAACATAAGAACGGACAAACGAGGGCTGCCCTTCCTCGAGACCCTTAGAAGATTGGATTTGATTATTTTAAATGGGAGAGTACCTGCAGATGAAGCTGCTTCCTTTACTTTTCATTCCCCCTTGACCCAGAGTTTTCTAGACTATGTGGTTGTCTCATCAAATGTTTGGGGTCTGTTCAAATCTTTTTTTTTCTCCCTTCAGTATTTAGTGACCATAGGAAAGTGGACATGACAGCTGCCTTTAATTTACCAGCATTGGATTCGGGTAACTCTTGCCTGGGTATGGTTGCCTTTAATAAATCAAATGGTTGCGCCTTTTGAACATCAAAAACTGACTGCGGTCAATCTCAAAATTAAGAGGGTTGATGCAGATCAGCTGGGATGTATGCCTGACAATCCTATTCAATGTTTTGAAGCCAAAATGGATGAGATTCGCAACATAAGCTCCGGTTTTGTTGTCCCTCGAAAGCCTAAACAGGGCATGGTCCCTCTGAAAATATTAAATTAAGATATAAATCGACTAATACGAAAACAGAATTTGCAGTTTTCTATAGTTCGTCGGCAGGAAATTAACCGTTTCAAACGAGCAAGAAGTCACGGCAAACTCTGTGAAAGGAGAAGGGATTGTGACTCGAAGTGGATCAGTTTGAGAGAAGATGCGAGGGCCAAAGATTCCAGGAAGAACTGGCGCCTGATTGCAGAATATTGCGATTCAAGGTAGAAAGCACTGCCTATCCCAATCTCCGAAAAGGACTGGCCGGATTATATCTCCCAATCATACGCAAACAATAGACCAGTCGTTCCTGTAACAATTGGTGTGGACAAGGCCTCGCTCTTGGCATTTGGCTCCCCTCAGGCGAGGAATTAGTTGGGTTTATAAAGAACGCTAGTACATCTGGTGCGCAGGGCCCTGACGGAATTCCCACAGCAATGATCAAAAAGAAGGCTGTTGCCCGGGAGCCTTTCTTGCCCCGTTGTTTAATTTTTGTTTTTGATCTGGGAAAATTGCCCCTTCTTGGAGAGGTAGTGTTGTAGTTACTTTGTACAAGAAGGGTCCTAAAACCTCTGCATCTAGCTTCAGACAGATTACTTTGCTGGACGCCTCGGGCAAACTATTTGCTAAGAGCATCCTCTATAATTTACAACAATGGGTTCATGACCAGAAAATTATACCCCCAGAACGGCCGGTTTCAGAAAGAAGCATAGTGCACTAGATAATATTGCGGTCCTCCAGACTATTGTAGAGAAAAATATTTTCCTTCAGGGCATGCCAGTTAACACTGCATTTATCATCTTCTCCACAACATTTGATAGAGTGGACCATCAAACGCTGTGAAGAAAGCTCCTTACACTTGGCGTCCCACATCATCTTTTGAGTCTCATTATGGAGCTACACTCAGATACCTGGGCAAAGTTTTAATGGGAGGGATTATCCAGTGGGATTAGAACACTTAATGGGCTTAAGCAGGGTTGCCTACTGGCCCCCCTCTTGTTCTCTTTATTTATAGTGGATCTCGCTGGCGCCATAAATTCTGTGAGGGGAGACGCGCCTAGAATTGATAGAATGTCAGTTGGCTCTCTATTATATGCGGATGATGTGCCCATCCTTGATTTGACACCGATAGGCTTGAAACGTCATTAGGAAACCTTGACAAAATATGCAGAAGCCCAATTCCTGAAAATCAACATCAAAAGTAAGATCTTGGTCTTCAGTAAGAAAGGGCTTAGAATAAAGAGGTGTTTACAGTGGCTGCTGGGTTCCGAAAAACTTGAACTGGTCGATTCTTATTTAGATCTTGGAAAGGTCTTTTCAAAAACTGGGTGGGATAGAGAACACATTAAGCTCTGTGTAAGCAGGGCTCTTTCCCAGGCTAATGCATTGCACAGATTCTACGGAATCTTTGGGAAACGCCATTTTGGGCATGTTTTATCAGTATTTAGGGTCAAAATTCCTCCTTCCTTTTCCTATGCAGCTGAGATGCTGGATATGACCTACTGGCTTCCCTTTGACAAGGTTGATGGCCGAATCTTGCGTCAAATCTGCAACTGAAACTCTCGGGCTGCTCCCCATGCTTTTCGTCTTGAATTTGGCTTAGTCTTCTCATATATCTCCTCCTCAGCCGGGGCAATTCCCTCCTTCAGGTGAATGATGAAACACTTAGGGCTGCCCTGAGAGTCGAAATTTTTTGTAGGGTGAAACAACAATCCACATTCTTTTGGTTCTTTGAGCGACCAAACGATTTTTTCAGGCTTAGCCTGAATACCGATTCCCCCATGCTAACATCTGTGTTGAAGTCGTTTATAAAGAGCTTTGTGTCCCCCATTAGCTTGGCCAATATATCGCCTTAAGTCAGCCCAAGTCGCACAATGAGGCGATATGTGGGAGCGCTTTGGGGAACAAACCACAGCCCTACTTAACTTGGAACCTACCCCATGGGATCCGAAGGCTGATGCTCTTCTTGAGACTGCCTTTGCTGCCCTTAAGAGAAATTACTGACATTTGGGACAAAATACCGAAAAAGGAGAGTATCTGTGAGATGTGTCATCTAAAAGCCCAAGATATCAATCATGTGTTATTTGTGAATCTGGAGTTGCAAAAGGCTAGGCGATATTTTTACTGCCTTTTTTCCTCAAATTCAACATTCCCTCCGCCAATGAGGCCCGTTTATTTATTTTGTGTCCCCCCCAAATGAAATGGTTTGTAATCGGATTTATCTTTTTTTTTTTTTACTATTCTGGAGATTTATTAGGAATTCTTTTATGTGACTTCTTATATTGTAATATTTTTTATTGTTCCTCACTTAGGTGTACGTGCATTGCAATAGTTTAGAAAAGATTTATTGTAGGAAATGTATTCTTTGTTTTACCTTTACTGTATAATTATGTGGACCTCAGTAGGGGTTCAGGATCATAAAAAATAAACTAGATGTAATCTTTCATTACCCAACTGTGTAACTTCAGATAGCACAATGATTGGAGTTCCAGTAAAGTTACTACATGACTCCATGTCATAATAAACACCATTCTGGTCCAGGTATTTTGCCTCCGGCAAAATCATTTTTCTCTAGATCTTTAGTCTGATTGTTTTGAATGAAGTGAAGGAGGACTGCAACTCACAAAATACAGTGGGTTATTCAGAGGACTGAATGCCAATGACTATAAAAACGCCCTAGATGACAAGGAGTCATCTGGTGATATAAGCTCTGGGTCTAGGGGCAGTTATAGAAGGCAGATGTGAGAAGGCAAATGCAGATTTCTGACTGTCAGGCAGAGCATTGATGATGATAAGTGATGCAACGGAGTGGGGTGTGTGCCTTGTGGCCTGGACTTAGCATAGCCATCAACAGGCTGAGAGAAAATGATGTGGCACTCGAGTAGAGGTCCCGTTAGCAGCAATGGTGCACCACAACCTGTGGCACCATTCCTACCAAGTCAGCCTATTGGTTTCTTAAACGTTTATATACTTTTCCTGTTCTAATTAGTATGATTTCTTTGGGGCAGCTCAAATGAAGGCAGGTGGGATAAGTTAGTACAAATCTTATTACAGTACAGAAACAACGAAATCCGTGTTTGCCATATGTGAGAGCAAAGCTGAATATGTCAGTATGATGACATTTCAAAACCAATGAGAATCAAAATTCCATTTACATTGTTGAGGTACATTTAAATGTTTTATTTTCAATTACCAGAGCTCTGACAAATAGTTAAATCTACACAGCAAACAAACAAAATAGAAAGAAAATGGATTTTAAATGTGATCCTTGCTTACGCAAGTAAACCAAAGTGAGGTTTAAATACACGTTACAAAACGGTTAATGTTTACCTCCTAACAGTCTTGCGTCATTTTGTAAATCTGCTAAGGTACCTATATTTAAAAGCAACATTCTGACTGTAACAAATTTATGATTGGGCCCACATAGTAGCACAGTATTCAGGGATAATTGGGCACTACTGAATCAACTGGTGTGGTTTATATCTGGTGCTATTATTGGTGGTACTAGTCGACCACAAACTGGATAACCAAGTACTCCTCTTTAGCACCGACACTCGAAGGTAGAGCAGTACGGTTACTCAAGGAGGTGATGTGGATTAGACACACAGAATACAGTTTACTCGATAATATCAGCTAATAAGATCGATTTCCAGTCAGTGTTATACTTTCTCTGAAATAAGAGTTACCTCTGATCAGAAAAAACCATTCCAAACTACTAACAAATATTATCACAGTTACAATGGTGACCACATCCAATAAAATCACACTAGTGACCACCCCAACGCACCAGTCAGGGTTACCAAGAGGAATGTGAGGAAAAGCTTAAATCGATACAAAATACACCCACACGACTAAGGAAATTACAGCCAAAGCAGCAGGTGACCAGAGACACAAAGGAAACAACGTTTTCCCAACTCAGTTGCCCCTCAAATAGGTTTTGGAAATGCAACCATTTTGTTTTAAAATATCATGTCAGTTTTTGAAAAAACATACTTTCCTATCAACCAACCATAATTCGCCAAAGAAAAAAAAGTATTACTACCAACAAATACCAGTAGTGGCCCACAGGTCAAGGATGTCTATAATATGTTAAGAATGACTGCATTTATACCAGTAAATTGCACTGACATTATTACGCCGGAGACAGCTATCATTTTGACGAGGATGCCACAATTAGGCAGATGATGCTCAGAGCATGCCGATGATGCTCAGAGCATGCCGATGATGCTCAGAGCATGCCGAAGATGCTCAGAGCATGCCGATGATGCTCAGAGCATGCCGATGATGCTCAGAGCATGCCGATGATGCTCAGAGCATGCCAAGGATGCCCAGAATATGTCAAGGATAACCATCAGTATGCCAGAGTCACTATTATGCCAGGAATAAGCTACTGTGCCAAAGGGGCAACCCATTATGCCAGGGGGTCACCAGATTCTTCTGATGATCTCTGAGAATAGATCAGGCAGGGTCACAAGCACAACGATACACAATAATGTGTTCCACTGCACCCATTCCTCTTGAAACAAGTGAGGCTCTCACCTATCTCCACTCTCTTTCAATCAGCTGCTCGCATAGCCAGCTCCCAGAGTTCCAAAATGGCTCCTGCAGTCCTGCATTCAAGGCCTCCATTATGGCTACACTCCGAGGATACCCTCAGAGGTAGCCTGCAGGGCAAACATGTGGTTAGGTTACTCACGACTGACCAGGATTAGCAAGGGTAAAGCTGGTGACCTTGGATAGGACCCCAGTTTCAAATGTTAAGTGCATCTATAGGTGGTGTCCACAGACTTTCCACAGGACAGGGGAGAGGTCAAGGGTGAAGCAGAATCACTCTCAGAGATGTTGCGACAGGGAGGACCTTTCCATTTCCCTTGATGATGACGTACAGAAACTCATTTCATTACAAAGCAGCCCCGGTTCTGCTTGTGCTTCGAAGCAATTATACTCTCACGGCTGACTCCCAAAGGCGGTTGCAGACAGCAGGTTCCCTGTTTGACTGCTGCAAGCTCCTTTACCCTTGATGGGCTGATGCTCAGCTACTTCAGTCTAATCGGAAAGTTCTTTTCACACGAAAATCAGTTACAGGAAGATGTTCAAGCCCAAAGACACTTTCTGGTCGGGCACAGTAGTGGTCATCTGTGGGGATTCCAGTCTCAGATCTCAGTCTCCTTAATCACACAGTGTGACCCTTCTCATAAGTCAAGTACGTCACTAAACAGTTCAGTGAATTAGAAGGCCAGCCTTTTATCACCATTCCATTCTTAATAGGTTCCAAGGGGTCTGCTACTTTAGATATCTTGGGTGCACCTCAAGTCCTGGGGCATGTTTTCGCCATATTCACTATGTCACTGCTTCTTGGAGAAATACCTGCTGTTCTCCACCTTTTTCGTTTGGTATCTGTGTGCACTGTCCTCAAAGAAGAATGTTCATTGACTACAGGTGAAGGGACATGGCAACTGGAGGTGGCCTGTGCCCGAGGGGGGTGAAGGGTTGTCCCACTAAGGGTGGGAGACAAAGATAAGAGCAGGTTACTTTTCCAGCCCACCACGAAAGTACATTTTTTTCCAAACGTCAGTTGATGAGTTCTTAAAATACATAGTTTGTTGTCTCGAATGCACACGTTTTGATATGCATATATTACTTTAACCTAGCAAATGCTTTAATGTATTAGGCTGGGCTGCACACAGGACAGCTACCTACAGGTATCTGGAGAGCTGCCAGTAGCTCACAAGCTCCTCGTTGGAGAAGCCCTGCATAAAACACTTCAGCTCACCAATCAATACACCTTGAGTGAACACACTCACTCTTCACACACAATACCAGTCGCATTCATGTGTGTCCCAGACATGATGATGGCTAATGGCCACAGTAAGGGAGTCTGCACAAACGTTACAAGGAGAGAGCCTGTAGTCAACTCCTTCAAAGGGCTACAGATAAAAAGGCCCACTCCAGGCTATAGATTAATTCTGCTATCACGGCCAGCCTGCCACACCTGCTTAATTGGGCCAATGTATGTAAAATAGGAGTGCACTCTGCATGTCTCAATCCCTGCAAGTAGAGAGGCGCACCACAAATATGTGAAAATGTTGGGTTAACCGAGATAAAAATCAAAACCTTATGGTTCTACACTGCCAGAAATCAACATATAAAAGTGGGGCAAGCTCTCCAGAGCCATGCAAGGGACTTTCTGTCTAACATTTATGAATCGGGGTGGTTTTTAGATTGTATTCAAAAAGCACTGCTGAGTGAGTGCTCACGTATGCAGAGTGGACAAAAACAAAACTAACAGTACCTTTTCCAGGGCAACACAATCAGACTACTAAAGCAGGCTTCTCCAACTATTAGCTCTCTCTGCTCTTGTAAGTAGCTCTCCTATGTGCAATCCAACAGACTAAATTAGCTTTTGTCTGGTTGCAATAATATATGTATACCAAAATTAAAATATGTATATGCAAGACGAAAATATATGTCTTTTCAGAACTCATAACCTTATGCTTATTGAGAACTTGAACTTGAGCAGTAGTTTAAATTTTAAAATATATTTAAAACTAATATTTGGGTGCTCAGTCATGCAGCACTACAGTTACTTATTACTAATAATATTTCCCTGGTGCCATAGGCATTGCAAATATGGCTGTTATGCATTACCCATACAGAGGCACTCCAAATTCTCAAAGACATTTTACTTTACTGCTGGCACCCCTCCCTGCCTAATGAACTAATGCGACCACTACTTGCAATCTTGCATGTGCTGGCCATTAATCGTGGCCACAGTTACAACACTAATATTATTGGTTGCTCTGGCTGTTTTTCATTGACTTTAAGTTGCTTTTATTACAGAAAAGGTGGGTGCCCATGTGCTAAAAAAAAGAGCTATATATGGTAACTGAAGAAGATAAAAAGTTGAGGCTGCTTTGGTTGTTGGTGAGAATACCAGATCACATAGAAAGGGAACATGTCTGTTCCAGCGCCAAGAGAGAGTATAGTTCAAATGAAACATGAAATAGAAATTCACTATAATGAACTTGACAACCAAAATTTGGATTGAATCTTTTACAAAATGCAAATGAAATGGCAATGTGGCAGGAGAAATCTATTTTAGATCGTAATAACTTTGCAATTACCAGTAGAAAAGCAAGCTACTGCAAGTAATGTTGCAAATGCCTGTAGCGGGTTCAGTAATAGCATAGCACTACAGTCTACAAAATCTGTACAATAATACATGAAGCTAAAATATGGACACATCTTTCAAAATCAGAAATACTCAATTTAACACCACCACTAGAAGATGATCAGCAATGTGGGTCATCCACCACAATCAAACCAGAGCTCTTCAACTAAGTCACTCAACTCCACTATTCTCTCGTTAGAAACCTCTAATGCGGTCATGCCATACTACATGAGTTGTGGCTACTTGAGTGGTTTAATTCATCTTTATCCCACATCCTGCCTCCCCTTATCTCTCTACACTCTAACCCACAATTCTCACCATACACATTCTAAATCATCTGAGATATGAAGACAGCGATGTAGTAGGGTGCTAAACACTCTTGGGGAAAGGTCCATTAAAAAGCTTTATCCATTAGAATTACTACGGCCTTCCAGAACAGGGGAGACTCCACTTATTCCAACTTTGCCACTGAGTTATGCATCCAATAGGCTACATTAGAGGTTTCTAACAGGAGAAAGGTGGAGTTGGGTGACTCAGTTGAAGAGCTCCGATTAAGTTGTTGGAAAAATTATCCAAAAGGCTGTCAAGTACTCCAATACAAGAAAGATTATTACAAAATGCTCACTGATCTCTAGATAAACCCATATTTGCAAATCATGAAGGTAATGGCTGGTGCAATACAAAGGATGCAACAACCTTCCTACATATAGGGTTGGCATGTCCAAAGATTCAGGTTTTTTGGAATTGATTGTGATTGTCATTTGACTTGCATCACAAAGAATATAAATTTCTATTGGTCTAAAGTTTGCTACTCAGCTTTTTTGCGAAAATGGACTTGGCACTAACACGCCTCCAAAGGCTACGACCTTCCATTACAACTTCTTAAACTGCATTCTTTCCTGAAACTCCTACATGATGGCATCTGGGAGGGAGGATTATGTGTGAAATGTTTCATGGAAGGCATGTGGGGGAGGGACTGATGTTGGGATGCATAATTCTCAGATTATCTATTAAATGGTGGCCTGCTGACTACTGTATTAATGGTAATACTGGCTGTACTCACATCTCAGTGCTCAAACAGTGATAAAAAAACATATTGTTCAATAAGCATTTACCCTTTTCGCACCCTCCTTCGCTTTCCCTAGTCTATTTTCCACATCCTTTTCTGCTTTTACTTCCTACAGGAGGTGCCCATCGGACCCTATTTTTACATCCTAAATTGACACTTGCTTGTTTTTATACCCTTTCCTTTAGAAACCGTTCTTTCTATTCTACTCTAGCGTAATTATTTTCCCAAAACAACTGCTTACTATTCTTTAATCCACTGCATGTGAAACAACGCTTCACCTGCACAGAAGGTAAAAATAAAAAACAAAAAGAAGAATTTACACAACTAGACATTTTGCAAGAGGAAAAAACAGCTGCACCCTCTCTCTGAAAAAAGGAAAAAAATCCTTCTGGAGGAGCTTCTCTGACTAACGCGAGCCAAGAGAGCCAACACCTGATGGTTCCCTCTCTAGCTACCAGCAACTGAGCATGGCCCCTTTCTGCAATCCCACCCATTCCTTCCCCCCTCCCGCCAAACCTTCTCCCCCAGACTACCCTAAATGTGTTTTTTTTGTGGGGGGGGTGGGGGCAGAATGCCCTACCATCCCAGAGTATCGGGCTGGTGGTAGGGATGAGGGGCTCAAGGATTGGCCTTGGGATGTGGGGGCTTGGCTTACCATGACTTGTTAGAGCTAAGTCAGTGGGATTCGGGTGCCATTTTAGATTTGGGTACACATCGGCTGGAAGGAACTGTCCGTAGTTTTCCCCACCCTCCCGCTCTCATATTATTTAACGAGGCAGGTGCGTTTCTTCTTTGGTCTGTTAAGGGGTGATTTTGTCGCTATGAGTAGGTGCTTCGCACATAACTTTAAACATTATTGCAGGAAACGTTGGGCATGTTCAAACCCAGTTGATGTTGGGGGTGTGGGCATGGGGGTGAAGTTTATGAATGGAATGAGATGGCAACAGTGATGTACACACAAGATTTGGATGCAGAAAGTTTGAATGAGGAGAGCTGTGATTGGATTTTGGTAGGCCTTGTGGGGAAGGGTTTGCTTAGGGGAGGAGGAGGGGCAGTGTGGATAGTTATGAAGACGTATAGTGAGGCCACAGTGATGTTAGTTTGTAAGGCTTAGAGACAAAGTTTGTTATTAAATTTGAGTACCTGTTTCATTAAAGCACCCTTTTCCACACACGATTGGTCAACTTCTGTAAATTCTTGTGTAGAAATGTGTAAATCTGCACTAATGCAAAAACATATACTATGGGTACACTTTTGTGACTTCCTTTAAGAATTGAACCCCTAATTAGGTCCGGCGTTAGCCGATATCTTTGTTTTTTTATTAAAATTCTCTCTCTCTCTCTCTCTCTCTATCTATCCATCCATCCATCCATGTGGTGTCTTCATAGTGAACGATCGCAATCTACTCTTTCACAAGGAGCATATCAGCACACAAAGTAGTTTTGTTCAGTGCTAGGAACTACTATGGCAATGTGTGCTTTTTGAGACCAAAAGATATTTTTGCTTTTTGACAATGTTTGTTACAAGAATAAGGTTTTACAAAAGCCATGTCAAAACAAGGCATGCATTGACAAAACCAAAAAACTGGCCACCAATTTTGACTCTTAGTGTTGCCAATGCTTGTTTATTTTCGTGTTTCCCATAATCTTGTTTAACATGTTCGCACTAACTTTCCATTATGAATATTTTTTGTAAATACTATCATACATCTACACATTTTATTAAATGATGCTTCAAAGAAATGGTACCTACAATTTCACAATAGTTTAGCAAAACGTTTTTTCCTAGTTGCATTTTTTTGTGAACATTCTATTTTGAAAGCAAAGAACCATCAATCTTGCTTTCAAGCTTCTGCAAATATTTTCATCTCATCCGAAAGCATTATACATAGCCCCATATTGTTAAACTTTTCAAATGTGCGTTATCATTTTTCTACTGGAACCGCTTTCAGTAGTGCAATCCGAGCTTACCACATTTATTTAAAAGTTTGTTGTATTTATTTAGTTTTGTATAACCCAAACATGACCCAAGTGGGTATCAGAGCGCTTTACATACAGTTGATAAAGACAGAGGAAAACAGCTAAAGGAGAAAAATCAAGGTAAAAGTAGGCCAATAAGCAACAAGAGCTAAAATGACATTTATGATGGACATAGGAACAAGGCCGGGGGAGAAAGAAAAGTAGGGCACTATACATCAAGAGCAAAAATGACACTATGGCAGGAGACGATGGGTCGCAACAAATGACATGTAATAGTTAATACAGCTAAACAGGCTCGAAGTAAGAGGAGAAAAGCTTCTAGTTCATCGCATTGTTCTTTAGTAGAGCTTTAACTTCCCTTTTGAAGGCAAATGTAGAAGGAATCAGTCTTGTTTCCACTGAAAGGGAGTTCCAGATTCTCAGGGCAATGCCAGAGAATGTACGATTGTAGGTTTTAAGCTTATTAAATTTCTTTGGCTTCAGCAGCAGTGTGCCGCTACTCCTTGTGGACCGGGAGCCACCAGATAGTTCCAGCTTATTTGTCAGGTAGAGTGGGGTATTGAAGTGTAGAGCTCTATTTAGAAGGCTCACCCAAATAATAAAAGCTTTGCATTAATGAAACATAAGTACAAATTTAAACAGCATTAACACATGGAAACAAATATTACCTCAACTGCACACAATTCCCATCCAAGCTCCTTTATGTGGTACTGTAAATTGGAAGCCAAAGGGTTTGTGCTGGAGGGGACTGGGCCTACTTGCCCAAGGACAAAATAAACTTGAAAACTTGTTGTCCTTGACCTCAAACAATATGTCCTGGGCGTTGGATATAGGAATTCCACACCACTACACTCGCAACAATTTTTGCAATACTTATTCTAAGGACGGTGACAATCCATACTATATGATTAACATTGATGGTATTTTAAGATAAGGATGAAAGTCACAAAAAGCAGCATGTGTCCATGTGCAGCAGACATGAATGTGAAAGATATATAAAAAGGTGCATCAAGAATGTATTATTAACTGAAACTCAAAATCTGGTATTTCATAACAAAAGGTGTTTTCCGTTTTTTCGTGAACAGGGAAAGCATTTGGATAGGTACATTGGGGCACATGCATCAAAGGATATTGCATTCGCAAATGGTGCGAATCGCAAAATTCGGCCTTTTGCGAATGCAATTCCCGTTTTTGAGATGCATTATCATTTTTGTAATTTTCGCAATTTAAGAAATCGCAAAATTGCGATTTCTTAAATTGCAATTCTATTTAAGGAATCTCAAATTGAGATTCCTTACATGCAATGCATCAAACTTTTAAAAGTTGCAAATTCGCAAATAAGAGGAGCAAATTACCACGAAGTTGACCTTCATGGTAATTTGCGAAAACTTTGAAAAATGCACTAAAGTGCATTTTTCAAAGTTCCATTTTACACACACACATGCCCTTGGGAGATGTTAAAACAACTATGGAATACAGCTAAAAAGGGCTTAATAAATGATGCTCACAGACAAGACACCCAGTACCCAGATCAATTCCAATGCCTGCATGACTGAAATAGCCTACTGAAGACCAACTGTCTATAGCTGAACTTCGACAAGACCGAAATCGTCATATTTGGGAAAAGTACATCACTGTGGGACTCCACCTGGTGGCCAACAGAGCTAGGACTGACATACACCCCCACCACCCACTCCAAAAACCATGGGATCATCTACGACAGGTAACTCTACATAACCGTCAAAATCAATGTTGTCACCGTCTTAGGCTTCCATTCCCTGAAGATGCTGAGGAAGATTTTAAAATGGCTCTCAATCATCACTGGAAAACCATCATGCCCAGCCTGGTCACAAGCAAACTAGACCACGGGAACACCCTCTATGCCTGGATCAACAAAAAAACTCACCAGAAGGCTGCAGACCATTCAGAACTCGGCAGCTAGAATCACTCATAATACAACAACAATTAGTGGGGGAGGGTCCGAGGGAAAAGTTTAGCGACCTTACAGGTAAATACCCCCAGTGTAGCAACCTAAAGAACAAGAGTACCTGTCAGTCGAGTGACGCCGAGGTGCTTAAACTCACGCTGGATAAGGTGCACAGAAAAAATAAATAGGTCAAGGACTAATAATTACATTGACTATCAACAATTGCTGTTTTAAGTCCTATCAGACCACCCAACTGGCGGAGCCTCATCATGTAGGTAGGACACTCAAACCATGGTCAGTCTGCAAACGCCCAGGTGTATATTGGCAATGCATGACTTGGTCATGGTCTGAACACCGCAAATGTTAATACAAGAGGTGGTACTGATATGTGCAGTGCAAAAAAATATATCAAGTGAAGTGAATAAAATGGCTGTCAAGGCAAACAAAGACCTTTATTAGTGATTGCCTGGACGTCAGATTAAAAATAGTGTAATGACAGTGTAAAATAATCACTGTCCAGCTTGCTTGGTGGAAAACAAAAATCAGGCCAACATGTTTCTGCCGTACTGTGTAAGTTCACTGGCATTCATCAGGGCCAAGCTCTCATATGCTACTGCAATTACACTAACAAATGTGTAGAAATGAAGTAAAGAAAATTTAATCAAAAAACCATATTACAGGTAGAATAAGAGTGGTCGAACACTACCATCCTACCGCATCTTCTTAATTT
The DNA here is from genome assembly GCF_964261635.1 of Lissotriton helveticus. NCBI lineage: Eukaryota > Metazoa > Chordata > Amphibia > Caudata > Salamandridae > Lissotriton > Lissotriton helveticus. The sequence continues at coordinate 540,252,563 of NC_136059.1, read as the reverse complement.
GCTCAGTGGATGCGATTGGTCTTCCCTGTGGTAGGAGTCAAAAGAAGCGGAAAACCATGTAGAAAATGTAAACACGTGATGCTTATTAAGACATGGACAACATTTTATAACTTAAGTATACACAAAGTGCCACGTGTTAATACTGTGCAAAACCAGCGATCATTAAAGCGAACTCAGACAGAACCATCACTAGATTATGATGGTCATTCAAGAGGTGCGTAATATAACGTCACCAAAAGTTATTCTGTACATTGTTTCAGGAACTTAGATATAGCACTTACCCATCAATCTGTGGGAAGTAAGCCTCACCTCACCCGGCAACTGCTCGGAAGGATAAGGCCCCGCTCTAGACATGTGAATAAAGACAGTTCCTTGGTTAGATCACTGTCAAGGATTTAGTACAATGTACTGTCTACCTAACCCAATAATTTTCTAAACTGCCCACACCTGGGCGCTCACCACGATGAGCCAGATGTAAAACATTCGACGACTAACATATAATACAACCTATATGCATATCACAAAATAATGCTACCTGCTGTAAAGTAGCTCAGTTCTTTATCTATACTGAACAACTGTGCAGTATTCCTGATGAAAAAACGAGGGAATTAACCCCGTCCTAGCAAGCATGTCTCTGGTCATAGCTGGCATAGTAAAGAAAGTTTCTTTATGGTCAGACCAAAACTACTTGCTACAAGTAATCCAACCTCTACAATCCCAACTTACCTGTCCGTCGGTACCTCACGGCGGGTTCACGAGCCGAAGGGGAGGCACCGACGGACCGGTTGGGGCCAGTTTTATACTAGCGCTAAATGAGTCATTGTTTACAGCTGGTCATTGCAACGCTGCAACGGCGCATGCGCGCTGTTCAGACTCTATCCAGCGCATGCGCAGATGTGACCAAAAAGATAGTGCGCATGCGCTCAGCGAGTTGTTCTCAACTTGGAAGAACACGCTAGCCTTGTGAGCGTGTGTATTGACAAGGCGCATGCGCGTGCCGGGTGCACTCACCGGCCTGTATCGCGCAACCACAGTTTAACAGTTTTATTTATCGCGCGTGTGACAGACTTAACAACAACCCTCCAAAAGCCTGTGATATTCGACAGACTCGGTCCACACGGGATCGAGGGGTGCAATTAAAGACACTCTCCATTGCGCGGCTCACGCATGCCCGAATAAAACTAATATGGTTGTAGGGCGCATGAGCATACACATGACACTCATGTGAATGTGCATGCTCTGTTGGCCAATATCGTTATGCACGCGTATAACAACATCACAGTGCCTCTGAAGATAAGTGTGGCATTCACACCATATAGTCCACAAGGGATCCATGCTCTGAAGAATAGAATCAAAGTAACAAGGGCCAGCTAAAGCCAACCTAAGGTGTCAAGGATGTAAGTTCTCAGAGGCTAGAAATTGCTTTACAGAAGCCTACCTGGGCGAGTGTTAGGTCTAGAAGAGAGAGATCAAATAAGGGTAGGGCCTATCTGGGCTCCAGAACAGAAATCCACCAGACTGTCTGAAAAGACGGATCAGCCCTTAGGAAAAAGAGCCTTATGTAGAACTAAAGGTGCCAGGTCCAACACCTCTGTCAACTCCACGAAACACGTGTTTTTGAAATACCTACTATGTTGGAGCACCCTAACAGTTATTAAGGTTGCATGTTACAGCTGGGAAACTGGAGATCTAAGTAACCATAGGTTCAAAGTAACTATAGGTACGCAATCATCCAACATTGTAGTATCAGATGGGTATCACAATGGCAAACGTTGCACCCAGGTCGAATGGCACGGAGGGTGCACTCAGATAGAGAGCCACGGAATGTTGTCATTCAGCCCAATCACGTCAGACTTTAATTTAAAAATCCAGCGCTGCTCCTTGACAAAAAGAAAGTGCGAGACATCAGAGATGTGTGGTGGAATGTAAGGCTGTTCAAGTACCACCCATGCCAGATCCTCTGCTTTGTGTTTTGCCTCTAAGAAATGATTTGTGAGGCCTGTAGATTATTTCTTGCAGCGGATCGTGCTTTTATGTTCGCTGATGCGAGACTTGATGGCTCTCGTTGTATGGCCCACATATTGCTTCTTGCACGGACAAGTGATCAAGTAGATTAGTTTATCTGAGTTGCAGTTCGTGTGTTTTGTGAGCCTCCAGGGTCTCGTGGTGCCGATGTCAATCGTTAGGGTCTTGCGTGTCTGCGGACAGGCCGCACAGTTGCCACATGGGTAATGGCCTTGTACTGGGGTGGTGTTCCAGAGGGTGTTGGTGATTCGTTTCAGTTCACTCCGTGGTCTGGTGTGAACCAAACTGTCCCGAATTTATGGTCCTCTCTTGAATGCAAATAGGGGTCGAGGTATTGCGCCAGCCCCTGTGTTCAGGATCTTCCAATGTTTGAGTATGGTTTTCTTCACCACATTGGAGGATGTGGTAAAGGTTTGTACCATGGTCATTCGGTCTCTCGTGCTGTCAGGCCTCTTGTGTTGTAGGAGTGCCTCCCGGTTGTTATTGAAGGCTCTCTTATAAGCTCTGCGTACAAGATGGTTTGGGTAGTGCCGATCTCTCAAATTGGATGCCAGTTCTGCGGCATGGTGATTGTATAGACTGTTCGAAGAACAATTCCTTCTGACCCTGAGAAATTTGCCTACAGGCAAATTCTCACGCAATGATTGCGGATAGAAACTCTGGAATGATAATAACGAGTTCCGTGCCATGGGTTTCTTGAAGAGTTCACTTTGTAGGCCTCCCTCTGCTGGAAAAATCTGGAGGTCAAGGTACGCCAGTCTGTCTTTGCTGCTCTCCATGGTGAACTTGAGAAACTGATTCTTTGAGTTCAACCATGCGTGAAACGACGACACCTCAATGGACGACCCTCTCCAAATCACAAGGATGTCGTCAATATAACGTTTCCACAGTACCACCTGGTGGAAAAAGGGGTTACTGTGGTTCAACACATGATCTTGCTCGAATTGGTGCATATACAGATTAGCCAGGCTGGGTGCAAAAACACTCCCCATTGAGGTCCCTGAGACCTGGAGGTAGAGCTCATTCTGATACTGGAAAAAGTTTTCCATCATAGCGAGCCTTGCGCATTCCATTATAAAGGATACTGGTGTTATCGTATCTATATGTCTGGCCTCTAGGATGATTTTAATACAATCCAATGTTTCCTGTTGCGGGATTGACGTATACAGAGACTCGACGTCGAAACTAACCAACAGGTCTGTCTCAACGTCGAACTCTGCATCAGCAAGTAGTCTAAGTACATCCCCAGTGTCTTGTAGGTATGTCGGTGTCTCCTTGACAATCGGTTTCAAAAAGAAATCTACAAAGGTAGATAAAGGCTCGAGTAACGAGCCTATCCCCGAAATAATGGGCCGTCCAGGAGGTGGTCTCTGGGCCTTGTGAATCTTTGGGAGACAGTAGAAATAAGGAGTTACTGGATGTGTTGTCACTAGATATCTCGCTTCTTGGGGAGTAATCCAACCCTCTGATAATCCTTCTTCTACAAGACTCTTGATGTCGTTCGAGATTCTCTGGGTGGGATCTTCATGAAGACGACGATAAGCTCTGGTATCGTTCAGTTGTCTTTCGCATTCTTCATGGTAGATGTTAGTGTCTTGCAACACTATCGCACCTCCCTTGTCCGCGGGCTTGATGGTAAGGGAACTGTCACTGGCAAGAATGGACAATGCTTGTTTCTCCGAGGAAGACAGGTTGACAAAGTTCTTCCGTTGTTGGGTATTGTTCATGACATCATGCGTTACTGCTTGCTCGAAGGCTAGGACATTAGCTGGCACTTGTTGGTTCAGAGGTGTGAAGGTTGACTTCGGTTTGAGACCAGTGTTCTGTTCACTTAGGTCGAGTGAATCGACCGCTACCGTAGTTAAGTCAGACCTTTTGAAGAAAAAGTGCAGCCGTATTTTCCTATAGAAGCTTTCCAGTTCACACCTCATGTTGAAACGGTCACCTTCATTAGTAGGGACAAAACTCAGCCCTTTGTTCAAGACAGTATTCTCAGTAGGTGTAATGGCCCTGGAACTCAGGTTCACTACTAAGTCGCAGCTCCTGGTGTTGGGCCGGTCTTGCTGTTGGTCTGGGGAGCCCAGTTCACTGTTTGTTGGCCTCTTCTTTTTCCGCGATTCCTGCCACGGCCCTGCCATAAAAAAGACTGGTCATAGTAAAATGACGGATTAGGAGGATACATGGGCATGGGATGGCCCATTGGTGGTGGACCCATGGGTCCTTGATGGTAATTCCATGGACCTGGAGGCCACCATTGTCCTGGATTAGGGTACTGTTGAGCACCTCGGCCTCTGTTGGCTCTCCGCTGGAAACCTCTGCCTCGCATGCCGGAGTTGGGGCCTGCATTGGGATTTCCTTGATCGCTGGAACCTGAATCTGAGCCCGAGGACGAGTAGTTTGACCCGTATCTTCTCCCTTTGGAGTTAGTGGATGGAGCTACATAGGAGTCGCTCAAATAGGGATAGGCCAGTTCCATGGAGAAGCGTGCCAGATCTTTTTTGAACTTCTCTACTTTATTAAGTAGGATCTTGTCACGATATTCCTTGTTGGTTTTGTTGGCCTCATCCAAGTTCTTTTTATAGATCACAGGTCGAATAGCTGCGTTGATTTGGCCCTCCAGAACTTGGATCTCTATCAATAGTGCATCGGCTGTTTTTTTAGCTGTTTTTATTATTAGTATCAGCCAATCACGGGTACACCGCCAAGCAATCAAAGCCCAATTCTTCAGGAACTCTTTGTCAGTGAGGAATAGTCGTGGTGCCGTGGTGACAATCAGACCCGACGGTGCACATTTGCCATGTAGATACTCATTCATAATCACCCCGTGTAGATGCGTGAGTGATTTTTCTTGAGATTCAACAGTTTAACCCAGTCATCCTCGGTCGTGGGGTTGGAGGTAGAGGGTAGATCATCTAATATGCTAGGGTTGTCGTTGAGGATGGTGTTCAGATCCTCATCATCAAATGCTAAACCACCAAACTCCTCCATGATGAGGAACCGTGGTGAGCAGAAAAACTAAATAAATTAATTGGGTGAGCTAAATGGCACCACTACACTTGCTGTGTGATGCTTGAATTTAGAGACGAGGACCCGCAGCCTCAGCTGCTCAGTACAATACAACAACAATTAGTGGGGGAGGGTCAGAGGGAAAAGTTTAGCGACCTTACAGGTAAATACCCCCAGTGTAGCAACCTAAAGAACAAGAGTACCTGTCAGTCGAGTGACGCCGAGGTGCTTAAACTCACGTTGGATAAGGTGCACAGAAAAAACAAATAGGTCAAGGACTAATAATTACATTGACTATCAACAATTGCTGTTTTAAGTCCTATCAGACCACCCAACTGGCGGAGCCTCATCATGTAGGACACTCAAACCATGGTCAGTCTGCAAACGCCCAGGTGTATATTGGCAATGCATGACTTGGTCATGGTCTGAACACCGCAAATGTTAATACAAGAGGTGGTACTGATATGTGCAGTGCAAACAAAATATATCAAGTGAAGTGAATAAAATGGCTGTCAAGGCAAACAAAGACCTTTATTAGTGATTGCCTGGACGTCAGATTAAAAATAGTGTAATGACAGTTGTTGGGTATTGTTCATGACATCATGCGTCACTGCTTGCTCGAAGGCTAGGACATTAGCTGGCACTTGTTGGTTCAGAGGTGTGAAGGTTGACTTCGGTTTGAGACCAGTGTTCTGTTCACTTAGGTCGAGTGAATCGACCGCTACCGTAGTTAAGTCAGACCTTTTGAAGAAAAAGTGCAGCCGTATTTTCCTATAGAAGCTTTCCAGTTCACACCTCATGTTGAAACGGTCACCTTCATTAGTAGGGACAAAACTCAGCCCTTTGTTCAAGACAGTATTCTCAGTAGGTGTAATGGCCCTGGAACTCAGGTTCACTACTAAGTCGCAGCTCCTGGTGTTGGGCCGGTCTTGCTGTTGGTCTGGGGAGCCCAGTTCACTGTTTGTTGGCCTCTTCTTTTTCCGCGATTCCTGCCACGGCCCTGCCATAAAAAAGACTGGTCATAGTAAAATGACGGATTAGGAGGATACATGGGCATGGGATGGCCCATTGGTGGTGGACCCATGGGTCCTTGATGGTAATTCCATGGACCTGGAGGCCACCATTGTCCTGGATTAGGGTACTGTTGAGCACCTCGGCCTCTGTTGGCTCTCCGCTGGAAACCTCTGCCTCTTGAATGACCATCATAATCTAGTGATGGTTCTTTCTGAGTTCGCTTTAATGATCGCTGGTTTTGCACAGTATTAACACGTGGCACTTTGTGTATACTTAAGTTATAAAATGTTGTCCATGTCTTAATAAGCATCACGTGTTTACATTTTCTACATGGTTTTCCGCTTCTTTTGACTCCTACCACAGGGAAGACCAATCGCATCCACTGAGCAAATTAAGAAGATGCGGTAGGATGGTCGTGTTCGACCACTCTTATTCTACCTGTAATATGGTTTTTTGATTAAATTCTCTTTACTTCATTTCTACACATTTGTTAGTGTAATTGCAGTAGCATATGAGAGCTTGGCCCTGATGAATGCCAGTGAACTTACACAGTACGGCAGAAACATGTTGGCCTGATTTTTGTTTTCCACCAAGCAAGCTGGACAGTGATTATTTTACACTGTCATTACACTATTTTTAATCTGACGTCCAGGCAATCACTAATAAAGGTCTTTGTTTGCCTTGACAGCCATTTTATTAACTTCACTTGATATATTTTTTTGCACTGCACATATCAGTACCACCTCTTGTATTAACATTTGCGGTGTTCAGACCATGACCAAGTCATGCATTGCCAATATACACCTGGACGTTTGCAGACTGACCATGGTTTGAGTGTCCTACATGATGAGGCTCCGCCAGTTGGGTGGTCTGATAGGACTTAAAACAGCAATTGTTGATAGTCAATGTAATTATTAGTCCTTGACCTATTTGTTTTTTCTGTGCACCTTATCCAGCGTGAGTTTAAGCACCTCGGCGTCACTCGACTGACAGCTAGAATCACTCTCCACCTTCCACGCCACACTCACATCATACCATGCCCGAATGAACGCCACTGGCTTCCCATTCACATACAAACACAAGTCAAACTTCTGACCCACACTTTCAAGACACTACATAACACTTGCCCAGCATACCTTAACTATCGCATTTGATTTAACAAACCTTCCACATACCCCTGCTCATCTGGACTCCTACTTTCACAAAACCCACACATACAGAAAACCTGATCCAATGGTTGAGCCTTCTCCTACATCACTCCTAAAGCGTGGAATGACCTGCTGCAACATATTAGAGCCTCCTCCTCACTTCTTGAATTCTGCAGGACATGAAGATCTTGCTTTTCGACTAGTCCCACGAGGCCTCCGTTGTTTATAGACTCACACCTGCTCAGCACCAGGATACCCTCCCAGGTAATAGTACACACTGCAAATCTGAAACACACAACACCCACTGCATAAAGGGAAAACTTTCTAAAATATTGGTTAAATCGTCGCTGGAGCAGTCATAAGTGTATAACTAGCAGAAATGTACTTGTGTTTGGGAACTCACACAAGTGACACATGAATGGCAAGGAAAACTTTAACTTCCAAAGTTTCAGTGAACAATACCACTATGAAGGTCTACTGACTGCGAAGAGCAGAAAACTGGTGGCTCGTTTTTAGCATTACTTTAAATATTAAAAGGTGAGTTTTTGGAACTATTTTATTGCCACCTTATTACCACCATATTTAAGTGCTCTGTTGCTGTACATCTTGGCATGTGCAAGGGATGGCGCCCACCCACATTTCCATGATGAGAAATAACTACCCTCCCCTCCACGCCGCAAATTAATTCGCCTTTTCTAATCCTAACTACGTCACCCGCACCTTCTTTATGTGTGCAATTATTTTTTGGAGATGCCCTACAAACGTTAGTGACTATTTACAAAGCTAAGACCCATCAAAAAGCACTGCCCTGGCACTTCCCGGAGGGGGGAGGGAATCACCAGTGTTCTTTTCCAGGACTCACCCACACTTGTGAAAGTGAGACCATTATCGCCATCTGGATGATTTTCTGTTGTTATCTTAACTGGAAGTTACTCTGTAGATTTGCACACGTCCGAATTATCTGAATCCGACTCGAACATCTAGGAGCCCACGTGCAACTTTCTGTTTTCAATGTTTAATCGGGGCACAAAACGTAGGGTGACCAGACATCCCGGTTTCCCCCGGACAGTCCCCGTTTTTGGAGAAGTGTTCCTATGTCCCGACACTTTTCTCCAAGTGAATCAAATGTCCCGGTTTTCAAACAGTGTCCGGGTTAAACACAGAAATGTCCCGGTTTTTCATTATTGTTCTGGTTGATTGCACTGCTTACGGCGTGTGATGTCACTTAGGTGAGTGCTGTAAAGGCTGCACGCCACTGGAGGTAGTTACTTTTGAGCCACCAAGCAGGACTGTTGGTAAAAATACGCTTTTCAGAAATTGACTATTCACCGCTTTCCCATCACTGTTGTGGAATAACAAACTGCAGGGTTACAAAACAAACCTGAACCAGCCAGGCTTTCTTTCCTACAATCAAGTAATTAACACACTGTTTCAAAAAAAAAAAGGCCACAACCCCTTAATGACAGTGCATCTTTTTCACATAACAATCCTTGTTTACTAAAGTACATGACGCTGTGGTGAAAAAGCTAAAAAAAATAAAAAGTACAGGGGTGTAACGCAGGCCCTTGTGGAGCAAAGGTGGTTGGGACAACACTTTGAGGGGTCCCTAGCCCTTGAGGGCCCCCCTTTCGGCCAAATGCCAATTAATATCTCTGAGAAATGCAGTGGTAGCTGGTGATGTTTTAAAGTAGGGCATAAATGTCTGTCTTGAATGCCATGTGGCGAGTGATCCCAATTCTTACAATTCTGGAGACCAAAACATTGATCCTTGCAGCAGTGACTACAACCCACTGAACTACCTTAAAAAAAATGAGGTTCCAATCCAAACGTTTCTTAAAGTAACCAGCCACACGCCACTGCCGTGCTGCTGCTCAGCCCTGGGCCCTTGTCAGCACATCTGAGCAGCAACACATGGGGATTTAATGAAACACGGTTTGCAGGCACTGTGTCCTCGAGGCTTTGTATTAAGTTGAGAATGGCTTTATTTTGGATGATGTTATTGAGGTTGTTGGAGACGATACAAGATCGTGTTTATTCAGTTGGTATGACCATCTTTAAATTACACAGGTACATTTACCTATTTACCTACAATGTTAGTTACAGGGAGACAAAGTAATGCAGTGAAATTCACTCAATAGATGAGGCCACATTCAAACTCAAAATCCCAAGTTGCATTGTCGGAAGCTTAGCAGCTGATTCAAAGCTCCTGCCAATTATGTCACTTTGCATATTACAGCAGCACCTATAGACTAGACTGTACACCCAGTTGTTTTGTTGTTTTAGTGGTGATGTGTTTTTTTCCTAAAAAAATGGTAGTTCTAGTTAGATGAGAGAACACCAGAGGAACGAGATTTGACTTCAGTTCAAAAACTTTTATTTCGGTCGCAAGGACCATAAAAAGTAAACATAGCATAAAATGACATACATTATTAATCAATGGATACATATTTAAAAAATAGTCCACAGGTAATGCAGGTACTAATTTTGAGTTAATTTCAGAGATTTTACCAGACAGTTTGGGGAGGAGAACAAAGGGGGGCAGGGGATTGAAACAAGGAAGATGAAATATATCAATTAATGTGGTACAGTCGGCAGTAACTAGAGAAATAGCAAACATATTTATATAAATAATTTAAAAAGAAGAATTTACACTATTTACAATAAAATACAATTCTTATCAAATAGGTCTACATATAGAATAATAAAGACTAAAAGCCAGTATCTTGAACAGCACTCTAGAAGTCAAATATTCAAGTGTTCTGCCGATACGCATTTCATGGTTTTCCCCCTTTTGAATAAAAGCCCATCTCCTACGCCAGATTGTGTTTAGATAACGTGAAACAGCAAACACAATGGGTTTAGATGTGTCATATTTTAAAATCCGGAAAGCCTCCCTACAGTGCTCAAAGCCCAGATTTTGACAGAGCTGTACAAGCCAGTACCGCCTGGCTTGTTGGTAACCAGGGCAGAAAAATAAAACATGCATTTCTGTTTCCTCTTGTATAATGCATACAGGGCAACACTCCTGTTTCTGCCCAGCCCATTTATTTTAAACCGCACGTACTGGCAAGGTGCTGTATCTGAACTGTAGATACAATTTTTTTGCAACCGGAGGCAAAATATCGTCCATAAAAATTTCTAGCTCATAATTGTCCTTTACTGCAAGAAACTGTGTGGTATGGAAACCCAGTTTGGGATTTGTATGCATAGCTTCGAGCTTTAGGGTACGGTAGGACTTGGGTATTAGAGCTCGTGGGACTAAAATGCTAGTAGTGTCTGGAGTGCTCCACAAAGAAGGTTGGCAGAGCTTTTCGCACTCGCACTTCACGTGAGCAAACCAGGGAACCCTTTTCAGCAGGCCCGGGTAGGATAGAATCTCTTTAGTCTCTACCTGATATGATACTAATTCGGGAGTTGCCCAGAGTCTTCGCCAGAAGGTTAGGGGTTTTAGGGCAATCTCATCTTCAATTGGCGAGATACCCAAGTCTAGTCGTAGGGGAATTAGCGGAGTACCAGCTGGTAAACCTGTTATTTGTCTTAGAAATCTGTTCTCGACTACAGCTAGGGTAGAAGACGAACAGTGCCCCCATAGTTCTGCCCCATAGAGAGTGGCTCCACGCGCTTGAGCCCTGTACATTTCTAGTGCGGGACCGATAGGCTTAAAGGGTGATTTCCTGGCTAGTTTGGCTATACTCCCGGCAATCTGTGATAGCTTGAGCTTGGCTTTGGCTGTTTGGGGCGCCCACTGCATGTCCTCTGAGAGAGTTATGCCAAGATATTCAAAAACAGCCACCCTTTCCAGACTCGAACCATTTAGGTGTGGGTTGGGACGTGTTACCTTAGGGGGTTTGACGATCATAAATTTGTTTTTTAGAGTATTGATCGCCAAGCCCCTTAGTGTTACAAAATGAGGCAAAACTGTCTAGTAACCTCTGGATGCCCATCGGTGTTTTTGACAGAAGGAGCGTGTCGTCAGCAAACATCAATGCTGCCACCTTGGTGTTTGCTAACTTTGGGGCATCATTATTTGGTACCTCAGCCAGGAATGAAATTAATGCGTTGACAAAGAGGCAAAACAGAGTTGGTGCGAGCACGCAGCCCTGTCTTATACCTCTGCCAACTGGAAACCTGCTAGATAAACCACCTCCCCTTCCACATCTAACTTTGGCATAGGTGTTATCGTGCAACTTAATCAGGATATCAAGTAGATAAGGAGGGATGCCCAGGTCTCTTAGAACCCCCCACAGTTTGGGTCTTGGGACGAGGTTGAATGCAGTTTTCTGGTGCACAAATATCAAATAGAGGCTGCCACCCTCCATTGATACTGTCTTCCATGTGATTAGCTGGAATCTAAACACTTGGTCGAGTGTGGAGGTATTTTTCCTGAATCCTGCTTGGTAAGGGCTGATGATGTCGTTTTCTTCCAGCCAGCTCTGGATTCGATCCAATAATACCCGAGCAAACAGTTTTTGTGTAACATCGATCAAGCTGATCGGTCTATAGTTTGCTGGGTGTAATGGAGAACCCTTTTTAAAGATCGGAACAATTTCGGCCCCAGCCCAGGTGTTGGGGATGGGCATACCACTCATGATAGCATTAAACAAAACTAGAAGATAAGGGCCCCAGATTGAAGGTTCATCCCGAAACATATATCCAGAGAGTTTGTCCAGCCCTGGTGCCTTTCCGGCTGGTAACCTTTCTATTGTTGAGGTGACCTCACGCAGCGTAATTCCTTCGCAGATAGCATTTGCCTGTCTGCTCAGTGGTGTCGAATGAGCTTCTGCACATACGTTACCCATGGAAAACATATCCCTAGGGTCTATTTGAGGATCCTTTTCTGGAGCATTTGCATACAGAGCTGCGAGGTGCTCGGTCCACACTTCAGCAGAGAGCTTAGGTTCACAAACAGGGGTACCCTCCTTACATCCTGTCCTTATTATTGACCAGAATGTTTTCATATCCCGAGCCAGTAGAGCAGATTTAATATTTAGCCATTTATTTTCTTCCCAGGCTAGTTTTGCACTTAAAACAACATCTTTATAGTCAGCCCTTCTAGTTTTTATCAGTGACTTTTCATCCCCTTTGATAGCCTCCAGCAGCGCTGTCTTGGCCTTACGGCATTTATCATTATACCAAGAGTACGGCGAATCATTGATTCTCCTTGGTCGACTAATCGGATTTAAGATATCAGCTAAGTTATCAATAAGCTGGTTGTGAAGTGATGCAACCAAGTGTAGATGGAGTGGATTGGTTCTATCAGCCCCAAGCATAATTAGTTCCTGCAGTGTTGGGAGAACCGTTCGATAGAGCTCTGTCAGTTTCTACGGGGATTGTTTCATTGCCCCCCATTTTATCCTTCTCCTATCGTTGGTCAAGGTTAATCTGTCATCAATTGGGGTCCCGCTGATAGAGCCAGGGCATTATGGTCGCTATCCGTCCGTGGGATAACCTCAAGGTCCTTCACCCGGTGCCAGTAACTGCACTCAAACAGAGAGTAATCTATTTGGGAGGCCTGGCCAGTTCTATTAAATGTCGGCCTACTCGGTCTGTCCGAAGGAGTACGGCTGTTGCAGCCCCTCAGGGAATAGGTTAGTGTGATGGCATTCATTTGTAAAACCAAGGGTGACCAAGGTTTTGCTGGATACGTTTGGGGATCTGGTATAGCCCATTGTAGGTCCTCCTCATTAGTAATGGCCTCAGCTGTGCCTATGAGGGGTTCGAGTGGCAGTTTAGATCTCCACCAACTATCAGGACTGAGCTAGATGGCACACACGGAATGAGGAGATTTAGTTCCTCCAAGGTTTTAGATTCCTGGACAAATGATACAGGGCAGGAGTAGATGTTAATGATTGCTAATTTCAATTTAGATGGAAAGGTAAGAAGTACTAATTGAATATCTGGGGAGTGGGTATTCAGAGAAGTGGAATGACAGATTTGACTTAGAATCCTTTAATATTTTAATTTCTTGGCTCTGGATGTTTGAAATTCCCTATACCTTGGTGGGAAGGGTTATTTGCATCTCTCCACCCCAGGTTACCGATATATATATATATCACTTCAGTTCCGCTCCAAATAGCAGACACTCGCACATCACATCTTGTCTCCTGAGTCTCAATCACTTTCAATCCCTCATTAATTAAACAACTCACACAGAATATTGTATTGTAGTAGCTACTATGTAGTGCTTCACACACCTTGCGAGGAGCTATGAAACTCAACAAGCCCTACAAATACAACATCCTCTACCTAGGTTACCATATTCGTACTGCTTCAGCACCTCGTCAGGGTATAAAACGCTATAAAAATTAAACTATGATGCAATACCACCTCCTACCCACATCTTCCTCTACACCGTTGGTACTCATAGTACGACCCGAGGGCCACCAGCGGCCCGGCAGGCCTTTATCTGACTGACCTACTTACTAAGAGAGAGAGAGTCAGACTGTAGGCAAGGGTGGTCACCTACTACAGCAAATGTTGAGACAAAGTCTGTTTCAATGGAATTAATGGTTACTGCCAATAAAGGACCTCGGATTTATTTGTCGTCTGTAATGCCTCATCTCGGTCTGTGGAGGGAGCTGTCATTGTAGTCCTTTTTCTATGTCTATGACAGCTGTGAAATAATCCTACTTTTATGTCTATGACCTGTCCCGGTTTTTTGTTTTAAGAATCTGGTCACCCTAACAAAACGATATTTGAGACGTTCACACAATTTGTCTTGTATTATGCAGATTCGCCAACCCAAGTGATTTCAATGCACTTCTTGACATGAAAAACTTCAAAAACGAAAATTCTCGGCTGATTAGAACAAACGACATTTCTCTACATCGTATGAATCTTTAAGTTACTATTCTAGTGCATAAGTCTTAGTGCGCTTTTATTCTCCTCAAGCTAAAGTTAAACTTGTAGCACAAGGAGTACCAATTTCATATTTTAAAAAACCGTTGAGTCAAATTATAAACGCCAACTACCGTTTCAGCAAATTGCACAAAAAAAGCTCTTGTAAAAGTTTACATTAAGACATTTGCAAAATGTACACTCCGCTATTAAACAAATGTAATCATCGGGCTTATTACTCTGTATACAAGTAGTGTTTCTGTAATACTTTCCTGCCATCAGAATATTTTGCTCGGTATTTTTCTCTCGTTCAAATATGTAGTTAGGTATTGTAAATGGCCACAGGAACTATGACCTTGTCATTACGGTACTGAAGTATACTGGATACACACATCAGTCTAACGTACATCCTCGAGCATAGAGACAACAATGACCAGTCAGCAGCCTACCAGGGCTATGTATGGCGCAGTACCTTTTTAAGCAAGCTCAACTTTTTAGCCACAAGTAAGGGTGTTGTCTTTGCTTGCTATTTGTAGGTATGTGCAATATGAAAGGTATTTCACTCCTCCTTACTTGAACAGGTGAGCGAGAAATACGAAGACCATTTAACGTTCTCTACTGCAACCAAATTAGTGCAATTTAACACAAAGTGCATTCAATACCACAAAATGTTAAATTATTTTATCTAAACTAGCAACATTTCCTCTACTCCTTTCAATACAAACCCGTCCAACAAGAATAACAATAAAAAAACTCCAGCTCACTGCAGCAATCGCAACTTTTCAAGCGTGGCAGCATAGCACTCTTCACAGTATAACTCCCGGGCTCTGCTTGTTTGGGATAATTTGAGCGCCGCCATTGTGCTTTCTTTGTGACTTCCTTTCAACAAGCCTGCTCCCTGTGTACCAAGCGGTGAGTCATGCAAACCTCCAGAGAGCCTGCTTAAAATAAATGACGTTAAATTGTTCAGCTCCCATGTCCCTTCTCCGCCTCCGATACCCAACTGTTTAAGAATAAAAGGCAAAAAGCTCAGCTAAACACACAATTTTGAGAAAATTGATCTGCTTTTGAAGTACCTTCGGCTGCTACTGGGCCTCAAAACACATCCGTTGATTTTAGGAAGCACTTGATATCCAAAACTGTCCGAAACAACGAAATGATAAGTAGGACACAATTGACCATAACAACTAGGAGCATATACTCTGCTCTGCTGACCTGGCTTTCTGTCTCTTCAGCTCCTGGAGAGCAGGTGGCTCGGCGAAGTAAAAGGCAGACGGAATGCAAAAACTCTGTGAGAATGTGGTGCTGAAGGGACAGCGTCCTCCAGAGAAACATGCATGAGCTGACAGCTTCGCGAACTGTGGGCATGGTCACCAAAGGGCATAGCGTGAAGTGGTCAGATGACTCGATGTCACTCACTCAGAATATCTTTATTCGACTTTTTTTCCAAGTCATACAAAGAAACGAACACACAAAAACATCACATAAAATACATGTTCCATGATGATCTTAAAAGCAGCAGGCATGCTATACAATTAGAAAAACTATGTACATAGTTAAAATATAAATACGTTTCATGTCAAAAAGGAACATTATAGAGCCATTACTTTTAAGGCGAAATATGGCCGGCAGACTCGATGTCACCTGGGCTCCAGGGTGCGGCTTTTCATTTGGTGACCAAATGCATTCTGTGCCCTGTGGTTTTGGTTGATTTCAAGTGAATCAATGCGACTAACCCGTAAAAGGAACGGAAGACTGTAATATGAGAATAGTTTTTTCTGTTACCACTGAGCCACACCACACGGTCAGTTATCCAGATATGTGGCAGTCAAACTATGTTTAACTTATCCATGTTAAGGGAACGTGCAGCACGAGACAGGTCTTGACACACTCCTTTAAACTCAAGCAACAGCTCTCGCTGCCGTCACAGGCGATTGTTGTCAATGCTCCACCAGTTCGATGTGTATGTCAGTAGAACATATTATCTTTCCCGTTAAAGAGAGTTGTGTATTTCAGCTCAATCTAAGGTGTTATGCAATGGTAGAGGGCAATGGGGACTCGCGAGAAAGGATGGATAGTAAGATTATCAGATGCTAGGGACGAGAGAGCTAAAATAAGATATTCAGAAAATGATTATATACATACAACTCATTCTGAAATTAAATACAATAATGGACAGGCCATCAGAGTATATGCAACACAGGTTCCATCAAAATTGCATAATGGTTAAATTAAGGGCATGTCGTCCTCCACGCTGTTCGTGCTATTTAAATTCAAATCAAAAGCTTGCACACAGATGCATCTAAACGAATCGATAGGCACCAACATTAAAAAAAATTCTTCATTTGCCGCGGTGATACTCCACTAATAGAAAGCTCACGCCTTGAAAAGGAACTTACATTAGGGAATATAGCTGCCATCAAGACAGGAGAACATGGCATGCCTTCAGCCATGCATGTGACTTTCCAGGAATAGCTGTCAGAGCAGGCATGCAATGAGCCCCTAGTGCTTCTAGGAACTGCAGTTTTCAGTGCAAATGCATGCTTACCCCATTTTACCAAGATGAAGAGATGCTTCTGAGCGGTGTGCGCTGGGACCAGGCGTGCTCCTGCTCCGTGCTCGGTGCTCCGGCGGCCGTACCCAGGGGCACTCGGGAACGGTCGCTCCCTGGGGGGAACGGCAGTGCTGGAATTCGTACAACCGGGCGCCCTACAGCAGGGTTTCCATGAGTCCAGGGGCCGCAGTCAGGCGGCGCTAGGCAGCCCGGCTCCTCGGCCCATCGTGTCCCAATACCGCGCGATCCGCTGCCCACGCTCCTCGTCCCACACGCCAGAGCCGGCGAGCCGCCCCCCTGCTCGCACCGGGCGCCGAGCTCCCCACAGGACCGGCGGAGACTGCAGCGGGGGCTGAGCCGCGCCACCGGTGCGAAGAGATGTCTTCAGACCTCCGCTGAGCCGCCCACGGGCTTCTGAGGCAAGGCTGGCAGGGCATGTAGCGCGCCCCCGGCAGCAACGCCACCATTACCGGCGGTACAGGAAGCCATGTCAGCGCGCGCTAGGGGGGACGTCAGTCTAAAAAATCCCTGAATAAACCGCTATTTGAGACTGAATTCCGGTGCCCGTTATTTGAGCCTTTGACAGACGTCTTTTGTCCAGTAATTACGGTAATTATGGCAAGCAGGGCTAGAGCTGTAGAACCAAAGTGCTTACAGCCAATCAGCTATGCGAGAACATATCTATTCGTGCGGGGGGAAAGTGCAGTTGCTCAGGATTGGTTTGAAAAAAAGCATTTTTCACTGGATTGGTTGGGGAATCTCTTTAAATTGCTTATTGGTTGGGGGCGTCAGCAATGGAAGAGTGGACTAAGATTGGTCGTAAAAATAGTTGTTCAAATGTTTATTGGCTTGTGAAAACATCGAAAGAACACTACGACACAATTGGTTGGGGAACGTTTGTTAGTTGTCCATTGGTTGCGATCCTCAGTGATTGTATATACCCCAGTCACAGACTTTACTTTTAGCGGCTGACATCCCACTGTCCTTTCCTGTCAGAACAGTTCGATTACTCTCGTTGAGTGTCGGAATCTGTGGGACAGTCTGCAGGTCGGAGTTTAGAGTCCGAAACACTCAGACTTTGAGACAGGATCTAGACTCGACGTCGGCTCAACATCCTGTGATTTTGAGAAAACCGTGTACTTCGCTGCTCATGTCAAGTATTCCAGTACCTTTAAGTCGCGTTCGCACTATGTAAAACTGCCAAAAACAACTAGCATTTGCAATGCAATAGGTATTGCATTTGCGCAAGTTTGAGCTATTGGCATTGCAAATAAAAAAGCCTTATATTTATGTTTTGGTTTTTAAAACATAAATAAAAGACATTGTCATTTACAATGCCAATAGCTTCAACTCGCGTAAATGAGAGACCTATTGCATTGCAAATGCTTGTTTCATCCCGGCTACTTGGCACTGTCCTGCATGGTAATTCCTACCTGGAGAATGACAATGCTGTCCAGAACTGCCCATTCCTTCCTGACTTCAGTGACCTTGCATGGCCTCCACTTACTTTATCAGTACCACAGAATCAGTACTTCAAAGTTATTTTTTGCCCAAATATTCTTATGGGGGACAGTCAGGGCTCGAGTTGGGGTACCACGCAGGTGGACGGCGGCCCCCCACTTATTTTACCGGGAGCTCGATAACTATAAACTGCAACTGAGTGCACGCTATCTTTCATGACGTCACTTCCTGTTGTGGGTTCAGCGTCCACCCCCACTTCTTTTTTAGGACTTGTGCCCTGGGGACAGTTCCATGGATTGACATCACAGTCAGTAAATCAAGGCCATTACACTACAAGTCTTTGCAAATAGGCAGGACCACTGGAATAACGCAATATTGTGGCAGCTCGTTCTCTGAGCATTTATATATTTTCCACACTTGCCGCATGATTCAGATCTTCTGTATCAGTTGCAAACATTGATTCTAGCTCAGATAGATCAAAAGAGGCTTTAAACAGCATCAACCGTGGTCCCCCTGGGGGACAGATGCTTTGCAAAGATTAACTGTCACCATATCGTTGCTGATGGCTGTATTCAAGTGTTAGAGTGCTGTTAATCAGGAGAAATGTTTGCCCAGACAGTACTACTGTGTTGTAAAATGACAAAATAGCAAAATATTGTGACATAATGGGCCATATTACGCTGCATCATTGCACATCTTCTGTGTCTGATTACGTTTGTACCTCTCCAGTCCCTGCAGCACCTGTTCTGACCTGGGTCTCAGGCTCTGCAACAGCTCTGCTGACCTGGTTCTCTGGCTCTACAGCAGCTCTGCTGACCTGGTTCTCAGGTTATAGAGCGGCTCTGCTGACCTGGTTTTCTGGTTCTACAGCAGCTCTGCTGACCTGGTTCTCTGGCTCTACAGCAGCTCTGCTGACCTGGTTCTCAGGCTCTACAGCAGCTCTGCTGACCTGGTTTTCTTACAGCAGCTTTCTGACCTGGGTCTCAGGCTCTACAACAGCTCTGCTGACCTGGGTCTCTGGCTCTACAGCAGGACTGCTGACCTGGTTCTCTGGCTCTACAGCGGCTCTGTTGACCTTGGTCTCTGGCTCTACAGCAGTTCTGCTGACCTGGTTCTCTGGCTCTAGAGCAGCCCTGCTGACCTGGTTCTCTGGCTCTAGAGCAGCCCTGCTGACCTGGTTCTCTGGCTTTAGAGCAGCGCTGCTGACCTGGTTCTCTGGCTCTAGAGCAGCTCTGCTGACCTGGTTCTCAGGCTCTAGAGCATTCACCTCTTTTCCCCAACCTCTATGCCGAGACCATTATTCACTTACATTGGGGTGTACACTCGACATCAGGAGGACAAACATTAGAATGCCCTGCAACAGTATAATGGTACAATCAATGTTTAGCATGAGATATAGGATATAACAATCTTAACTCATGTGAATGAGGGTTGTACTTATTAGAAGACTGACCCATCACTAGAGCAAGTATGAATTCTACATGCATCTCTATGGGAGATACCTGACCTCTTTCGGGGACAGGCATTCACAGCTGGTCTCACTAGGCTGGCCAACAGGTTCATACCAGCCTTAGTTTAGGGTTGCAACTTGGTATTCATGAATAATTAGTAAGAAGTTTTGTGGGGATTAGAAGGTTATAACAATGTCATGAACGTGTTTAAAAGCAACTACATGTGGTGTCGGGCGGGGATGAGCTAACCAGTAAATTGAGACACGCACGCAGCTTTTCGGAGTGTCACCCCTAGGTAGGAGCTGCTTTTCCCACTTTATTTCCTCTCCATTTAGGTGGATCTGTGGATGCTCTTTGATCTTTCTGGTGAGCAATGTTGTTGTGGTTTTGCTTGTGTTGAGGTTTATCTGACAATTTATGTACCATCCAGCGATTTTGCTGATGGATGTTTCAAGGTTCGTAGCCACTTCATTTTCACTGAAAGATTGTAAAAATGATGATGAAATAATCGGAGTAAAGTTCAAGGTCCATCCTCTTTAAGTCTGTGGGAATATCATAGGTAAAATGATTGAAGAGAAATGATCCAAGAATTGATCCCTGAAGCACGCCAACAAGGATAGGACATAATGCTGAACATTCTTCTCTCAAAAGGTGTATTCTTCCAGATAGCTAGTCAGCAGGTTTACTAGGTAGCTTGGAAACTTGAGCTTAATGAGAAACTGTAGGATAAGCACTATATGCCATACCCGGTTGAATGTTTTAGCTACATCCAGAAAGGCTACTCCAGTTGAACTGTTGGTGTTAAACCCATGGATCATATCGTCCACCACTCTGAGCAGTTGATTTGTTGAATGTTCTTAGCAGAACCCAAATTGTTCTTCTGAGAGAACATTTTCCCTGGATGCAAAATTGCTGAGACAAGCAAGAATGGTCTTTTCCTGAGCCCTGTGCCTCGGAATCAGACCCTTCTGTTCATTCTGTGACATCATGATCTACACCAACTACTCCCCAAGCACCATGGCTATCGTATTAGACCACATGTAGTGGTATCACTATAAAGTTGCACACGCAATAGTACATTCCTCCAATAATATAAAAAGTTAAACCACATAATTCATACACAGATGCACTTCCTATTTCAGGTCACAGTTATTGTTAACAATCGCGATATCTTATGGAAGGGGCAGGGTGAGGAGGGGGAACATACCGGTAATAGTCCTTTTGGGGCAATGCAACTGGAGACCCCACATCTTTCTGAGAGGTCGACCCATCTGGCTGGCAGGGGACCACTTGTGGCCTTGCCTCTTTAGCATCCCTGGATGGTCTTACCAAGGCAGTGTCACTGCCCCCGGAGGGAAAACAACCAGCTATAACTGACAGACTGCGCCCCAGTTCTACCTCAGCGGTGTGCCACTGTTCCCACTTTCTAAAGCTCTTGAAGAAAATATGTTCAGAAAACTAAAAGGAAGATGGCGGGCTAAGCCTGTCACGGTGAACAAGTACTAGTGACCGCATTCCGCTCACAGCCGCTTACTCTCCTTTTTCTCAGTCCATGTCCGGTGCAGTTCCCCACAGAGGAGTCTTTGGGTGCTGCAGGGATCCAGCTGAGGTGCCCCTGATGCAGTGGCTGCTTTCATTGTCCTTAAACGACATCTTCTGGCGGGCGCATGTGGCTCAGTGGCGGAGTCGGATGCTCTGCTTCAAGCAGCTTTGAAAACCCGTGATGGCCCCGCCAAGGGTGAATGCCCAGAAGGGAGGGTGGGGAGGCCCTACTGCAGCGGCAGCAACCGCGGCTGTGATCCATGAGCCAGCCAACACAGCATCAATGAAAGCCACAGTGTCAGCTACAGCAACTACTGTGGAGGCAGCTGGAGGATTAGAATGCTGCCAATCCAGCAAGGAAAAAGAGAAAGTAACTAATTCAAATGTCGACGTCCCATACTCAAATTTTTACAGTCTGGCAGTGCAACTGGGCTACTACAAGCCTGCAGCAAGGATGGAACAGACTCCATGATAGCAGATGCATTATTAAGCACGTCGCAGGGCTCTGAGGGACCTCCGGGAGTAGAATCTTTCAGCTCAGTGAACATCACAGAAGGTCTGGCTGAGTACAAGGTAATAGTCTTAACCAGACTGACTTACTTAAGGCAAAACCAGAAAATACGGATAAGGAACTTTATGAAAATGCTACGTCATACCCACAGGGGCTTCCACCTTCTATGCTAAACCCTGGTACTGCTTTTACCAGGGGGCCTTGACTCTGTAGGTTCTGGGCTCCATGCTCCGTCCTAAAAGGACCTTGCAATATTGAAATTGTCGAGCAAGTAAAAGGGAAAGCAGAAGAACTAGGGGACACTGTTTCAAATACCCGCTTGCATAATGACCTACCAGATGAAGAAGTAGTTATTATACCGTCTGAGGGCTCTCTGGTTGCACCTGGAATGTCACTGCAGATGTAACAGGAGTTAAAGAACGAGATCACACCGGTCATCTTATGTGCTGGGGTCAATGTTGTGGGGAAACGGGCAAATATAGGTGAAAAACATACGAAGACCATGAATGGCCGTGGTGGATTAAAGAAAGCACAAGGCTGCTAACCTAATGAACAAACCACTGCCACTGGCACAATAAGATCTACCGGTGGGTCTAAGAATAGCCCTCTACGAAAATGGGTCACCTCCAAAGGGGAGGTCAAGACCTTGATCTCATGGCTTTCAAATAAGGAACCTGCCTCGTATCTCACTTACCAAGCGCAGGGAATAATCTAGCACTCAAGTTTCAGCAGCCCCAATGAGAATGCCTTTTTGACCTCAGAGCCTGGTAATGGCTTAGACAGAGATACAGACTGGTCCACTAATCCATCTTCCTGGATGACCACAGACGCCGCCGATAACTCGGTCACTATTCCCTCGGATCAGAATCGACACCCTGATGTACTAGGCAAAGAGCCTTCACTGACCACAGTCCTTCAATTCTTGCAGATTCAACTGTCAGAAGCGCTTGGGCATTATGCGCAAGTTAAGGCAGACAACCTAGTAATACATCAAGCTCTAGCGGAAGTTACCAGCAAGGATGTCTCGCTATCGTCTGAAGTCACTGAGCTACAGCAACAAGTAAAGAGGACAGAGGAAGTCGGAACCTCAGTGGTCAAGACAATCAAGGAGCAAAGGAGTCTCTTGGCCTCTGTTAAGAGTAAAATTGAGGACTTGGAGAACCAACAAAGGCGTAACAACCTAAGGCTTTTTGGCATACCGGAGAGAAAGGAGGGAAGTGATTCTAGAGCTTTTGTGGTCAGCCTGTTCCAGAAAGTATTTCCAGTTCTATCAGCGTGGGATATGGACTCCCAGATCCAGCAAGCTCACAGACTGCCTATAGTTGTAAGTCAATCTACTCTGGCCAAATAAAAGCATCCTCGGCCCCTTCTCATTTATGTTGGAAACTTTTTGTTGAGACAGGCCATAAATCACAAAGCCCGCCCTGCCGCACCGGTAAAGGTGGACTCTATGTCTATCTCTATGTGATCAAATTTATGTAAGGGTATAATGGACAAACGCTGGAAGCTTCGTCAGCTATTCGACCCATTAAAGGCCATCGGGGTCCAGGTGTTCCTGCAAGAACCGGCAAAACTTAAGGTTATGAAGGATGGACGGTCACCTTTATTTTATTCTGAGGCAGAAGTCTATCTAGCCTTGAATCAGTGGTGCCAATAGACTTTGTCTACAGCACTGGCATGTCTCAATAGTGACTTACATCACCGAGCCTATGTCAAGATGGGCAAGGTGGAAATTGAGCAGCAGAAATGTATTAGATACTAATCACAGAATATGTGTGCTCGTTTTAGCACTTCACACTTAGGTAGTTGGGGTGTTGGGCGTAGGAATGGGGGTGGTCACATGGTGTGCTCACTTGGGGCTGTCGAACCAGCTGACAGCAAAAGGGGGTGGATGATTCCTTTTCTAGGTATGGGGATGAGGGTGGTTGTTTTAGGTACGGGAGACCGCACCAACCTTTATTTTGGGTAGAGTCAGGCGTGGGTCAAACAAGCAAGAGTGTGTGGAAACAGTGTATAGGTTACAGTACGGATTTAGAGAAAGGGAAGCCTTTTATAGTAAGGATAGGGAAGGTACTGATGGTTGTATGGAACCAGGATGCTCAGTTTGAGAGCTATGTGTTGGAATGCTGCCCGGATAAACCAAGCCAGAAAGCAGCATTTACTGCAGGAGGAATTCATTGTTTACAAACCACATATGTTGGGAATAACTCAAATGCACTTGGCATATAAAGATAGGCAAATCTTAAAGCAGACAGGATGTGAAAGTATTATTTGTACATCAAAATCAATTTCTATTAGGTAATGAGGTTGCATGGGTTAGTGGATGCATGGAGTACACTATTCCCTGCAATTCCAGGATATACCTACTATTCTCCCCACAGGTAGTACTCCCGATTTTACTTGATACTTGTCAAGCAGCTGTTAGAAGGGGCGAAATTGGCGACATACCCTAAGTTACTTCTGATCATATTGCCGTCATGTTGTTCATGGAAAATCAGTAAGGAGTGGGGGAAAGGTGCAGTTCGTTTACATTCCCACAATATCTGCTTGTGGATCTGGAATACCGGGGTTATTTAAAACATTTATTGACAGAATTTATACGACTGAATTTAGGGTACTGCTACTGCAGCTATCGTGTGGGGCTGTATGAAGGCATACAAAAGGGGGGTGACACTTCAGTTCATTATTAAACAAAACAAACATAGGCAACTTGAAATGGCCCAACTTCGGAAGAGTTGTACGAACTTAGAGCTACAGTACACGCAGGCAATCTTATTTGCAAACAATCAGGCACAAACCAGACTTCTGAGGTTGAATGAGATACGGCAAATTTTTAACAGAGGGGTAACAGAGAACGTGGCGGTCAGCTATCAGAAACATACAACTTTTCAGTATGAGTATGGAGAGAGAGTTGGCCGACTCCTGGCACATCAGATAGCTGACAAAATAGCCATCCGGACAATAAGGTGTATTTTGGGGGACAATGGGGTGGAATACTCTCACCCGCAAGACGTAGCAGAACAATTCACATCCTATTACCAAGGGGTATATAATGGCTCAGACAATATCAATAGACAGTTTTTTGCCACCTATCTTCGGGAGAGGTGGATGCCCAAGCTAGACCCCCAACAGAGTCAGGGTTTCGAGGGTAACATTGATTCTGGGGAGATCGAACAAGCTATTAGTGTTCTACCATCTTGGAAAACCGCAGAAGAAGATTCAATTCCTCTGGAATTTTATAAAATGTTTAAGGGAATTTTAGTCCCAGAATCTAGAGACCCGGTAGCACATATCAGCAATGGGGGGATGTCCCTGCCTCATGGGGGGTTACTAATATAGTGTTTTTTCCCAAAAAAGACAAACCACAGGAGGAAAGGAGCACTTACTGACCTATATCTTTGATTAATGCAGCTACTAAGGTTTACTCCAAAATATTAGCAATGCGTCTTGCTCCCCCTCAGGCACAAACTAGTCTCAGAACAGCAGCATGGCTTTGTCTCAGGCACAGACACCACAGCCCAAACGAACACCGCAATCGCAGCATTTGATGTAGCTAAGAAAAATAACATCCAGATCACAAAGATAATGCTGGACGCAGAGAAAGCCTCTGATAGGGTCACATGGGAATCATTATGGCTGACTAAGAATGCCCTGGGGATAGAGGGCAGATATATAGCAATGGTGCAGGCGCTATATAAAAATGCGACGGCGAAAGTGCTAACAGGGAGAAATCCGCTGCATCATTGTCAATACACAGGGCATTTAACACTGAATAAGCGCGTACAACCAGTAAGATTAAATGGCATAGAGCTGAAAATAACAGCATACGCCGCCGATACAGCAGTCTTCATTTCTAATCCAAGTGACTCCGTCAACCTTATAAGCAAGGAGGCTGAACGAAATTGGTGAATTTTCTGCCTATAAATTGAATTTAAAGAAAACTCAGATAATTCTTAATTTTAGTCCATCAACACCGATAACTGGAGTCACCGATACTGTTATATATCTTGACATACCGTTGAAAAGTCAAGGTCAAAAGATAATTAAGCAAAATTATGACCCCCTGTTAAAAATAGTTATAGCTAAAATGTGGCAATAGCATCGGCCCCCATTAAGTACTATGGGATGATCACATTTTGTTAAAATGAATATACTACCGAATTTTCTTTATTTGTTCCGAGCCATACCACTTTGGGTCCCTGATTATTTTTTCAAGAGGCTTTAGGGGGCCATCATCAGTTTCATATGGGGTTATAGGAAGGCTAAACGAGCTATCAACCTTATGAAATTACCGTATACACAGGGAGGACTTAAAATGCCTAATTTTAAGTTATATTTCTGGGCTTCATTTATTGGGAGGATCAGGGCCGGCCTTAGGCATGTGCAAGCTGTGCACCTGCACAGGGCCTCCAAACCCCAGGGGCCACCATGCCAATATATATCCTACATATAATAATACTCTGAGGATGGATACATATTTGCGTGGCGGCCCCAGTGGCAGGGATTTGGCGGCCTCCGGCTCTGTTCCACTTCGAAACACCCTGACCCCCCCCCACCCCCTCTTCACTGGCCTCCGCGCCTCTTCCGGGGCCCCCTACCTACGCTCCCTGCCCAGGGCCGCCATGAGCCTAGAGCCGGCCCTGGGAGGATTCAAAGCTTTTTGGATAGGCATGAACAGGGATTGAATGCATTTTGCTATCCATTCGCATTAGGCCATGAAATGAGGTATTTGTTGCATAAACTATTGGGTAAGAATCAAGGTGGTCAGAGACATTGTTCGCATATGGAGTGAAGAATGTGCCAAATTTTCTATACCACTGATACATTTTTATACTCCATTATGGGGCAGATACCAGATATTTTCCATGACAACAACGGGAAGCACTGGAGACATATGGGTCTGCATAATTTAGGACAATTGTATGATACATATGGGGTTCAGACTTTTTCTTCTCTCCAGGAGACATATGGGCTTCTGCAATGGCATTTCTTTAAGTACTTGCAGATTAGGGACTATCTTCTACATAGATGTGAATATAACAGTAATGGTGATATACCCGAGATTCTCACACATCTGTATCAGCCAACCAGGGAGACAGGCTATACTAAGATAATCACAGTGTATCGGGTTTATGTATCACGTTACGGATGAAAGTGTGCAGCTGGCAGCAAGGTGAGCCCAGCAGCTCTCGACTACAGTTACAGCTGCTGAAATACAAAACGCCTTCTTAATACTAGACCAGTCAACAATCTCTGTCAATCTTAAGCTACAGCAATTGAGGACTTTGTGTATGCTCTATTATACGCCCGAGCGCATTTCTAAATGGACAGGGACTGGAACTTCTGAGAGGCCACCTATGGGCCGCAGACATTGTTAATATGTTCACAGACTGCCCTGTGCTCAAAGAATTCTGGGACAGTATGTTTCATCTGGTATCGGCGCAGCCAGGGTTTGAAATTTGCTTTAATATCAAGAAAACACTTTTGGGTCATAAGATAGGGTTGGATATCAATCTTAGCTCTCTGTTCTCAATTATAATCACCTGTGAACGATTATGTATAGCACAGGCACGGATTAATCCTTTACCACCTAAAATAAAAGTGAAAAGGCAGTTGCTAAAACTAGGGAATATCGATCCTTAAAATAAGTGGGAAACATTTGGTCCCATCACACTGGTCTTAATGGGGTTACAATGACAGTGAACATTCTCAAGCAGGAAGCTTATAAGAACTAACTTAGGCCTGTTATAGACCAATGTAAGGCTGTTTATTGTTTACCTCTTTTCCCTACAATTTTGAATTACTCTTTTGTTTTTGCTACCTGTATTAATTATTTATATGATAATGTTTTCTCTTTTAAGTGTATGGAAGTTCTGCAGATTTATTGTATGATTGCCCTGACCTCCTGGCGATGGGGGTGTTAAACAAAAACCTAAACAAAATTAATAAAGAAAAAAAAGAAGAACAATATGTTCCACGTGACCTTCTCGTCACCCCAGGAGGTTACCATGGTGCCTTGCATCCGCACTGCCTTCCATGGTTTAAGCTTAGAGCGGCAATCAAAACTTAACACCAGCATGATGATCCCTCACCAGAACCAGAGCTTCCACCTTTAGGTTAGTCACTCTCGCTTGGCAAAACCAGCTATCTGAACTGTTCTGTTTCCGATGCGTCTGTAACGTCACCTCATCATCAGGATAGGGAACAATCTAAGTCAGGTGATGAGGAATGGCATCATCCACTATGCGAGCCATGCACATTTGGCTGGGGCATTGTTATATGGTCACATGTGGTGTCTAACGTTATTCATGAACAAAAGAATAAAGTGCCCACTGTAGGTGGTGGTGAGTGGCATGAGTAATTCAGATCACTTTGGACAAGGCTCTCTTCAAGAATTCAATCTCCTAGTTGGCCAGAGATCTTCCAGTGCGTGATGTGCAGCAACTGCAGATAGTAATTTCTTGCCCCTGGAACTGAGGCCCATTACATGTCCTTAGTTCTTGCACCACGCCATAAGTGCAGTGGCGGCTGCTCGGAGTCCGAAGCAGTGAAGTGGTTGGGGGGAGGGGAAATACAAAAAAAACAAAAATAAAATATAAAACTTTACCTGTCGCTGTGTTGCGCCTCTCCCGTTCCTCGACTCCAGGGCCAGGTGGTACACACTAAAGTTGCTCTAATGCTGGGAATATTATTCAAAGCAGGAGAGAAGCGCTGGGATTGGTCTTAGCGGGCTGGTTTCCTGCTCAGACAGTGCCTGTGAGCCTGTGGCTTTTCTTCACCCAGCCGTACAACACTGCCGGGTGGAGAAATGCTAAGTGCTCATGACAGTTTGGCTGGCCTAAGGGGGCGTGCCAAACCGTCATGCACACTTAGTAGTGCTCATCACCCACTCCTCACTGTTGTCATGCCTTACATGGACCTGCCCCGCCAAATGGCCTCGCTGGCAGCCTGCAGGTAATAAGAAAAATAACATGATGATAACATTAGTTTATTATCATTTTATTTTCCATCTGTTTTGATCGGCTGCCACCTAGTGGGGTGACGCCCCTCCGCCAAAAAGGAGGAGCGTTCTTGCATGAGTGGCTGTGATCTTTTCTAACTTTGTGATCACCTCAGCAGCAGATGTGCTGCTCACAGTTTTAACCTGTAGGTACTTAAAATAATAGTCTATGACCACTAAATGTAACAATAATCAAGCAGGCTTCCGAAGTCAGCACTGACACAAACTGACGGTGCTGGTGGGAGTTCTTCTGTGATAAACAGGTGTCATGAGTTTAGGGCTTCCAGCAGCCTGCTCCATTGGACACACCTAGACAGTGCCCTCAATCACTTCGTCCACCTGCAGAAACCAGCCTTTGCTTCTGATGCTACTGATGGAGCGAGGTGGTAAAAACAACATTTTGTGTACCCCTCTCAAAATTAATGTCCCATAACGTTAACACTTGCTAATGATGTATTGTGAATTAATCAACCATAGTATAAGATGCATACACTTTTTACACACGGGAGTACTAATTTTGCCTGCATGTTGCTTTAAAATGAACTAATATGTATTGTTATTGTGGTGTGAATTAATGCACAGCTTAAATATAAGCAAATACAGCTTAAATGTGCTTATTGTACACGTTTTGTGCCTGAAAAGTGGTCGAATATGTAAGTATTAAATGCATTTATGTAGCTTATTTGCTAGGTAACAACTAATAGGGAAACATTAGTATGGTGGAAGGTAAACAGAAGGGCTTTAGTTCTATATTTAACATAAATTTGTGTTTGTTTCTATGATAGTTCCGAAAGAGGCCTCTGAGGTCTACTTTAGAAATGGCTGCCTGAGTAAACTGTGAGCAAGAGCTGGACAGCGCATGCGCGCCCAAAGCCTGCAAGAGAGAGTGAACTGCCTGTGCTCGGAGAGGTTCAAGGCTGCCTTGCTCCGGAACCTAGGATGGGTGCCAAACATGGACGCTCGAATATTATGATCCTGGGAAAAAGTCTTCACGTTGCAAATTGGGGATGTGACTAGGCCACGGACTGTCTTAAACAAAGCCCCTTTATTTTTCTGCTGAATCGCTGTGAAAATAATGTTGTAATGGTGAGAGGATGCTCACCCACCCCGAATTTGTCCAATCAGAATCCGAATAAGTAAATGATAGATACATTTAGATAGATTAAGTTAGGAAATTAGTGTATAAAAACCCCTGTTTTTGTCTAAGGGGTGTCGCTTTTTCGATTTCCACTCGAAGTGCTGCCCGACTGAAGATTGACTCCTGGATGTAAGAGCTCTTTGAATTTATTTTGTTTGCTTTACAGGACAGAAGGATAAGATGAGGGTGTTAGTTAGGGATGTTAGGAGAGAATGAATTTGGAACTATCTGTTCTTTGCTAAACTTTTAACTGATTTCTAAAATAAGTGATTTTTCCTGAGCTCTAAATAAAATGATCATTTTTTAAATAAAGTTTAAGATTTTACTGAATAAAGAATTAATCAATGCATAAATGTCAGACATAACAAAGTTTTGCTTTTAATAAAATTGGGAAAATGGAATTTTAAAAGCTGGTCTTGTGATTTTCCTACGCCTAGTTTTCTTTCTAGCAGATCCATTGCCACTATGGTAGTGCGTCTGAATAAATAAATGTTTGAATAAAGTGTAATAATCCGTAGGTGCAAATAATAACTGATTTAAATAGGTTTTTAGACACTCCACCAAATGTTACAGCATTTCTCCAGTGTGATTCACCAAAGCCCGGAAGTCAAGTGAATAGAGTAATCGTGCAGTGTTATGGGCCCCACTGACGAATGGTTGTGTGTTTAAGATTTCAGGGAAATGGTAAGTGCTGATTAGAAATGATTTTTGGAGTCCCGCTGTAGCAGTTATTTCTTGGTAGCAGAGTAGTGGTTACCAAGTAAATTAGCTAGGGTTATGTATAAAGTACTATATACAATTTGATGTATAGATTTATGATTAACATCTGTTGAGTTCGTATTATGTTACATGTAGTTTTGAAAAGGCTTCCAAGTGTTGCGTGAAGCTAGTGCCTCTGTCTGCAGGCAGAGGAAGTGTGGCAAGTAAAGTCGCACAGTGCATGGGTCTGTTTAAAAAAAAAGGAGTATTGTCGAATACTGCGGTGGTATTGTCGCATATCACTGTTTAGGGACATTAGGTATGAAAGGATAAATGTATAGTGAGGACAGTGTATGAAATCTCAGCCTTCAAGCACAGGGATCGATGGGTATTCTGATTAAAACTTACTGCTGAGAGAGTAATAGAACTTAACCCGAGCTTGATTGAAGGGTAAAGGGAGTGGCGTCTCTTTTTGCTAATGATGGAGGAATTCTGTGGTGGGTTAGATGGAAGCGCTGCC
The DNA here is from genome assembly GCF_964261635.1 of Lissotriton helveticus. NCBI lineage: Eukaryota > Metazoa > Chordata > Amphibia > Caudata > Salamandridae > Lissotriton > Lissotriton helveticus. The sequence continues at coordinate 540,221,657 of NC_136059.1, read as the reverse complement.
TACTAGTGATACAGAGTTCATGCATATATGAATAGGGTTTTCCGTATGAACGTGCATAAATGAATTTGCAATGCGCGTTGTGGTGAAGCTCTGGGATTGTCTCTAAGGAGGTGAAAAAGATCTCTGTATGTGCTTTCCTGGAGAAACAAGTTCGTTATTGCCTGATAGAAGGGTAAAATAGGGTAGTGCTGTTTTATCAACGAGTCTAAAATTCTGAGGAGGTAAGCGTTGTCTACTCCGGTTACAGAATACTTGTGCAATTGAGAAATCTATCACTTTATTAGCGAAACAGGCAAATGGTATTGTTTTGTGTAAGTTACTAACTGATTTTGTAAAATATCTTGTAAATACGGCTTCTTGAAAAAACCCTGTAAAGGAGGGGCAGTCGGCGCTGCAGAAGCCGGAGCGCTGGTGACGTCAAAAGTGTCGCGCTGGGATTGGTCCGCGTGACCAAGACAGAGTAGGAGCTGATTGGTTCATCACAAAAAGCAGCAAAAGCTATTGGTTAAGCACTATAGTGACGTATCGTGTTATAATTGGTACATTAGTGCAAACCGCGCTGTGATAGGTTGATGATACGGAAACAGCAATAGAATAGTACGCGATATTTTGAATCATACTACTATTATGATGATGACAAGAAGAAACCTTCATGGTTTAAAAAACTGAAGAACATGTTTGTAAAAGACAAAGAGGTAGTTACGAGAGAGGGAAAGATACTGCCTTCACCGAAGACACCTGCTTCTTATATGATATCGAAATATGGTTATCATACGTGTGTTTGGTTGGAGAATTGGGTACGATATACCAAGGATGATGGTGTGTTAGCTTTTCCAGAAGGAGGATCATTTGATCTGGCGATTTTGAGAAATTTGAGAGACAAAATGATGAAACTTGAACCGAGACCTAGACCAACTCAATTTGAAGCACTAGTTGAATGGGAAGATGAGATGCATGAAATGGAAAGTGAGAGGTTGAGCAGGCATATCAGACCAAGAGGTAAAGGTCGAGATTTATGGGGAGAAACCCATGAAACTAGAATGCGGAGATGGAGGAATGGTAGTATGTGTGATGGCATGTATCCAGTCAGATTGGTAGAAGAATATGAGGGACGGATTCGCACAGAAAAGAAAAAGAATGTTGAGTCAGGGAATCAAAGTTGGCGAAAGCGAATCAGAGGATGCTGTATTAGAAGAAATATTAAATAGGAGACCGCCACCATATCAACCAAGTTCTTTATGGACAACCCCTAATGCCCCAATAGCAGACGAAAGAGTTAATGAAACGCCAAGACAACAATCAAATTTCCGAGATTTCCCTGAGACAGTAGAGACAAAATATGTCCCGAGTACACCGATAGGAGAAGCTAGAATTACAGGTACTCCTGTATAGAGTAATGACTCGCACAAAATTGTGCTAAGTGCTGAAAGACGAAATGATGTGCAGCCAAATATGTCTGATTATGAACGTTCTGTGCATGAACTGATTCAAAACCTTACTAAAAATATGGAAGCTGTAACTGTCCCAGTAACCATAGGACCTGTGATACCAGTATTTGAAAATCAGAGAATAAAAGAGCTGAGTTTAACAATTCCATTACAACAAGGTCTGCAGAAAGCAAAAGGAAATATTTATCCCGATTTGTCAGAATTAAGGCGGAATATAAATGTAAATCCACCAGAATTGACTTTTAATCAAAGTTTGTCATGCAGATACCCAACAGGAGCAGAATCTGATTCTGCAACCCCTGAGAAAAGTATAGATAAAATAGATCTAACGCAAACACCTGTTGGACCATCAGATAAAGAATTAAGTGATTGGATTAAAACTTTGAAATTAAAAGAGCAAGAATCGAAGGTGATGGATGTAGCGAAATTAAAAGTAGACATGGAAGAATTGATCATTGGAACTATTGGCACAGATATGCTAAAAACATACCAAGATGATGAGCTCATGTTCCTATGTAAAAGCATAACATGGAGAGCTAAAACAATGTATGATCAGTTGGAAGAGGTGGCAAGTGAATATGGAATAGAATTTTCAAAAATAAAATCATTGCAGAAAACGTATCGAGTAGATTTTGCAGAAAGAGATATTGAGAACATGAATACTGCTGGAAGATTGTTACAAATAAAAGATTTGATTGTGTTATTGAGAAAATGGGGAGAGGTGAGCAAATGAAGGGTCAAATGGGCCAAGAAGAAAGAGGAAAACAGTGACAAATCTACATTAGCGTTTCCAATTAGGGAAAAGGAGACGGTAGCAACTGAATTCCCCCTGAGAGAAATTCCTGGAGGGGGATATGTACATGTTCCTTGGAGTAGACAAGATATATTGTCATTTACAAATGAATTCCCCAGATTGAGAGAGAAACCAGTAGAGTGGTATCGACAAGTAGATAGATTTGCAAAAGTGCCAAAAGTATTATGGATCGATTTAGATGGGTTGTTTGACATAGTGGTGCCAACAGACTTACGGACAGAATGTAAAATATCTGTGGATTGGCCCAGGGAGGAGTATCCTAGGGACAAGATAACAGGAGCTCCATCACCAGATGTGATGAGAAAATATGAACAGGTGATAGTGTGGTTGAAAAACAAAATACCTCCAAAAGAAACTGATTGGGTGAAGATAGACAGGACAACACAAGAGCCAAAAGAAACTGTACACTCATTTTATGAAAGATTATTGTTAGTTTTCAAACAATATAGTGGTTATGAGGAACTAAATGAAAAGGATATGAGCCATTTGTGTATAGGTTTGTATATGGATTAAGACCGGAAATTTCAGATATGATTAGACACAACATGATGGATTGGCAGTCGAGCTCAGTAGATAAGGTACTGAGACAGGCAAAATATTGCAGTGAAGAAATTGATGCAAAACAGAAAAAGTTGAAAGAAAAAGCCACGTGGGCACAAGTAAAAGTAGCAGAACAACAGGTAGCACAGATGGAAAGTAAGAATGTAGGGGATCAAGGTACTTTTAAAGGCAAACCTAAATTAGTAGGGAATATTGACGAATTGAAAAAGAAATTGGCATGTTTCAATTGCGGCAAGTTAGGGCATTGGAAACGAGAGTGTAAATGTCCACCTAGACTTAATGTGGAACATACGTCATTGAATCCGCAGGTGCAGTTTGAGGTAAATCAGCAGCAACCGCAACAACAGCAGATAGCAAATCAGCAAAGTCAGGTGCCGCAACCGCCACTGCCATACAGTGGGAATCAGCAGAGAAACAGTGCAGAGACAGGATTCAGCGGAGGTGAGCAGGTAAATAGACCGCAAAGAGTAAATGCGTGTCCTCAATATTGGTTGCAAGAAGAGAATGGCAGTGAGCCAGATGAAAGTTTCTGACGGTGCCTGAGGGAGTAAGAAGAGTGTATGCTTGGAGCCACTTTTGAGGGAGATCAGTCAGGTCCATTTGTGAGCGGAAAGGTGAATGATGTGGAAATAACTTTCCTAGTGGACACTGGTGCTACCCGTTCTACTGTTAGATCAGTGGAAATTCAAAATCTTCCTCTCTCGGGTGAGACAATCCAGGTTGTAGGTGTAGCTAATAGGCAAATAAATACTCCTTTGACAAAGCCAGTTGAAATAGAAATTGGGACATACAAAGATATGCATCGATTTGTGGTGTGCGATAGCAGTCCTGGTAATTTGCTAGGCAGAGATATACTGTGCAAGATGAACTGTGCGATATATTGTTCACCAGATGGCATAGAATTGCAAACTCCAGATGAAGATAGTTTCTATACATTGACAATGCTTATGATTGAAGCAGAGCAGGATAAACTGTTTCCTGTTTTTGACAAAGGGAAAATTACTGCTGAATTGAAAGAAGCAGTGAAAGAAAAAGTGTGGGATTTCACCGGATAATATATAGGGTGATGAAAGGAGTTGATCCTGTGAAGGTTTCAGTAAAAGAAGGTGCAAGTTACCCAAATATACCTCAGTATAAAATGACTACAGAAGTAATTGAAGGAATAACTCCAGTGATTGATAAAATGATTGAGCAGGGAAATTTAAGAGAAATAGAGAGCAGTCCTTGAAATTCACCTATTATGGGATTGAAAAAGCCGAATGGAACTTTTAGAATTGTGCAAGACCTGAGAAAGGTTAATAAAATTGTTGTCCCATGTTGTCCAATTGTCCCAAATCCAGCAGTGATTTTGTACCAAATACCTCATGATGCAGAATGGTATACTGTGATTGATCTGTGCAATGCGTTCTTTACTGTTCCGTTGCATCCAGAAAGCCAACCAATTTTTGGGTTCCGTTTCCAGAATCGTATCCTAGCATGGTGTAGAATTCCGCAAGGGTACACTGAGAGTCCATCGATTTTTAATCATCTGCTAAAGAAATCATTAGAAAATTTGAGCATGCCTGGAGAGTCTGTGTTGGTACAGTACATTGATGATCTTTTGGTTGCATCAAAAACAAAGGATTCATGTGTAACTAACACTGTGGCATTATTAAATCATTTGGCAGAAGAAGGACATAAAGTGTCTCCATCAAAATTGCAGTTTTGTCAAAATGAAGTACAATACTTAGGTCACAAGATTGCTAAAGGAATAAGACAGGTCACAATTTGAGAGAATTAAAATGATACAGGGAATTCTGCCACCTAAAACTCAAAGACAGGTAAGAATGTTCCTAGGAATGGTAGGGTATTGCAGACAGTGGATAAGTGGATTTTCATTGATTGCGAAACCATTGCAGAGATTGACAAAGGCAGATATCAGAGACCCTATTGTTCTGACCAAAACAGAGATGGAAGCATTTGAACAGCTGAAAACTAAACTGTGTGAAGCACCAGCTTTAGGAATGCCTGATTATGAGAAATAATTTGAACTGTATTGCAGTGAGCGAGAAGGATGTGCATTGTCAGTGTTGATTCAAAGACATGGAAAAATGAGAAAACCAATTGCGTATTTCTCAGCTGTTTTGGACCCTGTTGCAAAAGCCTTGCCAGGTTGTCTCAAAGCAGTAGCAGCAACCAGTGTAAGTCTGGAGCAAAGTGAAGGAATTGTGATGGGATTTCCTGTGAGGGTGTATGTACCTCATTCTGTGGAGATTCTCCTCACAAGAGCAAAAACACAGTACATGACCAACAGCAGAATGACCCGTTATGAGAAAATAATTTTGGGAGCTGAGAATGTGACTGTTGCTAGATGTGTGAATGTCAACCCATCAACACTGTTACCTGATACCAGTGAGGCAGAAGTGAAAGGTGAGCTTGATCATAAATGTTTGGATGTTTTGGAGTATTGTACAAAGCCTCGTCCAGACATTAAAGATGAACCTTTACTTGAATCAGACTTTGTAATGTTTGTGGATGGATCATGCTTGAGAACGGAGAGTGGTGTTCTAAGTGCTGCATATGCTGTCTGTACAGTGGCAGAAGTGTTGGAAGCATCTTGTCTGAAAGGAATTCATTCTGCTCAAATAGCGGAATTGGTTGCTTTGATACGAGCATGTGAATTGGGAAAGAGGTGAAAGTAACTATAGTGACTGATAGTCAATATGGTTATGGAGTTGTTCATGATTATGGACAGCTTTGGTCCCAAAGAGGCTATTTGACCTTTGCAGGAACACCTATTCGAAATGCTGAATTTGTGAAAACTCTAATAGATGTGATTCAATTGCCTGAAAAACTGGCTGTAGTGAAATGTTCTGCTCATAAAAAGGGTGACGATTATATCACTCGTGGAAACAGTTATGCAGATGCAATTGCAAGACACTGTGCAAAGAACTAAATTTCAATCAATCGAGAAAAAATCAAAGAACATGTTCCGAGTCCTTTAATGCTAACCACTGTAGTTGAGACTTGGCAGCAAGTGAAACAGATGCAGGAAGAGGCAGAAGCAGAGGAAAAAGATATCTGGCTTAAATCAGGATACAGACAAAGGGAGGAAGATGAAGTTTGGGTTTACAAAGATGAAAGACCAGTAATGCCCGATAGCATGATCTCAGACATGGCCTGAATGTACCATGGTCAGGCCCACATTGGTAGAGATGCTATGATTCGTCTCTTTAGACAGACTTGGTATAATCCTAAATTCAGAATGATTGCTGAAAGCCTGTGTCAAAGATGCTTGGTCTGCCAGCAATTTAATCCAAACAGAAGAACTGTTGTAAGTTTGGGAACCATAGGACGGGAGGGTGGTCCATTTACAAGAGTTCAGATGGATTTTGTTGAGCTGCCTCCAAGCAGCAGACTCAGATATGTTCTTGTGATAACCCTTTGTTCTCTCGATGGGTGGAAGCTTTCCCCACGCGAAGAAACGATGGATTAACTGTCACTTTCCGGTGACGATTGAGTTGGACAGAGGCCCCCATTTTCAAAATGAACTTATGCAGATGATCTGTGAAGCTCTGGACATTCGCCAGAAGCTGCATTGTGCTTATAGACCTGAGGCTTCAGGAGTAGTTGAACAGGTGAATGGAACAATTAAGAACAGAATTGCAAAGATGTGTTTAGCAACAGGACTAAAGTGGCCTGATGCTCTGTCACTTGTCTTAATGACACTAAGAAGCATACCTGACAGGAAAACTGGATTAAGTCCACATGAAATGTTGATGGGCAGGGTGATGAGACAGCCCTATGTACCAGTTGATAAGTTGTTGACAATTAATGATGACATCATACTGGATTACTGCAAAAATCTGTCTGATGTGGTAACTTCTGTGCTCCACCAGGTGGGAACTGAATCAAATTCCAAAGAGAAAAATCCAGCTCATGATCTAGTCCCTGGGGACTGGGTACGAGTAAAAGTCCACCGCAGAAGGAATTGTTAGGTACCGAGGTGACAAAGACCACGTCAAGTTATCTTGGTGAGTACTACTGCAGTTAAATGTGCTGGTCTGAAAAGGTGGGTTCATGCTAGTCACACCATCCGTGGGCCTGAACCTGAATATCCATACAACGGTGAAAGTACAACTGATTCTGACTCTGAAGCTGAACCAGAAAAGAATCCAGATACTGAAGATCGACAGGAACGTCGACATCTGGAAGTATCAGAAGCCAGTTCTGCGTCTGAAGGTGAAGGTGAAAGGGAGATTGTGGAAATACCAGATTCAGAAGATCAACCTGAAGATCGAGAATTGGTAAAGACAGACACCAGTAAAGACGCAAAAGAAAGTGAAGAGAAAGCTGTTGAAAAAGAGAATACTGAAAAGCAAACTGAAAACTCTGAAAGCAGGAACGGACATCCTGAGACTGGGGAAGAGGAAGTAACTCACGATAAGGATGAGATTCCAAGTACCAGTTATGAAGGTGTTCCTAACAGAGTAACAGAAAAGAAAGCTGAATCTGATGAAGACAAAGACATTGTGAAAATCATAATTAATGATACAGTTGAAGATACTGAAAGTGAAACTGATGACAGTGCAGACGAGACTCCATTAAGAAAAAGCCCAAGAAAAAGAGCTTGGAGAGTGGAGCATAACACAGTAGAACCAAATACTAAGAAAATCTGCAAAGGAGACAATTGGCCTAAAGGAACTGGTGGGTTGAGATTTAAAATAGTGAACAAAACAAAAAAAACAGAAGAGCAAGTGAATGAGATCACTAGCCAAAAAGAAACACTGGGAAAGAAAATAGAGACTATCCAAAGGCCAAAAAGAGTAAGACGTCCAAATCAGAGGTACAAATCACCTTAGTGTACATACATTGTCCTACCACCAATTGTTGAGGTTAATAGCAGTCAAGAAAATCTGTACAACCCAAAGCCAATTGGGAAAAGTGAGTAAAGAAGTCAACTAAGAGATAAGAGATAGGTGCTCAAAATATATGGTATTAAGTAAAACGTTCTGAGGTCCTGGGAGACGGATATTGTAAATATAGGAGAGGTCGGAGTTGACAAAAGGTCAAAGAAAACTTGTTAGAAAAACCTAACTATAGTATAATTTAGAATAGAATTGACACAAGGTCGAAGAAAACTTGTTAGTGAACTGAGTAGTGTGCAACTTGTAAGTGACATAAGGTCGAAGAAAAACTTGTTAGAAAAAATGGCAATGAATAACCATAAAACGAAATGTTCTATTTTTAGAAAATGGTGTAGATGTTTTACAATATGTATGGGATTGTTGATAATATTGTGGGTAATTTCAGCTATTGTAATTCCTTTCCAAAGCAATTTAGCGAAATTAAAACAGAATGTGAGTTCAACTAAGCCAAGTGAGAAAGAAAAGGTTCATGAGACTCATGTTTACAAACCAGAGTTGCATCAAGATAGGTCAATCAGTGATTTTACTAAAAACACCTTTTCAAAGTTGTTACTTGAGTACATTAAAACTATGAATGTTGATGACTGTTATGTTTGTGTAAAATTGCCACCATCAGTGTCAGAAGGGGTGACCTATCACCACCTTCCTCTTACATATGGAGTAACTTGTAGTGTAATTGCAAGTTTGTTTTATCAGACTGGAAAACTGGAATATCATTATTCCAATGTAGATGAAATATTTGCAAAATTAAGAATTGATGGTACGTTGAATAAAAGAAAACCTGCAACGGAAATGGGGGAATATTTCTTAGAATTAGATGAGTTGACACATAAGTATGCTTTTAACAATAACTTGACATGCAAAATGAGAATTGAAGAGAAGGCATTTCTAAACATGGTTGAGGAAGGAAGAATTGCTTACAAACGAAATGAGAAAATGAAGCATGCAAAATCTAAATATTTTAAATTTAATGAAGAGAATATTGAGGATAAGAATGTGAATGTAGCCATTAATATAGATGCTCCAATGTTAGGGAAATTTTGTATTAGAAGAAACAATTCAATGTATGGCAATTATTTTGTGGGTGCAAGTCAATGTCAAGACACCTATAGAATTATAGGGGGTTCGGGATTTAAAGGAGGAGATGATCCTGTTTTTCCTGGAATTTATTTTATTTGTGGGAATAGAGCTTATTGTAGGTTACCAGACCATTCGTATGGGACATGTTATGTGGGTTTGATCCTTCCTAAAATTTTTCATGTAGACAGAAGCACTAATGGAAAGCATGACATAGGTAAAGTTTTAAGTCGAAAAAGAAGAGAAAGTGTGTTAGAAATAATAGGTGATGTATTTGGAGCACTGATACCAGCAGTGGGAATTTCGTTTAATGCAAATAGAATCAGAAAATTGGCCACAATAGTTGATCGATTATCAACAGACACAGCAGGAGGATTCCTGATGGTAAATACTGAAATGGTTGCTATGAGAGCTTTGGTTATGCAAAATCGACTTGTCCTTGATATAATTCTAGCAAAAGAGGGAGGAGTCTGTGGGTGTTTGAAGGTTCAACATTGTTGTACTTATATCCCAGATAAAAGTCAGAATATTGAAAAGTATATTATAAATATTACAGATTTGCATAAAGAAATTGAACCACTGGAGGTTGAAGGTGTCCTTGAAAGGCTGGGTAAAAGTTTCTCAGCAATTAAGCATTGGTTCCAAGAAATAGGTAGTTCAATTATAGGTAAAATACTAATTCCAATAACAATTATAGTGATAGTGATTTTCTTGATAAGATTATGTTGCATATATAAAGGTAGGAGAAATTTTAGGCAAGCAATAAAGAAAAGAAATGAAGAAAAACTGGCATTAATGAGAGAAAAGAATGAAATAGAAATGGAAGAAATAAGAGAAAAGATTTTCAAAGACTCAAAGGAAAAAGAAACTAAAGTGTAGATGACATTAAACAGAAGAATTCGAAACATGTTCTGCTAAATTTTCCAAAATTTTGAGAGATATTTGGTGATAAAATCACCAGATGAGGGAATTGATGGAGCGAGGTGGTAAAAACAAAATTTTGTGTACCCCTCTCAAAATTAGTGTCCCATAACGTTAACACTTGCTAATGATGTATTGTGAATTAATCAACCATAGTATAAGATGCATACACTTTTTACACATGGGAGTACTAATTTTGCCTGCATGCTGCAATAGAATTAACTAATATGTATTGTTATTGTGGTGTGAATTATTGCACAGCTTAAATATAAGCAAATACAGCTTAAAAGTGCTTATTGTACACGTTTTGTGCCTGAAAAGTGGTCGAATATGTAAGTATAAAATGCATTTATGTAGCTTATTTGCTAGGTAACAACTAATAGGGACACATTAGTATGGTGGGAGGTAAACAGAAGGGCTTTAGTTCTATATTTAACATAAAATTGTGTTTGTTTCTATGATAGTTCCGAAAGAGGCCTCTGAGGCCTACTTTAGAAATGGCTGTCTGAGTAAACTGTGAGCAAGAGCTGGACAGCGCATGTGCGCCCAAAGCCTGCAAGAGAGAGTGAACTGCCTGTGCTCGGAGAGGTTCAAGGCTGCCTTGCTCGGGAACCTAGGATGGGTGCCAAACATGGACGCTCGAATATTATGATCCTGGGAAAAAGTCTTCACGTTGCAAATTGGGGATGTGACTAGGCCATGGACTGTCTTAAACAAAGCCCCTTTATTTTTCTGCTGAATCGTTGTGAAAATGATGTTGTAATGGTGAAAGGATGCTCACCCACCCCAAATTTGTCCAATCAGAATCCGGATAAGTAAATGATAGATACTTTTAGATAGATTAAGTTAGGAAATTAGTGTATAAAAACCCCTGTTTTTGTCTAAGGGGTGTCGCTTTTTCGATTTCCACTCGAAGTGCTGCCCGACTGAAGATTGACTCCTGGATGTAAGAACTCTTTGGATTTATTTTGTTTGCTTTACAGGACAGAAGGATAAGATGAGGGTGTTAGTTAGGGATGTTAGGAGAGAATGAATTTTAAACTATCTGTTCTTTGCTAAACTTTTAGCTGATTTCTAAAACAAGCGATTTTTCCTGAGCTTTAAATAAAATGATCATTTTTTAAATAAAGTTTAAGATTTTACTGAATAAAGAATTAATCAATGCATAAATGTCAGACATAACAAAGTTTTGCTTTTAATAAAATTGGGAAAATGGAATTTTAAAAGCTGTTCTTGTGATTTTCCTACGCCTAATTTTCTTTCTAGCAGATCCATTGCCACTATAGTGGTGCGTCTGAATAAATAAATGTTTGAATAAAACCATGGTAAAGTATAATAATCCGTAGGTGTAAATAATAACTGATTTAAATAGGTTTTTAGACACTCCACCAAATGTTACAGCATTTCTCCAGTGTGATTCACCAAAGCCCTGAAGTCAAGTGTAAGTGAATAGAGTAATCGTGCAGTGTTATGGGCCCCACTGACTAATGGTTGTGTGTTTAAGATTTCAGAGAAATGGTAAGTGCTGATTAGAAATGATTTTTGGAGTCCCGCTGTAGCACTACGTTTTGTCTTTAGCATTGGCTGGTGTCCTATGTGAGCGAGCTGAATCATCCACATGGTAAGACATCAAGGAATTACCAGTCGATGCCCTCATAGAAGGCATCCTTCTTGGGGTACAGCAAGTTCATGTCATACGTTGTGAGAGAGTTCAAAACCTACTGCCCTTTCATAGTTCAGTCAGACACGTTTTGTTTTAAAGTAGTTCAGCTTCTGATTTGCACAACTTTCAGAACGACCTGCAAACAGTTGTCTCCAACAATTACCGTGATGATTTCATTCAGTGTCATGGGTAGTGGCCATCATTTCCTCCAGTGCCATGAGTAGTGCCAGTGATTTCATCCAGTGCCATTGGTAGTGGCCAAGACCTCTCAACCACAAACCTCACGTGTTCTTCTTTCTCGCAGACACTGCCCTCTTCCTCCAGAGTGGTGGCTCCGGGGTGTCAGACATATAGTCTGGGTTTTGGAAACCTGATTTGTTTTCTACCACAAACGAGTATTGCTGCAGGCGTAGGACCCACGTCACAATCCTGGGAGGGAGTTTCCACTCTGATCCCTAGAAAAGAGGGATCAGAGGCTTGTGTTCCATGTGCACTGTGAAAGACTGTCTCTCTATTTGGGAATACTTGTGTTTAGTAAGGGTTAGCGCTCTGCTAACATATGCTAATGGGGCCCTGTGAACGTGGGCGGTCGGCGGGCTGGAAATGCAGACAAGGAGGCCGGATATAGTGGGCAATAGTGTTCTTTTATTGCACACGAGGTAGTTCTCACAACCAAAACAGGGGAAACAATATATGGCTCCCACAAATGGGGTGTACAGTCTTTGTCCGCCTCCGGGTGTCGTAGGGGCTCGGTGGGGTCCAGGTCTTGGCCGTCTTCTGCGGGGTCAGGGAGGCTCCTCGGAGGGCAGTAAGAGAAAACAAGGAGAAGGAGCCGTTAGTCCCACTGGGCTAGAGGTCTTGTACCGTAACCTTCACCAGGGTGTGGGGATGTAGAAAGGACCGTGAGGAAAGGGTGGGGAGGACGAGGAAAGGTAAAGAACAAAGGGTGTTCTATGAGGTTCGTGTGGGGGCAGTCTTTATACAGTGCAACGTGCTATATAATATATACAAGGTGCCAAACTACTACTAATGACGTGTCTAGGATAGAGGGAGTAATTTTACAGGGGGCCGTAGTATTTACACAGAGCACCTAGCGTGCTTCAAAGAGGGCAGCTGGTACTCACGTGCTCCGCCGCAACTCTCCGTTGAGTTGTGGCCGCTCTTCAGCCACCTCCGGGGGACTCCACCAGTCTTCGGACCACTCCTCTGCTTCTCCGCTCCCATCCTCTCCTTCCGCAGCTCCAGTCGAAATCTCCTGCCACGATACTCTGACGTCTTCTGCCTCTCCTCTTCCATCTTTTCTGTGTCCTGACGTCGGCAAAGAGGCGGGACTTCCGGGGTCAGGATGAAGTCCTTCCGGTCCGTTGTCTCTCCGGATTGGGTCCTGTAATAGAGAGAGGGGCGGGGTTCTCGTTGTCATGGACGCTTTTGTGGTTGTCTCTGACCGCGGTCCCTGGAAGGGTGAGCATCGAAGGGTGCGGCAATCCGGGCGGGGTGAGTAAGGGACTCACGACCCGTGGGGTAATATCACAGGCCCACTCTCCTCAGTACTGCTTTTTGCAACAGCACCATACTCAGCAATGTATGGCTGACGTATACAGAGAGCACTGCCTAACCGGCCAGATGAAATCATTCCAGCATAGGCTGAGCTGACAGCACCTCTTTAGTATGCTGAAACGACAGTCATGGGATTTTTCCTATGACCACAAGGTTGATGCTTTCTCAAGCTTCGGGGAAAGAGCTGTGAGGGAATTCAAATTCCACAATAAACAACCCTAAAAACTTCTCACTTCCATCCCCGAAGATAGGGGGGCACTGACAAAGTCTGTCACCTTGGCATGGTCAGGGGCCACTTCACCTGAAAAGTTTAAGACATGTGTGGCTGCAGAAATTGACACTTTTCTTTATGGAGCGTGTGGCCACAGTCCCAGAGACTCTGTAGCACGTTGAGCATGGTGTTCTTCCAGCAACTATATCATCACTTATATTAATTAATCTAGTCAGTTCCATCAAAACTAACCATACAGTGTTTTGGAACACCTCTGCCGCACTCAAAATCTCATAATTCAGTCTCTCGTTGCTGCTTGTAGATGTCCTCCCCTGCAAGGTGTCGGAGAAGAGGTTGCTTTTGGTTGTCTTCAACGGCCATGATGGCGATTAAAGCTCAAACCACTCCAACCGGAACTTTTTATTGGGGACTTGCCGGCCTTCATATGAGGCATGTATACTACAAAAAAGTGCCAATGCTGCTAATATTAGTGAATCATTTATTTGTCTTCCTCACACACAAATAGAACACTATGTGAGAAGTATATGATTTTTTTTAATCAATCCTTTTGATTTTTATTTCATTTCAAATTTTCATTTTTTCATTTACTTTTTACAAATTTCACATATTTCAAAGAAACATTTCAGAAAAACATAACATAAACGGACATATTCGTAATCACTATTATACCACATCCCTTTCATATCATTCATACACACTATCACTAAAGATCTTTGTCAAACATACTCAACACACACACACGCTCCTAATACTCTAATATCAAAAATATCTTTATACAGATTATATACACTTTTTGGGAAACCATAGAATGTAATTTCAAGAGTAAATCAGTATAATACAAGTATCATTTCATATTCTTATGGTTTAAACATGACAAGGTCTGTACACAACAAGGTCTACGCGTTTCGAACTCTCTTTAGTGCGGAGTTCTCATCAGGACCATAGACTGTGAATGGAAAAGAGGGGAGACCTTAATTAATTGTTTGTTTGCCCAAAGTGAAGACTGTTATCAGACTCAACAACCACCTCTCTACCTCTTACCTCTCTAATCGTCAGACAAGTTTGATATCCTTTAGTCACCAACGACCGCGAAGTGGGACCACCTGAATGATAAACACACATATTGGTATTTCATCTCTAAATACCACATACATAAATACCCAAACTGAAGCCGAAAAAAACTCACTGTTTTTGTAGGTTATTCGCCCCTCTCTATTCTGTGGAAGAAAGCAAACGTTTTGTTTAATGAATCTAGTCACTACGCTCACTGATCTGTAATTTATTTGAGGAGAAAGTTGTGAATCTTACCTATTTGTTATTCTTATTATCCACACGTGAATTATGGGGGGGGGTGGATCTTGAACGACGCCCGCAATGTGCCTGGAAGGTGAAAGAATATATTCTTATTTCTGTTATGGTTATGTCCAAAAGGAAAGTGCTTTCTATAACGGTAGCTGACAGATCTTTTCCGAACATGTAGTGCTCTAAGGTGCTCACCTTTCGTTCGTTCTCCTTTCTGACTTGATCAGGGTCCGGTCTCTCAATCCCAGGCAGTCTGTGTTGTTCCGCGTGTAGTTCCGTGTTTTTATTCACATCACATGATTTCTAGCTGCTACACGGGCGCCATCTTTGAGTGAGCAAAGTTCGTGGATGTCGTGCCGTTTTCGGCCAACGGCATTGATCTATTGTATACTACATGGCTTAACTTGGGTTCATATTTCGGTAATTTATGTTAGATATCCATGCGGATGCTTTTTAGAGATAACAGTTTCTTTTCAAATCAATATTTCTGTCCGTGGGCGCCATCTTGTGTTGGGAGACTCGTTCTCAAAATTGTGAACTATGATATGGGTCAAATAAAGAACCATGGAGAGAATGAACTGCGATGGACAGTTATTGCTAAAGTGGATCAGGACTTAAGAGGTGGGGATTTGGAAGCCAAACTTTCACAAAAAGAAGCCATGATGATTGTGAAATTTAACTCAGCCACCGAAGGACTAAATGAATTGTCCGAAATATATAAACTATAAACAGGATCGAGATTGCTGCCATGGAGGGCACCTTAAATATGTTCTCCTGATACCACTTTAAAATGGCAGCCAGTAGATCCATATCATAGTTCACAATTATGAGAACAAGTCTCCCAACACAAGATGGCGCCCACGGACAGAAACATTGATTTGAAAAGAAACTGTTATCTCTAAAAAGCATCCGCATTAGAGCACCTGCTTTGGAGCTGTGCCCGGCTCCAGCCTTATTGGACCCCAATCCTAGATTTGATTGACTCACACCTAGACACTCAATTGCCTAGATTCCCGGCCTATGTCCTGCTGGGCCTTCCTAACGCCATGATGTACCCCTTGAAATCCTGGAGAGGGAGGCTCATTGCGTTAGCGCTAGGGGCAGCCGTACAGAATGTTGTAGCACATTGGAGAGCAGTCCAACCCCCACTGCAACTGGGCTGGCTACATAGACTTTGGGCGATCCTGGGAATGGAGAAGCTGTCGTTGGCCAAGGCAGGGAAAGGGGCTGAATTTGCAGCGCTCTGGCGGCCGTTTCGGACCCTGCTGACTGGAGAATTCCGGGAGCTAAGCTGCCCCGCTACTTGCGACTGCTGCGTCTTGCGGACACCCCGCTTCCAGAACCTAAGACGCTGACTCGCAAACGCAAAGCCCCGGCAAGCGCTACACTTGATGACGCACACTAGAGAGGTGACCAACCATGGTTTTTGTCCTTGCTCTGTGAACAAGGAGAGGGGTGGTCGAGGGAGGAGGGTGGGAGGGGAGGGTTTGTTTGTTCTTGCTTTTGTTCTCTCTGTTCATTCCTGCTTCATTATTAGCGCCATTTACACCTGCATTGCAATCCTTATGACGTGGCCAGCCCGGATGGGTTGTAGGCGGCTTGCTGTGTTAATACTAGTGGTCGGTATTCCCGATAGACATGTACACACAACGGAACTGTCATTGACCGCCTCGAGCGCGGGCTGGTGCAGATGGCTGTATGAGATGCAATGTTCTTTTTTGTTGCTCAATAAAAAAGATTTAATACTAAAAAGCATCCGCATGGACATCTAACATAAATTACCGCAATATGAACCCAAGTTAAGCCATGTAGTATACAATAGATCAATGCCGTTGGCCCAAAACGGCACGACATCCACGAACTTTGCTCACTCAAAGATGGCGCCCGTGTAGCAGCTAGAAATCATGTGATGTGAATAAAAAGGTGCACAGACATAATATCGACTCCAAAATATCGTTTGGACAGAATATCGAGTTTTAAATATCGTTTGGACAAAATATCGACAAGACAGAATATCGACAGCCAAAATATCGTTTTTAAGGTAAGTGAAGTAATATCGACTGTAAATAATATAGAAAGTGAAAATATCCAAGTATATAATCTAGATGGTAAAAAATATCGTTTTTTAAATAATATTTAATTATTTATAGTGTTTTTATGTTATAATATGTGTGAAAAGTGTCATTTTATGTTATAATTATTTTTAATTAATGATTTTTTTTAAATTATTGTGTAATTTTATTCTGTAGCGGGTTGTGGGTTTATAGGGGAATAGGGTGGGAAGTAATTTAATTATAATTAATTAAATATGTAAATTTATTAATTGGTAGTAATAATTAATTAATTGGTAATTAAATAATATTTGTTAATTATTTAAAATTTAATTGGTAATTAATTTAATTTAATTGATTAATTGCTAATTATGTAAATTCAAATAATTTATTTCCTGTAGCGGGTTGTGGGTTTATAGGGGAATAGGGTGGGAAGTAATTTAATTATAATTAATTAAATATGTAAATTTAATAATTGGTTGTAATATTTAATTAATTGTTAATTAAAAAATATTTGTTAAATAATTAAAATGTAATTGGTAATTAATTTAATTTAATTGATTAATTGCTAATTATGTTAAATTAAAGGGGTATTTTTAGGGTTCAGGGTCAGTTTTTGGTTTTTGGGTAAAGGGGTATTTTTAGGGTTCAGGGTCAGTTTTTAGTTTTTGGGTAAAGGGGTATTTTTTGGGTTCAGGGTCAGTTTTTAGTTTTTGGGTAAAGGGGTATTTTTAGGGTTCAGGGTCAGTTTTTAGTTTTTGGGTAAAGGGGTATTTTGAGGGTTCAGGGTCAGTTTTTAGTTTTTGGGTAAAGGGGTATTTTTAGGGTTCAGGGTCAGTTTTTAGTTATTGGGTAAAGGGGTATTTTTAGGGTTCAGGGTCAGTTTTTAGTTTTTGGGTAAAGGGGTATTTTTAGGGTTCAGGGTCAGTTTTGGGTTTTTGGGTAAAGGGGTATTTTTAGAGTTCAGGGTCAGTTTTTAGTTTTTGGGTAAAGGGGTATTTTTAGGGTTCAGGGTCATGGAAAGATTTTACAAAATAATATTTTAACAAAAATACACTCGGAAGATCAAATAATAAATTTCGAATGTATTATGACAATTCTCAAAACACTTCTTCTCAACAGAGAAAAACCACGTAAAAATAAAATCTATAAGACCTCGAATGAAAATATAAACAGGAGGAAAGTCAATAAATTTATACGAGGGCCATTCTTGAATTACTCACCTGCTATACAGCAAGAGATAAATACGTTAAAAAATCAACTGAGAAGAGAAAAGAATAATAAAAAAAGAATGCTACAGGATAAAAACTGGGTGGACATTCGTGAGGCGGCAAAACAATACAACCAAAGAAAATACTGGTCTTTGATAGCCAAATTAACTGGAACTAAAAAGAAATTATATGCCATACCAGTACCACCCCAGGAATGGGAAGCTTATCTCAATGACCTATATAAAGCAAACTTAATTGAAATTGATAGTAATGCTGTTGAAATCTGTTTGGAAAGCAATTTAATACCAATAGAAAAAAGCACAGCCTTTTCTATTGAAAATCACATCAGAAAAGCCAGGAATACTTCTGCGTCAGGCCCTGATCTAATACCGATCAAAGTACTGCAGGCAAACCCTAAGGAGTGGAGTCAGATGTTAACATCACTTTTTAATCTTATCTTTTGTACCAGGAGAATACCAAAATCATGGCAGGGAAGTACAATAATTCCCATATACAAAAAAGGGAACCATAATGTTGCTAGTAACTATCGCCAAATTGCATTAATGGACGCTACAGGCAAAATATTTGCTGCGGAAGTACTGGACAGATTAAAAGACTGGTGCTTCTCGCAGGGAATAATACCGATGTATCAAGCTGGTTTTCGTCCTAATCACTCAGTAACAGATAATATCTCAATTCTCCAGACTATTCTTGACAAATACATTGGGAGGAAATCACAATCAGTGTATGCTGCATTTATAGATTATTCCACCGCGTTTGATCGCATTGATAGACCAACGTTGTGGAAAAAATTGAGAAAACTGGGGATATCTGAAAACTTATTGCAAATCATCATCAAGTTACATACGAACACCTGGTCCCAGGTACAAATGGGAAGTGAAAAAGGTCTGACGAAACCAATTAATACCTTGAATGGTCTCAAGCAAGGATGCCTTCTTGCACCAATCTTATTTTCACTATATCTGAGCGATCTACCATCACATTTACAACAATGCTCTAGCCTGCCTCCAAAGGTTGCCTTTCAGAGCATACACGCGCTGCTATATGCAGATGATATAGTTATGTTAGACCTGACACCTTTTGGTCTCCAAAATTTATTGGACTCTTTAAATGTTTTTTCGAAGGATCATTTCTTAATCCCTAATCTAACTAAAACAAAAGTGGTAGCGTTTTCAGGCCGGAAAAAAAGCGCTAAATATCGCTGGAATCTTGATGGGATTAGAGTAGAGGAAGTAAACGAATACACTTACCTTGGCAGGATTTTTACCAAGAACTTACAAAATATTAAACATATAAGCAATCTAAAGAAAAAATCTGAGATCCATGTTGGGGCACTCTCTAGATTGTATACTGCCACAGGAAACAGGCATTTCTCCTCATTGCTCCAAGTATACAAAGTAAAAATACCCTCGGTTTTGTCTTATGCAACTGAACATTTACCTACAAAACAATGGTCTTTTATGGACATTACTGAAGGAAAGATCTTGAAAAGAATATTAAAGGTTTCTACATCAACACCTGTTCAGGCTCTCAGACTGGAATTTGCACTAACAAGCTCATATGCCACAGCCGTGGCAAATGTAATTCGATGGGCATATAACATCTTGCATGCAAAGGAAGGAACATTGAGATTCTTGTTGAAGATAGAGATATTTAAAACAGATCCTCGACATCTTAACTTTTCCAAGAATATGTCTGAAGCATTTAAAATAGCGAACCTTACTAAAGCTATTCTGTTATCATGGACAAAACCCCAGTTAAAACTTTTTTTGAAATGCTTTACCCCCAGATTAAGTTATGATCTCGATTTTATGCATTGTAGTAAGCTATCTACATACAAAATTTACATAGAGTCATTGGAATATAAGCAATTGCGGCCATATTTGGGGCTTTGCCTTACACATGGAGTAAGAAGGTCCATAACTATGCTGCGTTTAGGCATCCTCCCTGTTTCCGCCTTTACATCCAAGCGGTCACCAGGAGATTCACCCCTTTGTAAGCTCTGTCTAGGTGGTGATCAAGACATTGTGCACATCTTATTTGTTTGTCCACACGCAAGTGTAGTTAAAGCGCGGGCCAGATATCTTGAGCCGATATATCAGAAATGTAATATCACTACAGTAAATAACCTAATAGTATTATGTAAACAACCAACTGACGAATGGGTTTGTTATAATTTCTATAAATTTTTAAAATCTTTTTTAATACTATATTGATGTTCATGTTATATTTTGTAGACTGTTTTTAAATTTGTGGTCCTCAGTTGAGTACCAAAGCAAATAAAAACTTTTTGACTTTGACTTTGGGTAAAGGGGTATTTTTAGGGTTCAGGGTCAGTTTTTAGTTTTTGGGTAAAGGGGTATTTTTAGGGTTCAGGGTCAGTTTTTAGTTTTTGGGTAAAGGGGTATTTTTAGGGTTCAGGGTCAGTTTTGGTTTTTTGGGTAAAGGGGTATTTTTACGATTCAGGGTCAGTTTTTAGTTTTTGGGTAAAGGGGTATTTTTAGGGTTCAGGGTCAGTTTTGGGTTTTTGGGTAAAGGGTTTTTTTAGGGTTCAGGGTCAGTTTTGGGTTTTTGGGGTACAGGGGTACAGTGTAAAAATAAAGTAAAATTAAATTTACATTAATTTAATTTAATGAAATTAAATTAAATTAAATTATATTAAACTAATTTTAAATAACTTAAATTATAAAAATTATTATATACTTACCAATACTTACGTTGTAATGGTAGTGCGTTGTAAAAGTTGCGTTGTAACGTCATATATCCACTGTTGCACGCTTTGGAGTGGGAATAGTAATTTTAACCCCTACGCTATCCAACGCTTTCCCTACTGTTGCACCCACTGGAGTGGGAATAGTAATTTTTACTGTTTTGTATTTGTACGTTAATAATATTGGCTATTATTTAATTAAATTTTGTTACTATATATATATATGTTTTAAGAAATATGATTAAAAAAATATTATTTTTTTACTTTCGTTAATTATTTAATTATTAAAAGTTATTTTAAGTATTGTTAAGTATATTTTAGTAATTAATTTTTTTATATTAATGTAATTAAACATTGTTTTTATTAAAGTCGATATTTTTTACAACTATATTTTTGTAAACAATATTTTTTACTCGATATTTTTGTACTTACCTGTTTGTAGATAGAAACTCGATATTTTGTCTCTCGATATTTTGTCAACGATATTTTTGTTGGTCGATATTCTGTCCCTCGATATTATTTCAGTGATCCGAATAAAAACACGGAACTACACGCGGAACAACACAGACTGCCCGGGATTGAGAGACCGGACCCTGATCAAGTCAGAAAGGAGAACGAACGAAAGGTGAGCACCTTAGAGCACTACACGTTCGGAAAAGATCTGTCAGCCACCGTTACAGAAAGCACTTTCCTTTTGGACATCACCATAACAGAAATAAGAATATATTCTTTCACCTTCCAGGCACATTGCGGGCTTCGTTCAAGATCCACCCCCCCATAATTCACGTGTGGATAATAAGAATAACAAATAGGTAAGATTCACAACTTTCTCCTCAAATAAATTACAGATCAGTGAGCGTAGTGACTAGATTCATTAAACAAAACGTTTGCTCTCTTCCACAGAATAGAGAGGGGCGAATAACCTACGAAAACAGTGAGTTATTTTCGGCTTCAGTTTGGGTATTTATGTATGTGGTATTTAGAGATGAAATACCATTATGTGTGTTTATCATTCAGGTGGTCCCGCTTCGCGGTCGTTGGTGACTAAAGGATTTCAAACCAAGATGTACAAGCTCACATCTGTACCTTGCTGGCAAACACTTGGTGCTATTGTTTACCTTAATTCTGGAAGCCACAGTCAGACCACTCCTGGAGTCCGAACGGTTACCCAACAGAGTTTTACATTCACTGATCTTGGAATCTTTACTGCATCTGCATTTGACCACTCTTTTCACATTCCACACTTTGCCATCCTAAGTAACCACACTATTCTTGCAAACCGTTATCACTTTAATGGGATGTCCAAATTTGGAATTTCCTTTGGTTTCTTGATTCTAACAAAATCACCAATGGCAAATCAGGAACTCTCACCCTGCACTTCTCACAAAAAATATCCTTGATTTTACTTTGCTTCTCTCTCACTCTACCAGCAATGACATTCAACTCTACATTATCAACAATCTTGCTGGATTTCTTTATTCACTATGGACAAATATCAGACACAGGATTTCTTTCTTTCAAAAGTCTAAATGGACTCACCCCAGTAACAGAGTGAGGAGTGATACTGTACATCAAAAATGTTCTCCTCAAAACATCTCTCTAAGGTTCACCGGACTTATTAACCCGTTTCGTGCGTCGAACGTTCAGCGCCAGTGCTGAACGTTCTAAGAAACGGGTGGGGCCGCGTCAGCCGTTGGACGTGCTCGCAACGTCCAACGGCCGACGGCAGCACTAAAGGGGTTAAGCAACTCAATACCCTCCTTAATCACACGGTTGAATCTTCCAACCTGACCATTTTCCCTAGGGTCATAAAGAGCAGCAGTGACATGTCTGATACCACATTTACAGAAAAATTCCTCTATCTCCTGTGAAGTGAGTTGCACACCATTGTCCGTTATCAACACTTCTGGTCTTCCTTCTCTTCCTTGAAAAATGCAATAACCACTTAGTAAAATAGGCCACAAACTTAACCTCTGGCCATTTAGAGTGGTAGTCTACTAAAACAAGATCAAAATGGTCATCAGATGGCAGGCACTTGTAGGATCCAGAAATATCAAAAGTCACTTTTTGCCAGGGAGACTCGGACCAAGTCACCGGATAATGAGGAGCAGAAAAAACCCTAAGCATGTTGTCACTGTTAATGCACGCAAAACACTCCCTAACTGTTCTGTCAACCATTTTATCAAGGCCAGCCACCAAAAGTTGGCCCTAATGAGATGTTTCATGGAAGACATTCCCTAATGTCCCTTGTGAGCAACTTGTAAAATCTTATTTTGCATAGCCACAGGAGGAATAATCTTGCGTCCCTTAAACAGTAAATCACCCTCTTCCTCAATCTCATCAGAAACTTGACAAAACTGACCCATCTCCGAATTAGCACATTTCTCTTTGGGCCAACCCTCTCTCAAATACTTCATAATCAACTGACATTCAACATCGTTACTCATTTCTTTCTTCCAATCAATTTCAGACACTCTCAAAAATTCTGTGTAGACAAAATCAGTATTTTCCTAGTCAATTCTCGAAGAGGTTCTATTTTAGTAGCAAAGTTCTGTATAAACATACTATAGTATTCACACAAACCTGCAAAAGACAAAAGCTTTTCTTTATTATCAGGTGACAGTGCTTTGACAATAGCATAAACCAAGGATTTTTTAGATACAACCCCATTACCTGACAGGGTATGTCCAAGATATTCAACAGATTCACAAACAAATTTGCACTTCCCCTCCTTGAGTGTCAAACCATATCCCTCCAACCTTTCACACACAATTTTGACATGACTTTGATGTTTTTCATTGTTCTTTGAAAAAATAAGTATGTCATCCTGAAAACACTTAACAAAATCACTTACATCTTTAAATATATGGTTCATTGCCCTGTGAAACACAGATGCCGCTTAGGCTAAGCCAAAGGGCATCCGTTTAAAGTGAAACAAACCATGTGGTGTTATGAATGCAGTGAATTTCCCGGTATCTTCAATAAGTTAGATTTGATGATATGCCGAATGGAGATCCAAGGTGGAGAAAATACGAGCTCCTTTTAACAGACACACCATCTCATTGATGTTGGGTAGAGGATGACAATTAATCACTAAATTAGTATTCAGTGCGCTCTGGTCCACACAAAGTCTTAGACTTTTATCAGGTTTTCAGACTAAAACAATGGGAGAAACCCACTCTGATAATTCAACCTCTTCAATATTGCCCACCTGAATCATCTCATCCAACATCATTTTCAACTCTTCTCTCAAAATACTGGGAACCCCTCTAAGCTTTTGCTTGACAGAGACAGAACCTTCCTTTACCTTAATCTTATGGTTGAAACCAACCAATTTACCAAGCCGATCCGACAAGACATTGGGATAAAGTTTCAGAAAATCAGTATTGATGGAACACTCAGCAAAAATAGACACAGGCTCTTTACATCTGGGATTCAAAATAGTACCTAGTTTGGCTTGATCCCGCCAACCCAACGCATTCACACCTTTAACAGCCACATACAACTTAATGAGGTCCGTTCTCTCCTTAAACTCAATTACTAGTTCTTTAAAGCCAATGATGTAAATTTTGGATCCATCAAAACTCTCTGCAATAATATCAGATTCTATTAGAGAATCTAAGTCTACTAAATCACCAAAACATTGAATGCAATATTCCCTAGTGATGATGGTCCAAGACAAACCAGAATCTGCCATCAACTCAAGTTCTCTACCCAATATGTGCACCAGACATTTAGAAGGATCAACATTTTGTGCCAGTGAGTCATCGGGAACATCACAAATAGAAACACCTATACCTGTTTTCGGACTCCACTGCGTATCACTATCAACTTGAGACTCACCAGAAACACAAGAAACCTTTCCTTTAGAGGAATTTACAGAAGAACCTTTCTTCACATCCTTTCACATCTTGGAGAAGTGTCCCAAGCATCCACACTTACTGCACTCTTTCCCAATTGCAGGACAATGTGGAAACAAAGCAATATGACGTGGATTATACCACATCTAAAGCAATGAAAACTCCTGGTGTTATTATTCTTATAACCAGAAACATTTCCAGAGGTTCCAGGGGTAATACCATTCATATCTCCAGAGACAGGGGTTTTAATATCCTTGTTGAGAGACTTCATCCACTTTTCTGACTGCTCTAGGCTTTCGCAGTACTAACAGCAGCCTCCAAATTAGGGTCACCCATTATCCATAATTGCACTTGCACTTTTTTACTTTTAACATGGACTATAATTTGATCTCTTATCATTTCATCTGTAATTATATCAAAATTGGAATTTATGGACAATGCGTGTAAAGCTGTAAGTAACTCATCAAAACTTTCTCCTTTCTCTTGAGCTCTAGTATAACATTTAAACCTATTAAGGGCAACACTGGTAGTGGGCTTAAAACGGTTCTCAATGTGCAATATGGCTTCATCATAAGCATTGTAATCGTCCCCAGATCTAACAGGAGGCAATGTCCTATATACAACTTAACCTTCTGAACCTAAACAATGCATACAAATATTTTTCTTCCTTTCTACCGACATCCTTTTTCCTTCGATTGCCTTTAGATAAGTGATAAACTCTTCTTTCCATCTAGTCCACGGAATAGGTGGTTCCCTTTCTTTTGCAAGAACTTGTTGGGTGGGTCAAACTGCATAATGTTAGAGGTACGGTACCCAAACAATGTGATAAAAAAGTAAATTTATACTTAAATACGTTAAAAGATACAGGGGAAATGCTCAAATTTGTAGTGTAAACAATGTGAGAAAAGATACAAGATAAATACTCAAATTTGTAATATGGGCACTTGCACGTATAAAGTACATTAAATCTCACCAAATAATGTCGCCCATGAGAAAATTACACCCATGCTAAATTGGTTGACTAAAACAATGCCAACACTCCCAAAAGAACACAAAGTGGTGGAAAAATATCAAATATGTACCATAGTCAAGGTGTGCTTGTCACCGTGAAGCAACAGGCCAGGTGGTGCAAAATATCAAGGTGTGACTGTCACTGTAAGTGAAACAACAGGCATGGTGGTGCAAAACAGTCAGGGTGTGCCTGTCACCGCAATCAATAGGCTTATGCAAAGTGGAAGAGGACCGCGCCAACAGGCTTATCCTACGTGGATGTGGAGATGAATCATTTAGGTGTTCCCATCACCGTAGACGTCTCCGTAGGCATCGCAGGCATCGAAGAATTACACAAGCCACAAACGATATGGAAAGCGATCAATAAATATACTGCACACGTAGAATTAGATGAAATCCAGATCCAAAATTGCTGCAAATGCGTCGCAATGAAGTCACGCCGTACAACGTGAAGCGAAAGGTTAAGCTTTACTGGTAGAAGAGTCTCGTTGCTAAGGAGCGTAGTTAGGGAGCGTCGGTAGAGCAAAAGTCATCGGGAGTAGCGTCGTCACAATAGCAACAGGAGCTGCACCTAGATACTCATCACCGTAAATAACTGCCGATGAGGCTGGCCAAAAGTGCATACAATTCTGCCAAACAGTCAGGAAAATGCAGAGAGAAACTGGATCTTGGACAAACAGTACAGGAAGAAGAGGCCGAGATCTGACAGAGCTCGAAAGATAGCTCAGATCATGGCAACCACGAAAATCGTCAAGCATGGTCGAGTAGACATCACCGCACCTGTGCTGCAAAATAGGGAAACATCCTTTACAACGAAACTTTTACAACGCAGTGCTTTTACAACGCAGGTTTTACAATGAAAACCATTACAACACATTGCGCTGGGGGGCGCTCTAGGATAGGGAATAGATTTAATTTACTATCCAACACCTTCCCTAGTGTCCACGGGGACTGGAGTTGGAATAGTAAATTAAACGATTCACTATCCAGCACCCCAAAGCGCTATGCGTTGTAAAGGTTTGCGTTGTAAAAACTGCGTTGTAACAGCATGCATGGTAAAAGCATGCGTTGTAACGTCATACATCCGCAAAATAGGAAGTAGTAGAGTGTCTTCACCACTCGTTGCCACTTGTAAAGACGAGAAGGTCCAGAAGGTAAGTAGGTTTTTTGAAGTTTTATTTCAGAGCAGCACAGTACAACCAGGTAGGTTAAAACAGGCCAACTAACTGCCGTTCAGTGATTCCAGAACACTAAAGGACTGGCATACTAGGCACGCACTAAGAATTCCAAGAGCATGACATGAAGAACAACGGGAAGGCAAAAGCAAGGATGCAACACAAATGTTATTTAGGCCTGTACTATTTTGGGCTTGAGACAGACCAAGAAGCAGTTGTTCTTTCTGATTAGTTTGGTATGTATGTAACTTAAGTTGTGTATCCAGAAGAATTGGGGTGCCTAATAAATGCACTCTTTGGAATAAAGTGGTTCCAGAATGTATAATAATATTTTTCCGATTATGGCATACCAACTGTGACACATTTGTTTCATAACTTCTGTACCTAAAAGGCCGGCTCACATCTTTGTTTTGTCATTTGTTTTATATCTCTTAAGCTTTTAATGTAAAGGAGTCTTTCATCTATTGTTTCTCTATTTCGATTATACGTTAATTTTTGCATGGAAATAAAAGAATCAATACCAAATCGCACACTAGGAATTGGGCAGCTGATGCACTATGCATAAAAAGTTTTCTGCATACTGTTCAAATATTATATGAAAGAAATGCTTTATGTCTCTTTCATGAAGAAAATTCCTAGCTCCTAGTTTTCCTCAACCTATTGGCAATCTTGCGTTTTTTAAATGATTTTTATTGGAATTTTTCCTTTCACAAAGACTTATCAGGGACAGCACGCATAGTGCATGTCATGTTGCATGTACAGAATAACGCGATTGCAGACCATAGCAGTGTATGATAACCCGAACTGTATAGCCCTGGACTGCGCAGAACAAGGATAATCAGACTTTCATTGCCAACAGTTGTAGATTCAACAAGGGTATATATTTGGGTACATGCAATGACACTCCGTTGTAAATAAGAAAAGATTCCATATACTGAGACTGCTTACATCTGCAGCTCACGAGAAAAAGGAAAAATAAAACCCCTGCACTCGCTCATTGTGGCAGAGGTATTGGAGTGAGGGCTGCAGTCTAGAGGAGCGTTGTCAGGGTTTTATAGCTAGATTGCAGATACTAGTATAATTTGGACTTCCTACAGGTGTGCGTGTTAAAATGTGGTGGGGAGGGTTTCAGAGTGATTCTTGAGGGGATTGGCCTGGGTCTTGCGTACCATCATGGAGCTTCTCCAGGAGTGCATCCCAGGCATCGGAGATTGGGTATTTACGGAGGCCTTTCACCTCCTACCACTGTAGTGCTGCCAGTCGCGGTCCATGCAGGTAATAGCATTGGGGCCGGGTAAGGGGGGAGTTTGACGGACGATGCAAAGGGAAAATTAAATAAATAATACATTTTTCCTTTGCATCGTCTCTCAAAATCCCCCCTTACCGGGCCCCATCTCCCTACCGTTACCTGCGCGGACTGTGGCTGAGTGATGCACTCTTTGCCTGTACCCAAGCCAGCATGGACAGCACCCACGCGGAAGCATCAGGGGGCTGCTGCTTTCCATTTATGGGTGATCAGCCACTTCGCCAAGAAGAGGACCAGGTCCATGAATCGTTCCATTGGCCCTGTTTTTCTGAGGGCGACAAATTAGACCAAGCAAACACACCTCCGATGTGTATTCTACAGTGGGACCCATACAATAGTCTGACAACAGCACATAGGACCAGAGCACATGCAGTAGCTCCACATTCGGGGCAAGGCAGCGGGGACAGGCCGCATCTCTGCAGTTAAAATGTTGGTAGATTTTATGGGGAGTTAAATAGGCTGTATAACATTGCATTAATTTCAAATCAAGTGTTGCGAGATACTAAAGTAGGATAAGCTAAGAATGCCTACCATTCTTTAGATGTACAATTGCATTTCAGATCTGTGTCCCAGTGTTGGTGCAGTACATTGAGGGAGATGGCCATTGCGTCAAATGGCTACCCGTTCCTATTACGTGTAGGTATTGCATAGTAAGGTGTTGCAGGGGCTCCTGTTGTATGTCTCCCCAGTATTGACTCAGTACTCAAATAAATGCAGCATGTAAGAGGACCTGCCCCACTGGGAGCTGGAATTCAGCTAGTAGTTCCTTAATGGTTAAGAGGGTGCTATCTCAATATAGGACACCCTAGCTGTGGAGGCCTACTTTGTGGCAGAGCTTTAGTTCCCTGAGGGAAGTTGTTATATGTCACTGTGATATACCAAGTAAGGAAGTGCAGGAGTGTAAGGTGTAATGGAGCAGGTAATAAATAGGGTCCCACTAAAGCATTTACATGCAACTCAAAGGAGAGGAGCACCAGGTAGGGGAACTTTGGTCGTGGGTTGGAAATTGTTGAGTAGGCTTTCCAGTTCCAATTGGGGTAGAAGTGTTGATGTGTCCTCCAAATTACAACCAGAAAATCATCACGCCACCCATTGTAAATGTAAATGTAGTATACTTGTAAAGCGCACAGCTGCCCCAGCAACGGGGCGTCCCGGCGCTGTATAACTCTGGGGAACCCGTCCTGGCTTTCCCTGTGGGATGGTCCCTGCTGGGAGTCCCCAAGGTGGAGCCAGGCATCCCCGGAATTGGTGGGGCCGTTGTGGAGATTAGGCAAGCTAATGCCCAGAGTTGCCGAGTGGAACCCCTGATTAGAGTAAGCACCGAAGCGAGAATTATCGAGTCCGCTGACCAAGGTCCACGACCCTGCCGCGTCGGGAATTGAACCCTGGTCCCGGGCTGACTTCTGCTCTCAGGCCTGCCGCCTCTAACCAGTGAGCCACACTACTCCACACTACTGCACCTGTGAAGCCAGCTAATACTGTTCGAAGTTAGGGACACTGAGCCTGACGCAATCTGCTGGTAGATAGAGCTTGGTGAGTGCTACTCTGCGACCTGTGTTGTGCCATATACATTTGCCTCTTAAGTGATCCAAGGAGCGAAATAAGGGCCTGTGTTTATAGAAGGGAAGGCTGGTGAAGTAGTACAGCAGCCTCGCAAGGGCCTCTCTTTCGCTACAGATGAAATGAAATGAAATAGCACTTGTAGAGCGCATAGCTACTGGGAGTCATCCCAGCACTAAGCGGGAAACTAAAGCATCAAGAACCACTTGGGAAAGAGCCATGTTTTCATCAGCTTACGGAAGGCCACATGATTAGGTTCCTTACGTACCTGAAGAGGGAGGGAATTCCAAAGTTTGACAGCATTGTATGAGAAAAGACGGCCACCGGTTCTGGCCCTCTTAAATCTGGGGACAGTGGCCAGAAATTGCTTGTCTGAACGCAGCGCCTGTTAGCTTGGTATGGCTGGACCATAGAGGAAATAATTGATTGATTATTTCCCTCCTATCATCTTGTGGGTGATACACAAGGCCTTGAATTGGACTCTCTACTGGACCGGGAGCCAGTGGAGAGCTGTCAAGGCAGGTTTTGCAGACTGCCAGCTCAGAATCCCCACAAGAATCCTTGCGGCACAGTTCTGCACCGTTTTCAGTCTAGCAAGGACCGAGCTCGGGCACCAAGGTAAAGGGCATTCCCGTAGTCCAGGCGGGTCCAAAGAAGCGTTTGGCCTTGCTGCTTGGGAGCCCATACCCAGAGGTGTTTAGTCGTTTTCATATGAGGCATGGCATGGCTGAATGGGATGGCCACCCACTCTGCTGCCTCTTAATGATCTTTATTGAGCCGGTTCTGGGTCATCCTTGACCTGTGGGATCAGATAGTTTGAAGTGGGCACGGGTTTGGGATGCTTGTCGCTCTTTCACTCACTGCCTTTCCTGCTGCCTGTGGGCAGGACTCCATCTTTCTGTTTCTCCCCATTTTCAGTAGCCGTGCGGGCCTGGTCTCCCTTCCACGGTGGGACCACCCTTGGTTTCGGTGATCCTCTCAGCTCTGTCACCGCTGTTAAAAGGCTGCAGCATTTCTGTGTGAGAGAGATTTTCTCCACCATAAACCACCTCAGAGATGGGCAGACTGTGTTCATGGTGCTGGTATCAGAGCATGGTGCTACTGGAAATGTGGGCAGCATCAAGCCCCATAGTGGTTCCAAATGAAAGGGCAATGAACACTTTGATGCGCCCTTCTGCCAAGTGGCTGAGCACTGCCATGCCCTCAGGTGTCTGTGGTTGCAGCTGTCTCTGCGCCACTTCCTCATTGCCGGCAAAGCTGGAACAGAGAGGGCCTGCTTGGCGAAATCCCCTGGCCCCAGACGAAGCTCTCCTCTGTGGCCGCGTGGTGGGTGTCACTGTCAAATGTGTGTGTGTCAGCCGTGGCTCTGCGGCAACGCCCTTGCCCCATCAGTTGACACAGTGGGGACGAGTGCACCAGTAAATTAAGACACGCACATACCGAGTCCTATTTCTCGAGCTTCAGTCCGTTTTATTCATTCCTTGACATTGCAGACTGCACCAACAACAACCCAATCAGTGGGCATGGAGGTGGGGGGGGGTTTCACCTATTGGACCACACATAATGGTACAATCCTGAAGTTGCACACTTAACACTAGACTACAGACACTATATACCTGAGTAACTATATAAGCTAAATAATTACATTTATAGGCGCTCTTGCTTCTGAATAGGCAAACAATCTCTTTTAGGTTTATGTTTAGTGGTGTCTGCCTCGTTCATGTGAATTGATTATGAGAATGAAGCTGTGACAAATTGTAAAGATGAGAAGGTCCAGAAGGTAAGTAGGTTTTTTGAAGTTTTATTTCAGAGCAGCACAGTACAACCAGGTAGATTAAAACAGTCCAACTAACTGCCGTTCAGTCATTCCAGAACGCTGAACAACAGGCATACAAAGGACGCACTAAGAATTCCAAGAGCGTGACATGAAGAATAACAGAAGGGCAAAAGCAAGATTGCAACACATCTTACCCCAATAACATTACAATAAGAGAACTATGTAGAACTGTTGTATAAACACCCAAGATGTACAAGCTCACATCTGTACCTTGCTGGCAAACACTTGGTGCTATTGTTTACCTTAATTCTGGAAGCCACAGTCAGACCACTCCTGGAGTCCGAACTGTTACCCAACAGAGTTTTACATTCGCTGATCTTGGAATCTTTACTGCATCTGCATTTGACCACTCTTTTCACATTCCACACTTTGCCATCCTGAGTAACCACACTATTCTTGCAAACCGTCATCACTTTAATGGGATGTCCAAATTTGGAATTTCCTTTGGTTTCTTGATTCTAACAAAATCACCAATGGCAAATCAGGAACTCTCACCCTGCACTTCTCATAAAAAATATCCTTGATTTTACTTTGCTTCTCTCTCACTCTACCAGCAATGACATTCAACTCAACATTATCAACAATCTTGCTGGATTTCTTTATTCATTATGGACAAATATCAGACACAGGATTTCTTTCTTTCAAAAGTCTAAATGGACTCACCCCAGTAACAGAGTGAGGAGTGATACGGTACATCCAAAATTTTCTCCTCAAAACATCTCTCTAAGGTTCACCGGACTTATTAACCCGTTTCGTGCGTCGAACGTTCAGCGCCAGTGCTGAACGTTCTAAGAAACGGGTGGGGCCGCGTCAGCCGTTGGACGTGCTCGCAACGTCCAACGGCCGACGGCAGCACTAAAGGGGTTAAGCAACTCAATACCCTCCTTAATCACACGGTTGAATCTTCCAACCTGACCATTTTCCCTAGGGTCATAAAGAGCAGCAGTGACATGTCTGATACCACATTTACAGAAAAATTCCTCTATCTCCTGTGAAGTGAGTTGCACACCATTGTCCGTTATCAACACTTCTGGTCTTTCTTCTCTTCCTTGAAAAATGCAATAACCACTTAGTAAAATAGGCCACAAACTTAACCTCTGGCCATTTAGAGTGGTAGTCTACTAAAACAAGATCAAAATGGTCATCAGATGGCAGGCACTTGTAGGGACCAGAAATATCAAAAGTCACTTTTTGCCAGGGAGACTCGGACCAAGTCACCGGATAATGAGGAGCAGAAAAAACCCTAAGCATGTTGTCACTGTTAATGCACGCAAAACACTCCCTAACTGTTCTGTCAACCATTTTATCAAGGCCAGCCACCAAATGTTGGCCCTAATGAGATGTTTCATGGAAGACATTCCCTAATGTCCCTTGTGAGCACCTTGTAAAATCATATTTTGCATAGCCACAGTAGGAATAATCTTGCCTCCCTTAAACAGTAAATCACCCTCTTCCTCAATCTCATCAGACACTTGACAAAACTGACCCATCTCCGAATTAGCACATTTCTCTTTGGGCCAACCCTCTCTCAAATACTTCATAATCAACTGACATTCAACATCGTTACTCATTTCTTTCTTCCATTCAATTTCAGACACTCTCGAAAATTCTGTGTAGACAAAATCAGTATTTTCCTAGTCAATTCTCGAAGAGGTTCTATTTTAGTAGCAAAGTTCTGTATAAACATACTATAGTATTCACACAAACCTGCAAAAGACAAAAGCTTTTCTTTATTATCAGGTGACAGTGCTTTGACAATAGCATAAACCAAGGATTTTTTAGATACAACCCCATTACCTGACAGGGTATGTCCAAGATATTCAACACATTCACAAACAAATTTGCACTTCCCCTCCTTGAGTGTCAAACCATATCCCTCCAACCTTTCACACACAATTTTGACATGACTTTGATGTTTTTCATTGTTCTTTGAAAAAATAAGTATGTCATCCTGAAAACACTTAACAAAATCACTTACTTCTTTAAATATATGGTTCATTGCCCTGTGAAGCACATATGCCGCTTAGGCTAAGCCAAAGGGCATCCGTTTAAAGTGAATCAAACCATGTGGTGTTATGAATGCAGTGAATTTCCTGGTATCTTCAATAAGTTAAATTTGATGATATGCCGAACGGAGATCCAAGGTGGAGAAAATACGAGCTCCTTTTAACAGACACACCATCTCATTGATGTTGGGTAGAGGATGACAATTAATCACTAAATTAGTATTCAGTGCGCTCAGGTCCACACAAAGTCTTAGACTTTTATCAGGTTTTCAGACTAAAACAATGGGAGAAACCCACTCTGGTAATTCAACCTCTTCAATATTGCCCACCTGAATCATCTCATCCAACATCATTTTCAACTCTTCTCTCAAAATACTGGGAACCACTCTAAGCTTTTGCTTGACAGAGACAGAACCTTCCTTTACCTTAATCTTATGGTTGAAACCAACCAATTTACCAAGCCGATCCGACAAGACATTGGGATAAAGTTTCAGAAAATCACTATTGATGGAACACTCAGCAAAAATAGACACAGGCTCTTTACATCTGGGATTCAAAATAGTACCTAGTTTGGCTTGATCCCGCCAACCCAACGCATTCACACCTTTAACAGCCACATACAACTTAATGAGGTCCGTTCTCTCCTTAAACTCAATTACTAGTTCTTTAAAGCCAATGATGTAAATTTTGGATCCATCAAAACTCTCTGCAATAATATCAGATTCTATTAGAGAATCTAAGTCTACTAAATCACCAAAACATTGAATGCAATATTCCCTAGTGATGATGGTCCAAGGCAAACCAGAATCTGCCATCAACTCAGTTCTCTACCCAATATGTGCACCAGACATTTAGAAGGACCTACATTTTGTGCCAGTGAGTCATCGGGAACATCACAAATAGAAACACCTATACCTGTTTTCGGACTCCACTGCGTATCACTATCAACTTGAGACTCACCAGAAACACAAGAAACCTTTCCTTTAGAGGAATTTACAGAAGAACCTTTCTTCACATCCTTACACATCTTGGAGAAGTGTCCCAAGCGTCCACACTTACTGCACTCTTTCCCAATTGCAGGACAATGTGGAAACAAAGCAATATGACGTGGATTATACCACATCTAAAGCAATGAAAACTCCTGGTGTTATTATTCTTATAACGAGAAACATTTCCAGAGGTTCCAGGGGTAATACCATTCATATCTCCAGAGACAGGGGTTTTAATATCCTTGTTGAGAGACTTCATCCACTTTTCTGACTGCTCTAGGCTTTCGCAGTACTAACAGCAGCCTCCAAATTAGGCTCACCCATTATCCATAATTGCACTTGCACTTTTTTACTTTTAACATGGACTATAATTTGATCTCTTATCATTTCATCTGTAATTATATCAAAATTGGAATTTATGGACAAGGCGTGCAAAGCTGTAAGTAACTCATCAAAACTTTCTCCTTTCTCTTGAGCTCTAGTATAACATTTAAACCTATTAAGGGCAACACTGGTAGTGGGCTTAAAACGGTTCTCAATGTGCAATATGGCTTCATCATAAGCATTGTAATCGTCCCCAGATCTAACAGGAGGCAATGTCCTATATACAACTTAACCTTCTGAACCTAAACAATGCATACAAATATTTTTCTTCCTTTCCACCGACATCCTTTTTCCTTCGATTGCCTTTAGATAAGTGATAAACTCTTCTTTCCATCTAGTCCACGGAATAGGTGGTTCCCTTTCTTTTGCAAGAACTTGTTGGGTGGGTCAAACTGCATAATGTTAGAGGTACGGTACCCAAACAATGTGATAAAAAAGTAAATTTATACTTAAATACGTTAAAAGATACAGGGGAAATGCTCAAATTTGTAGTGTAAACAATGTGAGAAAAGATACAAGATAAATACTCAAATTTGTAATATGGGCAATTGCACGTATAAAGTACATTAAATCTCACCAAATAATGTCGCCCATCAGAAAATTACACCCATGCTAAATTGGTTGACTAAAACAATGCCAACACTCCCAAAAGAACACAAAGTGGTGGAAAAATATCAAATATGTACCATAGTCAAGGTGTGCTTGTCACCGTGAAGCAACAGGCCAGGTGGTGCAAAATATCAAGGTGTGACTGTCACCGTAAGTGAAACAACAGGCATGGTGGTGCAAAACAGTCAGGGTGTGCCTGTCACCGCAATCAATAGGCTTATGCAAAGTGGAAGAGGACCGCGCCAACAGGCTTATCCTACGTGGATGTGGAGATGAATCATTTAGGTGTTCCCATCACCGTAGACGTCTCCGTAGGCATCGCAGGCATCGAAGAATTACACAAGCCACAAACGATATGGAAAGCGATCAATAAATATACTGCACACGTAGAATTAGATGAAATCCAGATCCAAAATTGCTGCAAATGCGTCGCAATGAAGTCACGCCGTACAACGTGAAGCGAAAGGTTAAGCTTTACTGGTAGAAGAGTCTCGTTGCTAAGGAGCGTAGTTAGGGAGCGTCGGTAGAGCAAAAGTCATCGGGAGTAGCGTCGTCACAATAGCAACAGGAGCTGCACCTAGATACTCATCACCGTAAATAACTGCCGATGAGGCTGGCCAAAAGTGCATACAATTCTGCCAAACAGTCAGGAAAATGCAGAGAGAAACTGGATCTTGGACAAACAGTACAGGAAGAAGAGGCCGAGATCTGACAGAGCTCGAAAGATAGCTCAGATCATGGCAACCACGAAAATCGTCAAGCATGGTCGAGTAGACATCACCGCACCTGTGCTGCAAAATAGGGAAACATCCTTTACAACGAAACTTTTACAACGCAGTGCTTTTACAACGCAGGTTTTACAATGAAAACCATTACAACACATTGCGCTGGGGGGCGCTCTAGGATAGGGAATAGATTTAATTTACTATCCAACACCTTCCCTAGTGTCCACGGGGACTGGAGTTGGAATAGTAAATTAAACGATTCACTATCCAGCACCCCAAAGCGCTATGCGTTGTAAAGGTTTGCGTTGTAAAAACTGCGTTGTAACAGCATGCATGGTAAAAGCATGCGTTGTAACGTCATACATCCGCAAAATAGGAAGTAGTAGAGTGTCTTCACCACTCGTCGCCACTTGTAAAGACGAGAAGGTCCAGAAGGTAAGTAGGTTTTTTGAAGTTTTATTTCAGAGCAGCACAGTACAACCAGGTAGGTTAAAACAGGCCAACTAACTGCCGTTCAGTGATTCCAGAACACTAAAGGACTGGCATACTAGGCACGCACTGAGAATTCCAAGAGCATGACATGAAGAACAACGGGAAGGCAAAAGCAAGGATGCAACACAAATGTTATTTAGGCCTGTACTATTTTGGGCTTGAGACAGACCAAGAAGCAGTTGTTCTTTCTGATTAGTTTGGTATGTATGTAACTTAAGTTGTGTATCCAGAAGAATTGGGGTGCCTAATAAATGCACTCTTTGGAATAAAGTGGTTCCAGAATGTATAATAATATTTTTCCGATTATGGCATACCAACTGTGACACATTTGTTTCATAACTTCTGTACCTAAAAGGCCGGCTCACATCTTTGTTTTGTCATTTGTTTTATATCTCTTAAGCTTTTAATGTAAAGGAGTCTTTCATCTATTGTTTCTCTATTTCGATTATACGTTAATTTTTGCATGGAAATAAAAGAATCAATACCAAATCGCACACTAGGAATTGGGCAGCTGATGCACTATGCATAAAAAGTTTTCTGCATACTGTTCAAATATTATATGAAAGAAATGCTTTATGTCTCTTTCATGAAGAAAATTCCTAGCTCCTAGTTTTCCTCAACCTATTGGCAATCTTGCGTTTTTTAAATGATTTTTATTGGAATTTTTCCTTTCACAAAGACTTATCAGGGACAGCACGCATAGTGCATGTCATGTTGCATGTACAGAATAACGCGATTGCAGACCA
This sequence comes from Lissotriton helveticus, assembly GCF_964261635.1. Taxonomy (NCBI): domain Eukaryota; kingdom Metazoa; phylum Chordata; class Amphibia; order Caudata; family Salamandridae; genus Lissotriton; species Lissotriton helveticus. Next base: position 540,184,482 of record NC_136059.1, on the reverse strand, counting down.
TAGCAGTGTATGATAACCCGAACTGTATAGCCCTGGACTGCGCAGAACAAGGATAATCAGACTTTCATTGACAACAGTTGTAGATTCAACAAGGGTATATATTTGGGTACATGCAATGACACTCCGTTGTAAATAAGAAAAGATTCCATATACTGAGACTGCTTACATCTGCAGCTCACGAGAAAAAGGAAAAATAAAACCCCTGCACTCGCTCATTGTGGCAGAGGTATTGGAGTGAGGGCTGCAGTCTACAGGTGTGCGTGTTAAAATGTGGTGGGGAGGGTTTCAGAGTGATTCTTGAGGGGATTGGCCTTGGTCTTGCGTACCATCATGGAGCTTCTCCAGGAGTGCATCCCAGGCATCGGAGATTGGGTATTTACGGAGGCCTTTCACCTCCTACCACTGTAGTGCTGCCAGTCGCGGTCCATGCAGGTAATAGCATTGGGGCCGGGTAAGGGGGGAGTTTGACGGACGATGCAAAGGGAAAATTAAATAAATAATACATTTTTCCTTTGCATCGTCTCTCAAAATCCCCCCTTACCGGGCCCCATCTCCCTACCGTTACCTGCGCGGACTGTGGCTGAGTGATGCACTCTTTGCCTGTACCCAAGCCAGCATGGACAGCACCCACGCGGAAGCATCAGGGGGCTGCTGCTTTCCATTTATGGGTGATCAGCCACTTCGCCAAGATGAGGACCAGGTCCATGAATCGTTCCATTGGCCCTGTTTTTCTGAGGGCGACAAATTAGACCAAGCAAACACACCTCCGATGTGTATTCTACAGTGGGACCCATACAATAGTCTGACAACAGCACATAGGACCAGAGCACATGCAGTAGCTCCACATTCGGGGCAAGGCAGCGGGGACAGGCCGCATCTCTGCAGTTAAAATGTTGGTAGATTTTATGGGGAGTTAAATAGGCTGTATAACATTGCATTAATTTCAAATCAAGTGTTGCGAGATACTAAAGTAGGATAAGCTAAGAATGCCTACCATTCTTTAGATGTACAATTGCATTTCAGATCTGTGTCCCAGTGTTGGTGCAGTACATTGAGGGAGATGGCCATTGCGTCAAATGGCTACCCGTTCCTATTACGTGTAGGTATTGCATAGTAAGGTGTTGCAGGGGCTCCTGTTGTATGTCTCCCCAGTATTGACTCAGTACTCAAATAAATGCAGCATGTAAGAGGACCTGCCCCACTGGGAGCTGGAATTCAGCTAGTAGTTCCTTAATGGTTAAGAGGGTGCTATCTCAATATAGGACACCCTAGCTGTGGAGGCCTACTTTGTGGCAGAGCTTTAGTTCCCTGAGGGAAGTTGTTATATGTCACTGTGATATACCAAGTAAGGAAGTGCAGGAGTGTAAGGTGTAATGGAGCAGGTAATAAATAGGGTCCCACTAAAGCATTTACATGCAACTCAAAGGAGAGGAGCACCAGGTAGGGGAACTTTGGTCGTGGGTTGGAAATTGTTGAGTAGGCTTTCCAGTTCCAATTGGGGTAGAAGTGTTGATGTGTCCTCCAAATTACAACCAGAAAATCATCACGCCACCCATTGTAAATGTAAATGTAGTATACTTGTAAAGCGCACAGCTGCCCCAGCAACGGGGCGTCCCGGCGCTGTATAACTCTGGGGAACCCGTCCTGGCTTTCCCTGTGGGATGGTCCCTGCTGGGAGTCCCCAAGGTGGAGCCAGGCATCCCCGGAATTGGTGGGGCCGTTGTGGAGATTAGGCAAGCTAATGCCCAGAGTTGCCGAGTGGAACCCCTGATTAGAGTAAGCACCGAAGCGAGAATTATCGAGTCCGCTGACCAAGGTCCACGACCCTGCCGCGTCGGGAATTGAACCCTGGTCCCGGGCTGACTTCTGCTCTCAGGCCTGCCGCCTCTAACCAGTGAGCCACACTACTCCACACTACTGCACCTGTGAAGCCAGCTAATACTGTTCGAAGTTAGGGACACTGAGCCTGACGCAATCTGCTGGTAGATAGAGCTTGGTGAGTGCTACTCTGCGACCTGTGTTGTGCCATATACATTTGCCTCTTAAGTGATCCAAGGAGCGAAATAAGGGCCTGTGTTTATAGAAGGGAAGGCTGGTGAAGTAGTACAGCAGCCTCGCAAGGGCCTCTCTTTCGCTACAGATGAAATGAAATGAAATAGCACTTGTAGAGCGCATAGCTACCGGGAGTCATCCCAGCACTAAGCGGGAAACTAAAGCATCAAGAACCACTTGGGAAAGAGCCATGTTTTCATCAGCTTACGGAAGGCCACATGATTAGGTTCCTTACGTACCTGAAGAGGGAGGGAATTCCAAAGTTTGACAGCATTGTATGAGAAAAGACGGCCACCGGTTCTGGCCCTCTTAAATCTGGGGACAGTGGCCAGAAATTGCTTGTCTGAACGCAGCGCCTGTTAGCTTGGTATGGCTGGACCATAGAGGAAATAATTGATTGATTCTTTCCCTCCTATCATCTTGTGGGTGATACACAAGGCCTTGAATTGGACTCTCTACTGGACCGGGAGCCAGTGGAGAGCTGTCAAGGCAGGTTTTGCAGACTGCCAGCTCAGAATCCCCACAAGAATCCTTGCGGCACAGTTCTGCACCGTTTTCAGTCTAGCAAGGACCGAGCTCGGGGCACCAAGGTAAAGGGCATTCCCGTAGTCCAGGCGGGTCCAAAGAAGCGTTTGGCCTTGCTGCTTGGGAGCCCATACCCAGAGGTGTTTAGTCGTTTTCATATGAGGCATGGCATGGCTGAATGGGATGGCCACCCACTCTGCTGCCTCTTAATGATCTTTATTGAGCCGGTTCTGGGTCATCCTTGACCTGTGGGATCAGATAGTTTGAAGTGGGCACGGGTTTGGGATGCTTGTCGCTCTTTCACTCACTGCCTTTCCTGCTGCCTGTGGGCAGGACTCCATCTTTCTGTTTCTCCCCATTTTCAGTAGCCGTGCGGGCCTGGTCTCCCTTCCACGGTGGGACCACCCTTGGTTTCGGTGATCCTCTCAGCTCTGTCACCGCTGTTAAAAGGCTGCAGCATTTCTGTGTGAGAGAGATTTTCTCCACCATAAACCACCTCAGAGATGGGCAGACTGTGTTCATGGTGCTGGTATCAGAGCATGGTGCTACTGGAAATGTGGGCAGCATCAAGCCCCATAGTGGTTCCAAATGAAAGGGCAATGAACACTTTGATGCGCCCTTCTGCCAAGTGGCTGAGCACTGCCATGCCCTCAGGTGTCTGTGGTTGCAGCTGTCTCTGCGCCACTTCCTCATTGCCGGCAAAGCTGGAACAGAGAGGGCCTGCTTGGCGAAATCCCCTGGCCCCAGACGAAGCTCTCCTCTGTGGCCGCGTGGTGGGTGTCACTGTCAAATGTGTGTGTGTCAGCCGTGGCTCTGCGGCAACGCCCTTGCCCCATCAGTTGACACAGTGGGGACGAGTGCACCAGTAAATTAAGACACGCACATACCGAGTCCTATTTCTCGAGCTTCAGTCCGTTTTATTCATTCCTTGACATTGCAGACTGCACCAACAACAACCCAATCAGTGGGCATGGAGGTGGGGGGGGTTTCACCTATTGGACCACACATAATGGTACAATCCTGAAGTTGCACACTTAACACTAGACTACAGACACTATATACCTGAGTAACTATATAAGCTAAATAATTACATTTATAGGCGCTCTTGCTTCTGAATAGGCAAACAATCTCTTTTAGGTTTATGTTTAGTGGTGTCTGCCTCGTTCATGTGAATTGATTATGAGAATGAAGCTGTGACAAATTGTAAAGATGAGAAGGTCCAGAAGGTAAGTAGGTTTTTTGAAGTTTTATTTCAGAGCAGCACAGTACAACCAGGTAGATTAAAACAGTCCAACTAACTGCCGTTCAGTCATTCCAGAACGCTGAACAACAGGCATACAAAGGACGCACTAAGAATTCCAAGAGCGTGACATGAAGAATAACAGAAGGGCAAAAGCAAGATTGCAACACATCTTACCCCAATAACATTACAATAAGAGAACTATGTAGAACTGTTGTATAAACACCCAAGATGTACAAGATCACATCTGTACCTTGCTGGCAAACACTTGGTGCTATTGTTTACCTTAATTCTGGAAGCCACAGTCAGACCACTCCTGGAGTCCGAACTGTTACCCAACAGAGTTTTACATTCGCTGATCTTGGAATCTTTACTGCATCTGCATTTGACCACTCTTTTCACATTCCACACTTTGCCATCCTGAGTAACCACACTATTCTTGCAAACCGTCATCACTTTAATGGGATGTCCAAATTTGGAATTTCCTTTGGTTTCTTGATTCTAACAAAATCACCAATGGCAAATCAGGAACTCTCACCCTGCACTTCTCATAAAAAATATCCTTGATTTTACTTTGCTTCTCTCTCACTCTACCAGCAATGACATTCAACTCAACATTATCAACAATCTTGCTGGATTTCTTTATTCATTATGGACAAATATCAGACACAGGATTTCTTTCTTTCAAAAGTCTAAATGGACTCACCCCAGTAACAGAGTGAGGAGTGATACGGTACATCCAAAATTTTCTCCTCAAAACATCTCTCTAAGGTTCACCGGACTTATTAACCCGTTTCGTGCGTCGAACGTTCAGCGCCAGTGCTGAACGTTCTAAGAAACGGGTGGGGCCGCGTCAGCCGTTGGACGTGCTCGCAACGTCCAACGGCCGACGGCAGCACTAAAGGGGTTAAGCAACTCAATACCCTCCTTAATCACACGGTTGAATCTTCCAACCTGACCATTTTCCCTAGGGTCATAAAGAGCAGCAGTGACATGTCTGATACCACATTTACAGAAAAATTCCTCTATCTCCTGTGAAGTGAGTTGCACACCATTGTCCGTTATCAACACTTCTGGTCTTCCTTCTCTTCCTTGAAAAATGCAATAACCACTTAGTAAAATAGGCCACAAACTTAACCTCTGGCCATTTAGAGTGGTAGTCTACTAAAACAAGATCAAAATGGTCATCAGATGGCAGGCACTTGTAGGGACCAGAAATATCAAAAGTCACTTTTTGCCAGGGAGACTCGGACCAAGTCACCGGATAATGAGGAGCAGAAAAAACCCTAAGCATGTTGTCACTGTTAATGCACGCAAAACACTCCCTAACTGTTCTGTCAACCATTTTATCAAGGCCAGCCACCAAATGTTGGCCCTAATGAGATGTTTCATGGAAGACATTCCCTAATGTCCCTTGTGAGCAACTTGTAAAATCATATTTTGCATAGCCACAGTAGGAATAATCTTGCCTCCCTTAAACAGTAAATCACCCTCTTCCTCAATCTCATCAGACACTTGACAAAACTGACCCATCTCCGAATTAGCACATTTCTCTTTGGGCCAACCCTCTCTCAAATACTTCATAATCAACTGACATTCAACATCGTTACTCATTTCTTTCTTCCATTCAATTTCAGACACTCTCGAAAATTCTGTGTAGACAAAATCAGTATTTTCCTAGTCAATTCTCGAAGAGGTTCTATTTTAGTAGCAAAGTTCTGTATAAACATACTATAGTATTCACACAAACCTGCAAAAGACAAAAGCTTTTCTTTATTATCAGGTGACAGTGCTTTGACAATAGCATAAACCAAGGATTTTTTAGATACAACCCCATTACCTGACAGGGTATGTCCAAGATATTCAACACATTCACAAACAAATTTGCACTTCCCCTCCTTGAGTGTCAAACCATATCCCTCCAACCTTTCACACACAATTTTGACATGACTTTGATGTTTTTCATTGTTCTTTGAAAAAATAAGTATGTCATCCTGAAAACACTTAACAAAATCACTTACTTCTTTAAATATATGGTTCATTGCCCTGTGAAGCACAGATGCCGCTTAGGCTAAGCCAAAGGGCATCCGTTTAAAGTGAATCAAACCATGTGGTGTTATGAATGCAGTGAATTTCCTGGTATCTTCAATAAGTTAAATTTGATGATATGCCGAACGGAGATCCAAGGTGGAGAAAATACGAGCTCCTTTTAACAGACACACCATCTCATTGATGTTGGGTAGAGGATGACAATTAATCACTAAATTAGTATTCAGTGCGCTCAGGTCCACACAAAGTCTTAGACTTTTATCAGGTTTTCAGACTAAAACAATGGGAGAAACCCACTCTGGTAATTCAACCTCTTCAATATTGCCCACCTGAATCATCTCATCCAACATCATTTTCAACTCTTCTCTCAAAATACTGGGAACCACTCTAAGCTTTTGCTTGACAGAGACAGAACCTTCCTTTACCTTAATCTTATGGTTGAAACCAACCAATTTACCAAGCCGATCCGACAAGACATTGGGATAAAGTTTCAGAAAATCACTATTGATGGAACACTCAGCAAAAATAGACACAGGCTCTTTACATCTGGGATTCAAAATAGTACCTAGTTTGGCTTGATCCCGCCAACCCAACGCATTCACACCTTTAACAGCCACATACAACTTAATGAGGTCCGTTCTCTCCTTAAACTCAATTACTAGTTCTTTAAAGCCAATGATGTAAATTTTGGATCCATCAAAACTCTCTGCAATAATATCAGATTCTATTAGAGAATCTAAGTCTACTAAATCACCAAAACATTGAATGCAATATTCCCTAGTGATGATGGTCCAAGGCAAACCAGAATCTGCCATCAACTCAGTTCTCTACCCAATATGTGCACCAGACATTTAGAAGGACCTACATTTTGTGCCAGTGAGTCATCGGGAACATCACAAATAGAAACACCTATACCTGTTTTCGGACTCCACTGCGTATCACTATCAACTTGAGACTCACCAGAAACACAAGAAACCTTTCCTTTAGAGGAATTTACAGAAGAACCTTTCTTCACATCCTTACACATCTTGGAGAAGTGTCCCAAGCGTCCACACTTACTGCACTCTTTCCCAATTGCAGGACAATGTGGAAACAAAGCAATATGACGTGGATTATACCACATCTAAAGCAATGAAAACTCCTGGTGTTATTATTCTTATAACGAGAAATATTTCCAGAGGTTCCAGGGGTAATACCATTCATATCTCCAGAGACAGGGGTTTTAATATCCTTGTTGAGAGACTTCATCCACTTTTCTGACTGCTCTAGGCTTTCGCAGTACTAACAGCAGCCTCCAAATTAGGCTCACCCATTATCCATAATTGCACTTGCACTTTTTTACTTTTAACATGGACTATAATTTGATCTCTTATCATTTCATCTGTAATTATATCAAAATTGGAATTTATGGACAATGCGTGCAAAGCTGTAAGTAACTCATCAAAACTTTCTCCTTTCTCTTGAGCTCTAGTATAACATTTAAACCTATTAAGGGCAACACTGGTAGTGGGCTTAAAACGGTTCTCAATGCGCAATATGGCTTCATCATAAGCATTGTAATCACCCCCAGATCTAACAGGAGGCAATGTCCTATATACAACTTAACCTTCTGAACCTAAACAATGCATAAAAATATTTTTCTTCCTTTCCGCCGACATCCTTTTTCCTTCGATTGCCTTTAGATAAGTGATAAACTCTTCTTTCCATCTAGTCCACGGAATAGGTGGTTCCCTTTGTTTTGCAAGAACTTGTTGGGTGGGTCAAACTGCATAATGTTAGAGGTACGGTACCCAAACAATGTGATAAAAAAGTAAATTTATACTTAAATACGTTAAAAGATACAGGGGAAATGCTCAAATTTGTAGTGTAAACAATGTGAGAAAAGATACAAGATAAATACTCAAACTTGTAATATGGGCAATTGCACGTATAAAGTACATTAAATCTCACCAAATAATGTCGCCCATGAGAAAATTACACTAATGCTAAATTGGTTGACTAAAACAATGCCAACACTCCCAAAAGAACACAAAGTGGTGGAAAAATATCAAATATGTACCATAGTCAAGGTGTGCTTGTCACCGTGAAGCAACAGACCAGGTGGTGCAAAATATCAAGGTGTGCCTGTCACCGTAAGTGAAACAACAGGCATGGTGGTGCAAAACAGTCAGGGTGTGCCTGTCACCGCAATCAACAGGCTTATGCAAAGTGGAAGAGGACCACACCAACAGGCTTATCCTACGTGGATGTGGAGATGAATCATTTAGGTGTTCCCATCACAGTAGACGTCTCCGTAGGCATCGCAGGCATCGCAGGCATCGAAGAATTACACAAGCCACAAACGATATGGAAAGCGATCAATAAATATACTGCACACGTAGAATTAGATGAAATCCAGATCCAAAATGGCTGCAAATGCGTCGCGATGAAGTCACGCCGTACAACGTGAAGCGAAAGGTTAAGCTTTACTGGTAGAGAGTCTCGTTGCTAAGGAGCATAGTTAGGGAGCGTCGGTAGAGCAAAAGTCATCGGGAGTAGCGTCGTCACAATAGCAACAGGAGCTGCACCTAGATAATCATCACCGTAAATAACTGCCGATGAGGATGGCCAAAAGTGCATACAATTCTGCCAAACAGTCAGGAAAATGCAGAGAGAAACTGGATCTTGGACAAACAGTACAGGAAGAAGAGGCCGAGATCTGACAGAGCTCGAAAGATAGCTCAGATCATGGCAACCACGAAAATCGTCAAGCATGGTCGAGTAGACATCACCGCACCTGTGCTGCAAAATAGGGAAACATCCTTTACAACTAAACTTTTACAACGCAGTGCTTTTACAACGCAGGTTTTACAACGAAAACCATTACAACGCATTGCGCTGGGGGGCGTTCTAGGATAGGGAATAGATTTAATTTACTATCCAACACCTTCCCTAGTGTCCACGGGGACTGGAGTTGGAATAGTAAATTAAACGATTCACTATCCAGCACCCCAAAGCGCTATGCGTTGTAAAGGTTTGCGTTGTAAAAACTGCGTTGTAACAGCATGCATGGTAAAAGCATGCGTTGTAACGTCATACATCCGCAAAATAGGAAGTAGTAGAGTGTCTTCACCACTCGTCGCCACTTGTAAAGACGAGAAGGTCCAGAAGGTAAGTAGGTTTTTTGAAGTTTTATTTCAGAGCAGCACAGTACAACCAGGTAGGTTAAAACAGGCCAACTAACTGCCGTTCAGTGATTCCAGAACACTAAAGGACTGGCATACTAGGCACGCACTAAGAATTCCAAGAGCATGACATGAAGAACAACGGGAAGGCAAAAGCAAGAATGCAACACAAATGTTATTTAGTCCTGTACTATTTTGGGCTTGAGACAGACCAAGAAGCAGTTGTTCTTTCTGATTAGTTTGGTATGTATGTAACTTAAGTTGTGTATCCAGAAGAATTGGGGTGCCTAATAAATGCACTCTTTGGAATAAAGTGGTTCTAGAATGTATAATAATATTTTTCCGATTATGGCATACCAACTGTGACACATTTGTTTAATAACTTCTGTACCTAAAAGGCCGGCTCACATCTTTGTTTTGTCATTTGTTTTATATCTCTTAAGCTTTTAATGTAGAGGATTCTTTCATCTATTGTTTCTCTATTTCGATTATAAGTTAATTTTTGCTTGGAAATAAAAGAATCAATACCAAATCGCACACTAGGAATTGGGCAGCTGATGCACTATGCATAAAAAGTTTTCTGCATACTGTTCAAATATTATATGAAAGAAATGCTTTATGTCTCTTTCATGAAGAAAATTCCTAGCTCCTAGTTTTCCTCAACCTATTGGCAATCTTGCGTTTTTTAAATGATTTTTATTGGAATTTTTCCTTTCACAAAGACTTATCAGGGACAGCACGCATAGTGCATGTCATGTTGCATGTACAGAATAACGCGATTGCAGACCATAGCAGTGTATGATAACCCGAACTGTATAGCCCTGGACTGCGCAGAACAAGGATAATCAGACTTTCATTGCCAACAGTTGTAGATTCAACAAGGGTATATATTTGGGTACATGCAATGGCACTCCGTTGTAAATAAGAAAAGATTCCATATACTGAGACTGCTTACATCTGCAGCTCACGAGAAAAAGGAAAAATAAAACCCCTGCACTCGCTCATTGTGGCAGAGGTATTGGAGTGAGGGCTGCAGTCTACAGGTGTGCGTGTTAAAATGTGGTGGGGAGGGTTTCAGAGTGATTCTTGAGGGGATTGGCCTTGGTCTTGCGTACCATCATGGAGCTTCTCCAGGAGTGCATCCCAGGCATCGGAGATTGGGTATTTACGGAGGCCTTTCACCTCCTACCACTGTAGTGCTGCCAGTCGCGGTCCATGCAGGTAATAGCATTGGGGCAGGGTAAGGGGAGAGTTTGACGGACGATGCATAGGGCAAATTAAATAAATAATACATTTTTCCTTTGCATCGTCTCTCAAAATCCCCCCTTACCCGGCCCCATCTCCCTACCGTTACCTGCGCGGACTGTGGCTGAGTGATGCACTCTTTGCCTGTACCCAAGCCAGCATGGACAGCACCCACGCGGAAGCATCAGGGGGCTGCTGCTTTCCATTTATGGGTGATCAGCCACTTCGCCAAGATGAGGACCAGGTCCATGGATCGTTCCATTGGCCCTGTTTTTCTGAGGGCGACAAATTAGACCAAGCAAACACACCTCCGATGTGTATTCTACAGTGGGACCCATACAATAGTCTGACAACAGCACATAGGACCAGAGCACATGCAGTAGCTCCACATTCGGGGCAAGGCAGCGGGGACAGGCCGCATCTCTGCAGTTAAAATGTTGGTAGATTTTATGGGGAGTTAAATAGGCTGTATAACATTGCATTAATTTAAATCAAGTGTTGCGAGATACTAAAGTAGGATAAGCTAAGAATGCCTACCATTCTTTAGATGTACAATTGCATTTCAGATCTGTGTCCCAGTGTTGGTGCAGTACATTGAGGGAGATGGCCATTGCGTCAAATGGCTACCCGTTCCTATTACGTGTAGGTATTGCATAGTAAGGTGTTGCAGGGGCTCCTGTTGTATGTCTCCCCAGTATTGACTCAGTACTCAAATAAATGCAGCATGTAAGAGGACCTGCCCCACTGGGAGCTGGAATTCAGCTAGTAGTTCCTTAATGGTTAAGAGGGTGCTATCTCAATATAGGACACCCTAGCTGTGGAGGCCTACTTTGTGGCAGAGCTTTAGTTCCCTGAGGGAAGTTGTTATATGTCACTGTGATATACCAAGTAAGGAAGTGCAGGAGTGTAAGGTGTAATGGAGTAGGTAATAAATAGGGTCCCACTAAAGCATTTACATGCAACTCAAAGGAGAGGAGCACCAGGTAGGGGAACTTTGGTCGTGGGTTGGAAATTGTTGAGTAGACTTTCCAGTTCCAATTGGGGTAGAAGTGTTGATGTGTCCTCCAAATTACAACCAGAAAATCATCACGCCACCCATTGCACCTGTGAAGCCAGCTAATACTGTTAGAAGTTAGGGACACTGCGCCTGACGCAATCTGCTGGTAGATAGAGCTTGGTGAGTGTTACTCTGCGACCTGTGTTGTGCCATATACATTTGCCTCTTAAGCGCTCCAAGGAGCGAAATAAGGGCCTGTGTATATAGAAGGGAAGGCTGGTGAAGTAGTACAGCAGCCTCGCAAGGGCCTCTCTTTTCGCTACAGATGAAATGAAATGAAATAGCACTTGTAGAGCGCATAGCTACTGGGAGTCATCCCAGCACTAAGCGGGAAACTAAATCATCAAGAACCACTTGGGAAAGAGCCATGTTTTCATCAGCTTACGGAAGGCCGCATGATTAGGTTCCTTACGTACCTGAAGAGGGAGGGAATTCCAAAGTTTGAGAGCATTGTATGAGAAAAGCCGGCCACCGGTTCTGGCCCTCCTAAATCTGGGGACAGTGGCCAGAAATTGCTTGTCTGAAAGCAGCCGCCTGTTAGCTTGGTATGGCTGGACCATAGAGGAAATAATTGATGGATTCTTTCCCTCCTATCATCTTGTGGGTGATACACAAGGCCTTGAATTGGACTCTCTACTGGACCGGGAGCCAGTGGAGAGCTGTCAAGGCAGGTTTTGCAGACTGCCAGCTCGGAATCCCCACAAGAATTCTTGCGGCACAGTTCTGCACCGTTTTCAGTCTAGCAAGGACCGAGCTCGGGGCACCAAGGTAAAGGGCATTCCCGTAGTCCAGGCGGGTCCAAAGAAGTGCCTGGAACATGAGTTTTCTCGCCTGGAAGGGGAGCAGAGGGAGTACTTTACGAAGCATCCTTAGGATGCCAAAGCAGGAAGCCATGTCCTTCCAAGCTTGGACTTTAAAGCTGAGGTCTGTATTAAGCCAAATGCCCAGGCTCTTTATCTCTGGCTCAGGGACAGGTGCGGGCCCATACAGGCTGGTCACATAGTGTCTGCCTTAAAAAGAAGGGGATTACCAAGGAGCAAAAGCTTGGTCTTATCGCCATTCAATTTTAGATGTGAGAATTTCATCCATTTGGCTACTTCTCAAGGCAGAGACAAAGTCGGCTAGAGATCCTGTCAGAGTGGTTCAGAGCAACAACCAGTTGGGTATCATCAGCATAGGGCACAAAATGCACCCCAAAGGGAAGAACAATATCCGCAAGAGGAGCCATGAACACATTAAAAAGAGTGGGGCTCAGGGATGACCCCTGAGGAACCCCACAGTGAAGAGGCAAGGATTTTGAAATAGCCTCATCCTCGAATATCTGGAAGGATCTTTCTTCCAGGAAAGATTGCCGTCACGTAAGGGCAACTCCGGACACCCACAAACTTCTGAGTCGTTGGACCAGAATATGGTGGTTGACCATGTCAAAGGCCGTGCTGAGGTCCAGAAAAATTACAGCTGACGAGCCTGCTGCGTCGAGGATCTATCTGGAATCTTCAACGACAGCCAGGAGTGCGATTTCCATTCCATGGCACGGGCGAAAGCCCGTTTGAGAGGAATGAAGGAGGTTGTGGGATTCCAAGTATGTGGAAAGCACCGATTTAACATGCTTCTCTGCAAATTTGCTAATCCCTGGGTGAAGCGAAATGGATCGATAGTTGCCAAGGCAGGCTGGGTCCAAGCCTATTTTTTTCAAAGGGGATTTCACTATGTCTTCTTTTCTATGAGGGAGGGACCTCACCAGCAGAAATCGAGGAGTTGATTACATCCAAGATGATTGGGCTGACTGATTCAGCCACCTGCTTCAGAATCTTGGGCGGAGTTTACCAGAATTATATCTGCGCCCGCAACGCAGTAGCAGGGCGGATTGATTGCAGTCCAGAAGCTCCTCAAGTATGTGATATATACATAAGCCCAGGTGTCGAAATATGGATGGTTGCAAGTTTACACGGATGCCTTTTACATGCAGCCTTGGGTCAGGTGTGTCAGCTTTGAAAGACAAAAGGCAAGACATATTCCAATTGACTCTAAGGCCCAAAAAATCGGCAAATGTGGCTTTGGCAGTCTTACATACTAAAGATCACAATACCCTACTCAAAATCCTGAAATAAAAAAATGAGTAAAGGAACAGTGCTAAAATGATTTCGATCCTATCCATCTGACAAAATACAACTCATCAAAATAGGAAGTTCTTTTTCCTGTTATGATTCCCAATGTACCCCAATATAGGCTTGGGTAGTCTCCTAACCTTTCACCTACATTTACCCTGCCATTGTACTACATAATGGTTTTGGTGCTGACGTTTTACCTAGTTAGGTGCTGCATAAATGTTGTGTGGTTTTGTCTCAGAACTAGCCTCATTTATTATGCATGAGGATTCTCAGAATCACAGCAGGATTACCATCTTCTGCATAATAACTGTGTATAAGGTTCATCATCATGGTCATCCTCAGCCGACGTGACACAGGAAGGTAGAACCCCTGAGGATACCTTTGGGTATATAAACACCACATCTTCACTGAGCCAGGCAGAGGAGAAAGACTTCCATGCTGACACTCTTACACGAGACGCTGAAGTCACTGCACGCAGACACTGCAGCATGCAGTGGTCAGACTTCCCTCGTGGGGTGTCCAACTCGAGACCAAGACGGGGTCCTTCATTTTTTCACTTCAGGTTATGCTAGGTACATATAATTGGAGTTAGTATCGAAGGAGTATGCATTATTACTGTCATGTACTTATATGCCTGCATATTTTCATTGTTTTAGCACTATGGTAGAATTCTACCATCTATTTACTCTCTTGGTGCTCATAACAGAGCTCATAACAGTATATATCTGTTTCTGTCTTACGGCTGTTGCAGCACATGTATTTGACACTAGAATGACGCTGGTTCAATAAATGCTTATTGAAAATGTCCCCATTGTTTATCCTGTTTATCCCTCTGAGACAAAGTGAGCACAAGTGACTGAGCGAAAAGTTCTGTACTGTTCCCACGATCCATGGGGGTCAGGGTTGTCATGTCGATAGTTGCCAGAAACTATTTGCTCCTTGGTAAGAGGGGTTCATAGTGGCACTGTGAGCTAGCTGGTATACAGGCAAACGTATCCTGTGGAGGTGTCTGGAATCAGTCTGGACAGTTTATGTTATCTAAACGCACAGATCCTATATAGATTGATAGGAACTACACGACATGGCGCCACCAACGTTGGTTTGGTTTGTATTTAATGGTCAAACCTGAGTAGTTCATTCGTTCTCTTCTCAGAGCCCTACTCACATACCCAGAGACTTCTGGAGTGGGAAGGGAAAAATCCACCACAGCTGAATTGGCATATCCTATGTATTGGCTGTAGGTTTATTCAAGCTTGAAGGATTTAACAGCCAGATTCATGAAGGTGCCAATCTGCGATTAGCAAATTGCGAAAAATTGCAATTTGCAATATGAAAATCGCAGAATGGCATTCATGTAGAAAAGCGATACAAATATGCGAATCGCAATCGATCGCAATTGCCGATAGCGATCTTGCCACAATCGCTAATTAATCGCAGATTCTGCATTTTTCCATGTAGAAATTGCGACCTCGCAATTAGCGATATCGCATTTTGCGATCTCGCTAACTGCGAGATCGCAAAAACAGGAAGTCGCATTTCGAGCCCACTGATGACATCACAACCAGGAAGTAGGCTTACCCAACCCACAAACAGAACACAGAGCCAGAGATTGGGAACAGGATACTGAAGAGCTGCAAACCTTAGACTGTGCTGCACCCCAGCAGGAAAATATTCACCAAGATGTCCCAGGATGCAGCAGGGAGCAGTGGGCAGGAAAAGGAAGCGAAAACTAAAGTTTTCAGAAGCTGAACTGGAGCATCTGATTGAGGGGGTCACCAAGGACTATGCCCGGCTCTTTGGCAAAGACTCCCGGAGGGTGCCAGAGCAAGATAAGCGCAGGATCTGGCAGCGCATCCGTGCTAAAGTCAATTCGCTTGGGGTGACCCAGCGGTCAATTGATGAGCTTAAAAAGCGCTGGTACGACCTGAGAGGTCGGTCTAAGGAGCGTATTGCCGAGAGGCTTGGGGAGCGACTGGCCACCGGTGGAGGGGAACCTGTAGCCACACCGAACACCCCATTGGAGGACCTGATAGAGGACACTATTGCACCAGCAGCCTGCGTGGGGGTCATGCAGCTGGACTCGTCTCGACCCAGCCAACAATCTGAAGGTAAGTGCCATGCGACTGCCACCCTGTCCCCCAACAATGCCCATGACTCCTGAGCTAGTAATATGACATCCCCAACAATGCAGCCCATGCACACCTGAAATGCCCCAATGCATTGTGGTAGACGTAGTGAAATCATATACCCCCAGTCAGCTGAACACAGCCAGAGCTGTAAATTCAAAGTAAATCAAAAAGCCAGTCAGGGAAAGCAAGCCTGCATGCATGTATCAACATAGCTTGTGCAAGATACATAACATTAATCATGCACCCTTTCACATTACAGGTGCAGTTGAGCAGCCCAGCATGGATAGCGAGGCCCTGCACATTGCCGAGACACAGGACGACACTGAGGGTGAGGGCCAGTCCAACCAACGACCCGGCCCATCACAGCCACCAGCAGTTATTCCACCACCACCACCCCGTGCGGACAGGGCCACCCCTGGAGCCACAGTTGTGCAGCCAACACCCCAACAAACAGCCACAGCAGTGGTACAGGCCCCACCACCAGCGCCTAGGAGGCAGACGAGGCGCACAGCTGGAGTCAGATCACACACCAGCGCACTGAGGCGCCAGCAGCATCAGGGCTCAGCAGGCACGGCCAGGGCGCTCCTACTGCCTGATCCTAGGCAGCACATTGAACGCTGCATGCTGGCAGTGCACCGTACACAGGCGCGTCACCTGGCAGCAATTCACACCCAGCTGCAGAAGACAAGCAAAAATATTGCCCAGATGACCGCTGCTGTCAGAGAGAACAGCCAGCTGCTGGTAGCCCAGCAGGACATGACCCGCCGCCGCCACCGCCAACTACTTGCCCGCCTATCGGCCTACACCCGGTCAAACCATGTAGTTGGGAATGCTACATCACAGCTGGCACGCAGGTCACTTGCCATGCAGGGCCAGATGGTGCAGTGTTGCCAGGATGTGGCCAGGTCACTGGATCTGCTTACAGCAGCAGTGCTCGGCAGCCAGTCCACTGCCCATGGAGAAGCAGAGGGGCCTGACGACGTGAGCGAGGTAGCGTCAACTAACAGCAGCGCATCCTTGCCACCGATGTCTGTACGACGCCGCAGCAGCAGGGCAACAGCCCCAACTAGGGCCAACACCGTCCCTCAGGACACAGATAGACGACTTGGGGCGTCTCGTCGTAACCGACACTGAAAACTCAGACTCACTCAGGGAGGCCATGCAGTACACCCCTGCAAGCCCACTACCCCAGCATGGGGAGGTATGGAGTAATACTCTCTTCATGAGACACCAGTATAAGTAAAGGCCAATTTATTGTGCATGAACAATAAAGATTAATGGTCTGACTTGATTCACACTCATGTCATTATTACATTAGTCTTGCATGAGTGCAGTGTTTTGTGAGGGGAATGGGTGCACTAGAAACAGTTAATAGTGATGTGGTTGCGGCGCCTGTGTCCTTCAGCAGGATTTTCCCCGCGTGCATGACGCACATGTGGAGGCGGGCGGTTGTCCCCTTCCGACTCACTGCCAGATATCTCCACTGGTATCCTGCGCTTGGTAGCAATGTTGTGGAGTATTGCACACACGGCCACGAGGCGGCAGCAGACCTCAGGTGTGTATTTGATGGCCCCACCAGTCTTGTGCAGTATGCGGAAACGGCTCTTCAATAGGCCAAATGTCCTCTCAATGCAATTTCTAGTTCTTATGTGTGCTGCATTGTAACGCCGTTGCTGTGGTGTGGCAGGGTTGAGGTATGGGGTGAGGAGGTACTCCCGTAGACCGTAGGCGCTGTCACCTGAGGGTGATAAGCACAGGGTGAGTGCCTGTTCTGCGTTGATACATGATCACAGTGTACTATATGGGGGCATGTGTACTTACCCAGTAGGTGTCCTTCGCCAAAGTCTCCCCTGGCCAGTCGTGTGTGAATGCCGCTGTGCCGGAAGATGAAGGAGTCATGTGTGCTGCCCGGATATTGTGCCACTATGTCCGTGATGTAATTTTTGGTGTTGCACACCATCTGGATATTGAGGGAGTGGTAGGACTTGCGGTTGCGGTACAAGTATTCCGTTTGTGCTGGTGGGCAGATGTGGATGTGGGTACAGTCAATGCATCCAATTACATGCGGGAAATGTGCAATGTGGTAGAATTGCAGCTTGGTGTCAGTCAAGTCCTGTTGGCTGGTGGGGAATGATATGTAGTGGTGTAGCCGGGTCAGCATTGCATACAGGAAGCTCCTAAGGCAGCGGGACATGGTGGGCTGGGATATCCCCCCTGCAACAGCAACTATCCCCTGGAAGCTTCCGGAGGCCAGTAGGTGCAGGCTGCACAATACCTGCACATGTGTGGGCACGGCATTGGTCCTC
Organism: Lissotriton helveticus; assembly: GCF_964261635.1. NCBI lineage: Eukaryota > Metazoa > Chordata > Amphibia > Caudata > Salamandridae > Lissotriton > Lissotriton helveticus. Next base: position 540,166,604 of record NC_136059.1, on the reverse strand, counting down.
CTTGTTGGGTGCTGCATCAGGGGGTCCAGGTCCTGGATGAGCTTGATGATCATAGCCCCACTCAAGCGGTACTTTGCATAAATTTGCTCCCTGGTTTGGCCCAGGAGGGAGACCCGCTGGCGGAATATCCGCTCCTGGATCCTCCGTCTGTTCTGTGCTGCTCGCTGTAGCCTTCGCCGCCTCACCAACATATAGAGTCCAGGCATTGTGAGAATCCTCAGGCTCCAGCTGCATGTCCTTAAATATGTTTGGTCAGCCCTGCACCTGTTGGTAGTTTGTTAACAGTTTTTTGAAAGAAAAAAAAATTCCTTACTGGTTACCACCTGATTTGCGTTCTTCTTATTTTGCGCGTCGCAAATAGCGATTTCCAGGTATTTCGCAATTAGCGATTGTTCATGAATGTCGATTGCGAATGTTTTGCGACTTCGCAATTTAATTAGCAGATTCCATGGTTTCTCGCAATTTCAGGTTCGCTAATGCCCATCCTCCAGGATTCAGCGAATTTATTTGCGAAGTCGCTATTTATTTTTTTGCAAATTCGCTTTTTTGCACTTTTCTGTATCATGAATTCCTTTTCGTCTAATTGCGATGGCAATTGCGAATTCGCAGCAATTGCGATCGCAATTTGGCTTCATGAATCTAGCTGATAGTTCTCTATTGTGCATAAAACCTTATCTCATTTTCCTTGAAACTCTTTCAACAATGTCTGTCGAAGAGAACGCTGAGCCAGCAATACATGTGAATGCAGTGGGGGATGGAGAGTAACCCTGGGTGGTGAACTACGCAGAGTTTGCGTTTTTTCAGCAACTTCGCGGTTCACGTAGACTGCGAAGTTACCGAACACTAAGCAATCTGCAACGTAGCATAGTTGGTTTTCTTCTTCGTGCGCTCAATATGCGTTCTCACGCGCGTGGTAACAACTTACCGGGATTTTGCATTTGCCGAGGAGATTTCCTATTCGCTCGTGTGTGCCACAAGATTTGGTATCTGGCCGCACGATCCCTGAACACGTCATTCGGGCGCGCCATCTGACTTCCAGCGGCAGTCTTAGGAAGATCGCGATCCTGAACACGCAGAAATTGCAATCTGGCGAAGAATATCTCTCAAGCATCATAAAACCTTCTCGAAAATGATCATTTTGCTCAAAGAAACTCCTCAGATTGTGATTTGGCTGTAGTTTTTTGTGCAAGGAGTCTTTTTTCTTTCTTTACTTTTTTTTTCAAGAGGAAGGAAGTGTCCCTGAGTCTCCAACTTTCTGTTCCTGCCCAGCAGGCTCCTCCCAGTGCTTTGTCCATGTGCTGTTCACTTTCATTTGGATTTGGAGCTGGAAGGATCATTTTTTGTATCTGTCTGCTGCATCATATCATTGGATTGGATTTGAGGACTTTTGGATTTGAGATTTACAAGTAAGTTGGAGAATTGGTGTACTTGTTTGTTTTTTAATAGGGGCATTGTTTGTACCTACATTTTTTGGGAATTTCCATTGTGTTTAAAAGTTATTGTTGTGGGTGGCCTTTAGTTTCAATAGGGGCCTAGTTGTTTTCTTTAACGGTAATTTCAGCCAGTAGGCCCAGAAGTACGCATGGGTGCATGTTTCTGTGATGTCTGTTGAATTTAAACATCATTTAGAGCATGGATGGCATTGAATTGAATTGTTAAATGTGGGTTGGGGTGTTTTTCACTTTTTAGGTGTGTGTTAATAAATAAATACCTTTGTTGGATGTGTGTGTGTGTGCTTGTTGTATAACTTTACAACCTTTCTTAGCCCTGTGAATTTTCGTTTTTGCATTTTTGTATTAAAGCTGTGTTGTTTAGCAGAGCAGGCCTCCTTTGTCTGGCTATATATGGGCCTGCTTGAGTTAATTGTTTTCCATGGCCCGTTGTGTCTGTGAGTGACCATGTGGCTGGGGGCCATTTTGTGGTGGTAGTTTAGTAGTGTGCTGCTTTTTCCATGTAGGCCCGCATGTCTTTCCTTTGTTCCCCTTGGCTTATGATTCTTGTTGTTGTGGCATGGCCATGTGGGTGGCGGCCATTTTGTGAAGGCAGGCAGTGTTGTTGTTGTTGTTGTAATACTTTATTCGATATATTCATATCATAAAAGTACAAACATTGCTAAACATAAAACCAATGTACAAAGAGTATTACATCCATTTCATTATAAAAAAGTTAAAATCTATATACAATTAAAAATTAATTACAGAGGACTAGAGTGCATTCTCAATAATATTCATATATCTGGATATAGTGGGAGTTTAATTTTTACTATTACCTAACAGCCTAGTCCGTATGAACCAAGCGCTAGCAAGATACTTTGCAACCCCACAAACAATATACAAGGATGTTGTATCAGTTAGAAGGATACGCAATGCAGTCCTAAAGTCTCTAACACCCATCTCCCTACACACAGGTTTTAACCTTCTTGCTCAAGGGTGCTTGTAGGCCCTACAAGCAAACAAAAAGTGAGGTAGAGATTCTTTCGTACATGGGCAGCCTGGACAGGTAACATCGTGATCCCTCACTCCTTTCCACCCCTCTATAAACTTTTTAAGGGGGAGTATACCATATCTCATCTTCAAGAAGAGGGATCTATCTCTTGGAATTTGAATGTAATCCAGAAGGGGCTCTAACTTCCTAGTTGGCTTATGTTCCAGGAATTGGTTAGTTAAAAGCCCCCACTTTGTGCTTTTTAGATCCTCAGCCTCCACCCACTCCCATTAATTTTTTTTGACAATTTGTTTATGTCGTGGGGACTGGGAAACCCAAAATTCGGCCATACCTAACATCGCCACCAACTGCCTCAATTTATTGAGCCACTTTATCTTTTTTGAGGCATTCAGGTTAATCAGCTCGTCCATCACCAAGGCATATTTTGCCAATTCTGGTGTCTTTCTCAGGCGCACCCAGAACAGCAAAGGGCGGAGGCGTACTATATCCGCAATTGATCGTTTGCCCACGTCGTTAAAGAGGGGTTTCAGAGGGGTCGAGCAGGGGAGCGATACTAAGTCTCTCACAAACTTATTCTCAGCTCTTACCAGGTCCATCGTGTTCTCTCCACCCCACAATTCGGAGCCATACACCGCCGAAGCTAGCGCTTTTCCCTCATAAACTGCAAGGGCCGGGGCTATTGGCCTGCTAATAGACAAGCGCTGATTCCTCAGGATGACTCCGGAAACCCTTTTGAGATTTAGGAGCATTTTTGCTACGTGGGAGTCCCATTTCATGTTATTACTCAGCCTGACTACCAAGTAGTCAAATTCTTCCACCACCTCTAGCGCAGCCCCATTTAAAGTGAGATGAACTTTCCTAGCCTTTTTTTTGGAGGATAGCACCATCAGCTTCGTTTTGGTGGTGTTGACAGTTAGCCCTTACTCGTCACAAAACAAACTGAAGCGATCAAGCAGTTTCTGTAAACCCGATGGGGTTTTAGACATCAGGAGGGTGTTGTCTGCAAAGAGGAGGGTAGGTGTTTTCTCCCCGACCAGGACTGGGGCATCCGCAGAGTCCTCCCTCAAATGGTCTACCACCCCATTGATAAAGAGGGAGAACAATGTCGGAGCCATCACACAGCCCTGGCGAACCTCTGTTGACTGGCACCCTCCCTGTTAGCTGGCCTTGGCTCCCTCACCGGATACTGGCATAATTGTCTTCATGGAGCCTAATAACAAACTGCAAAAGGTGACACGGGAACCCCATGTCCAACAAAACCTTCCAGAGCTTGTCACGGGGGATTACATCAAACGCTGTTTTTGAAACAATAAAAGCCAACTATAGGCTACCCTTTGTGACGGACACAGATTTCCAGTATACTGCACAGAACCTGAAAACCTGGTCCATCGTGCCCACATTTTGCCTGAAACCCGCCTGAAAGTGGGTCAGAATATTATCTTCGTTAAGCCATGTCCCTATTCTATTAACAATGACCCTGCCAACTACCTTCTGAATTGTATCAATTAAGCTTATAGGTCTGTAGTTGGCAGGGTCCTCCCTATCACCTTTTTTATATATGGTTACAACCTCTGCGCCTTTCCATGATTCGGGGACCGGATGTCCGTACATGATTAAATTCATTATGCGTGCAATGAGGTCGGACCATAGTTTTGGGTCGTGCAGAAGTAAATCGCCCGGCAGCCCATCCGGGCCTGCCGCCTTGCCGGGTATTATGTTTGTAATAGCATCCTGCACTTCCCGAGGAACAAAGGCTTCTATCTGCGTTTGGATCTCCGTACTGAATTAATTATAAGGCCCTGTTATTTGCCCCAGATCTACTGTCCCACAATACAATTTTAAAAAGTGGGAGTGCCACTGTTGTTCCGTTATATGATTTGGTATTGGCTCCACCCCTCTTCTATCCAGTTTATTGACCAAGTTCCAGAACAGAGTTGAATCTTTTGCATTGGCAGCAAACTTAAGTTGCTGCCAGTGCTCCTCCTCCCAGTCCCTATTAGCTACTTTGATACTCCTACTGTACTCCTTCCTGGCTAGTCTTACTGCTATCGGGTCCTTTCTTTTAATGGAAGTTGTTATTGCCTTCCTCTTTTCCCTGCATTCAGCCGTATACCAAGGAGTACCAATCGAGGGTTTTCGATTTGAATTAGTAGGTCCCCTGCTCTCCCCCATAGTAAAAAACACACCAATTTTATCTATTAGATTCTTATAGGAATCAGTCAGTTTAAAATCTGAGGAATAAGGCTGTACCAACCTGGCGGATGTTAGGTCTCTAGTCTCTGCTTGCACCAGCTCTTTAATACTAGTTAATTTTCCCTCTTCACAGTTTACCCTACTCCATTTTAACTTCCGGTTGCAATTTGTGGGGATTACTTCTTTAGCAATCATCACAGGACCACACCTTATTTTAATCTCACTCCGCCAGTTGAAACTCATGCAGAGTGAGTTGTGGTCACTATCCTGTGATTGCCTAACCTCCATATCCACTAGGCTGCCCCATGATTGGGTGTCCAGTAATATATAATCTATACGTGATGGTCAACGTATTCTATTGTATGTCATTGCCCCGTTCGGATCTGAAATAGTCCTCCCATTAAGAGCCCGTAAATTATGTTCTAATGTTAGAGCATTCATTTGTATTGCTCTAGCCGACCATTTCTTAATAGGTTTTAAATTTAGAGGGGGAATGGACTGCCTCCAATCATCTGCACTAAGCCTGAGTACCTCCTCATCAGCTAAGGGTTCATAAGTGCAATTAAAGTCACCCCCTACTATCACTTTAGACCTTGGGGAAATATCCGCTAATGTCGCATCTAGTAATGCTATTATGGGTGAGGATTGACCACCCTGGGAGGCTCTAGCATATACACAGAACAATTCCAGTGTATTTCCCCCATTCGGGCCCTTGAGGGATATATATAATATATCATTTGAAGGTAAATTATGGACAGTGACAGCCCAATTCAGTGCCACACTAATCCATATATGCAGGCCACCTGATGGTCGTCCTCTCCCTGCCGTAATTGCTGGGATAAAATAAGTAGCATACCCATTTTTGTGGAGTGGGATCATGCTCCATGTTTCTTGGAACATGCAGATATTAAATGTATCAATAAAGTCATTCCATTCTGGACTGGCCATTTTTTTTTTGCAACCCTGCTATGTTCCATGAAAGAAGATTGATGATATTAGAAGCTGAAGCTGTTCCCTTGGCTGTTACATAGGGCAATGATCCCTTATCTGCTATACTAGGGATATTTCCCCCTTTGAAATTTAGTTCCTCCCTCCTACAACCGCACTCGTATCCAATAGGCAATTCCACTTCCCTCTCAGCAGTACTTACAATAAACTTGCTCTTGTGGTTTAACCTTGGGGCTTTGGTTATATCCATCGGCTCATTTGTCTGGTAGCCCTTCCCTAGTCAGTCCACAGTGTTTAAATCTGACTCGTTTTGGACATTAGCTTTTGACCACCAAGGCGACTGTCTGATTTGTATATTTGAATGTGTGGGAGGGGATGATCTATACTCAAGGGTGACTAGATTCTCCGCTAATACCTTATCCCCTAGTTGTATTTCAATGCAATCTGTAACAGAGTTTACCAGGGACAGTCTTTGTACTTTGAGCATATCTTCCCTGATAATTGATCTGCAACCTCTCACCTGGCGCAGCCAATGTATCGCTTTGTTACAGGTGGAGTCCCTACTCTCATGTACGTTACGACTAAGTTTAGGAACCCCCGTCAGGTAGACGATAGTTTTTAGAGGACTGTGTGGTGTAGTGTGGAAATTAGACCATTTGCCCCCCTCGTTTGCTGTTTTTTCCCCCTCTTAAACATTACTGGCCAACTTTCCCCGCCCCTGGTGATTTTTTTCCAATGGGCCTGGCTGTTTAACTACGCCCGCATAGGTACTGGAGCTACCATTGCCCCCCCCTGCTTGACCCCCACCTAACGGGTGTGTGGTTATTGTTTTTGCTGCCAACCCTTCTGGTGCTTTAGAACCACTAGGTTGTACTACCCTTGTATTGGGGGTTCTTACTGTATTGGGAGCCATACCCTTTTGTGGGACCTTTGGGAAAGCCGGTCGAGTTAAAATTGAAGTTTTACAGCCTGCTTCTAATGCTGCCCGATTGTTTTGGAGATTTGCCAAGGAAGATGGCACAGCTAATTGGGGAGTGCATGAGACCTGTTTTCCACCCTGCTTGACTAGATCCATCAATAATTTCTTTATCTGCACAATTTCCTCTTCCAGGCAGCCTATTTTCTTTATAAAAAGATCTTTAAAATTCAGACAATGTAAACAATCTGATATACTATCTGGGCTCAACTCGTTGACTCTTGGTCCTTGTACTGGAACCTCACCCGTCTCCCTTAATTCACCTTCCAAGACAGCATATCTATTAGAACAAATCTAGCCTCCAGACCATCCCTGTCATGGACCTCTATTATTTGAACAGTACCTTGTCCCCCCTTGTTCATATTGCGCCCACCTGGGGAATCTGTAATATTAGGCACTGGGAGGGTTTTTGGTGCTGGGTGAATTTCAACAGCGGGTGGGGGTTTCTTTTGAAAAATTGCCGGGATTACTACTTTGCCCCGCTTCTGCGGTACACTCTCTAGCAAGGGGTCTATGGAACTCCCATTCGATGGCTTTGGGGCCCCCTGCAAGATCTCCTCGCATTCTTCAACAAGCAATTCATTGTTGGACAATACGCAGTTGGATGCTGCATGTATTGACTTTTTAGCCTTCTTTCCTTTTTTCCCGTTTGCATGATCAACGCCCCCTTCGGTTAACTTTCTTTTTCCCATCCCCTTAAGAACCACTCTTAACTTGTTAAGATGTAATATTTAGTAATTTTTGTAAAGCAGCTCCACAGGGAAGGATACACAGTTATTCTTCCCAGATTGTAACAGTACCTTTTTGCAGCTTGATCTCTACTGATCCACAACTTAGGGGGGTAGCCCAGCCCTGCCCCTTTCTGTCCCGGACTGTCACAGACTGTCCCGCCCTTGTCCCGGGCTTCTCCTGGGCGCGTTCCGCGTAGCGGTTAATGGTCGCAGTTTATAGTTAGACAAATGGAGGGAGGGCGGTCCTCCAGCACAGATGAAAAGTGCACGGACTCCTGGGCAATGGAGTCCGTGCTGGCGTGCCTCTTCCGCGCTCTCAACGGCCTCTGTCCACGCCCGGTAGCAGTTCTCCCCTCCGCAATCTCCGGTGCTCCTCCCAATCTTGCTACCAGTGCCAAAGTCTTACGTCGTGTATCTTGGTTGCAAACAGTCCGGCAGAGGTAAAGGAGGTGGCCCGGCCCAGCCGCGGCCAGCCCCGGAAGGCCACAGACGGCCCGCCCTTTGCCAGGGCTTAGCCCGGCGACACTCCCACGCAGAGGGGTCAGAATCAGCTTTATAGTGCGTATTACGTCCTGTGGGCAGACAGGCAGCGCAGACCAGGTGGTGACTGCCGGGCAGGGACTTCTGGGAGAGCGAGTCCCTGCAGCGCCGCTCTCAAGACTGCCTCGGCAACCACAGATTGCCCCCACAGCATCCAAAGCAATGAGTGCCCAAGGTTCCAGCAGCTCCCGATGTTGAATGTCACGAAGCGGCACCCGCAAAGCGGGTGCGGCGAGAGGTAGGGCAGTAATGCAGAGATCAAAAGGGAAGAGTTTCCACTAGGAGTTAGCGGCAGTGTGCTTTTGCCATAGGCATGCATTGTCTGTCTTCCATTTCTTTTTGTTGTGGTTGGCTAGCGGCCATTTTGTGGAGCCACCCAGGCAGTGTGCATTTGCCATAGGCCTGCATTGTCTTTAGTGTCTTGTTATTGTGGGTGGCCTGGCCATGGTGGCGGCCATTTTGTGGGACCAGCCACTGTGCTTTGCCATAGGCCTACAAGCTTGTGGCCTAGTCTGCCATAGGCCCAGACTCCCAGAGGTACTCATTGGTGCATGATGATGAAACAACTGTTTCTATGTAGTCTGTTGAATTTAAACATCATTTAGGGCATGGGTGGCATTGGATTGAATTGCAAAATGTTGTTTTTGGGCTGGTATTTCAGTTTTTTGGTTTGTGTTAAATAAATTGGCCTTTTCAAGCAGTAGGTAACCCTGGGCTTTCAGCACGCGGACTTCTGGCACTCCGCACTGCGCGACAACGCGGACTTACACTTTTTATCTTCTTCGCCCACTCAATATGCGTTGTCGCGCGCGCGGTCATGACTTTTTGTAAAGATCGTGATGCCGAACACGCAGACTTTGCAATCTGGCAAAGAATATCTCTTGGGCAGCATAAAACCTTCTTGAAAATTATGATTTTGGTCATTTTGCTCAAAAAACTCCTCAGGTTGTCATTTGGCTGAAGTTTTTGGAGCAAGGAGTCATTTGTCTTTCTTTACAATTTTTTTAAAGAGGAAGGAAGTTTCCCAGAGTCTCCAACTTCCTGCTCCTGTCCTTTGTCTTCCCTTTCTTGTTTTTGTAGGTGGCCTGGCCATGTGGGTGGTGGCCATTGCAGGCTTGCACATTTGCCATAGGCCTGCATTGTCTGTCTTCTCTTCCTTTTCTTATTGTTGTGGCTGGGCTGGCCATGTGGTAGTGGCCATTTTGTGGGACCAGCCACTGGGCCTTGCCAAAGGCCTCCAAGCTTGTGGCGTAGTCTGCCAGTAAGCCCAGAGGTACTCATCATGGGTGCATGAAGCAACTGTTTCTATATTGTCTGTTGAATTTAAACATCATTTAGGGCATGGAGGCAATTGGATTGAATTGCAACATGTGTTTTTTTTGGGGGGGTTCACTTTTTTGGTGTGTTAGGCCTTTTCCAGTAGGCCCAGAGGTACTCATGGGTGCATGTAAGTTCTGTTTCTAGGGTGCCTGTTTAATTTAAACATCATTTATGGCATGGATGTCATTGGATTTGATTGCAAAATTTGTTTTTTTGGGGTGTAGTTCACTTTTTGGGTGTGTGTTAAATAAATGCCTTTGTTGCATGTGTATGTGTTGTTGTTGTCATATAACTTTCAAACCCTTTTAGCCATGTGGATTTTCGTTTTTGCATTAAAGCTGTGTTGTTTATCAGGCATCCTTTGTCTGGGCATAAAGTGATATAGGCCTGCTTGAGTTCATTGTTTTCTGGGCCTTGTGCCTGTGATGACTAACCATGTGGCTGGGGGCCATTTTGTGGTGGTAGTTAGTAGTAGTGTGCTGTTTTTGCCACATAGGCCTGCGTGCCTTTCAATTGTTTCTCTTGGCCTACTGCTTCCATCCCCATTGCCAGCTGCAGATTCCTGATGCTGCATCCATCGCACATGATGCACAAATTAACGCCAAGCAGGTTCCACTACATTTGTATTTTTGTTTTTGTTATTTGCTATTATTATTCTTCCTGAGTGTACACAGTACACTAGTAGTAAATTTAAGCACAACAAATTCCACGTTTGACAGCTGTTCTTCTGGCTTTTTTGCTTTTAGGTGCACAAAAGACTGAGGAGGAGGTGTCTGTCATCATCGCCCGTTGTACTGCCAGACAGACGTCCAACTGTTGTACACGAAGTGACGTGTGACCTGACCAGACATCTCTGCAACTTGTGCAACTGAGTGCTGCTGACATCCGAATAAGATGGGCCCAAAGAAAGCAGGTACCAGGTCTTCCAAGACCAAGAAAGTTGCTGAGAAGAAGGAAGTGTCACTTAAGTCTGGTGCCACTTGGGAGCCACAACCTGATCAGGAGAGGGAGACACGTCCCAAGAACAGGCTAGGGAAAAGGAAGGTTCCAGAAAGCCTTACACTTATGGAGGTCGATGTACAACAGCAGGATGATGATGAGCTAGTCATCATGGACATTACTCCCGCCCCGGTGCAGATCGACATTACAATATCCCAAATTGCTGTGAAGGATGTGGCACGAATAACGGGGAACATCCTTTACAACGCAACTTTTACCGCGCAGTGCCTTTACGACGCAACAATTACAACGCATGTCATTACAACGCATTGCGCTGGGGGGCTCTCTAGGATAGGGAATAGATTTAATTTACTATCCAACACCTTCCCTACTATCCACGGGGACTGGAGTTGGAATAGTAAATTAAACTATTCACTATCCAGCACCCCAAAGCGCTATGCGTTGTAATAGCATGCGTTGTAACGGCATGCGTGGTAAAAGCATGCATTGTAATGTCATACATCCACGGATAACACCAACACAGGTAACACCAACACTACCCACAGCTTCCATATTTGCATTAGCAAAGGCCCGGCAGTGACCTACATCTAGCACAGCCACCACCTCGGTTGAAGTAGATAGTGGTACTCGTACTGCACAGAGTCAAATTCAACACACACCCTCCAGTTCATCCGGCATTGGAAGTAGCACCTACAGCAGGAGACAAAAGTTAATCTCCCCAGTTTGGGACTTCTTTACGGTTAGCGAAAAGGAGGAGAACATTGCTATATGCTCCATTTGTAATACCACTGTTAGTAGGGGCAAGCTTGGTACAAACTACGGTACCGGAGGCCAAATAACCCACCTGAAAAAACACCACTTGATCAACTAGGAGGACCAACTTTACAGCATAAAAACTGCAACAATTGCTGTTGGTGGGGATAAACGAGTAGAAGATCCAGTCATGGTGGGAGAGGAAGAAGAGGGAGACATTCTCTCCGGTAGTGGTACACAAAGTAACCCTGTCCCCAGCAGTGCAGTGATACCGCCCACATCCTCAGCAACATCTCAGTGGCACAAGAGTAAGAGTCAGCCCGAGACACCAAGGAGTACCGGAATGAAAAAAAGTGTGTAGTTGAGCCTAACAGCAAGGAAAACCATGCAGCCTACCATTCTCAGCATGTTTAGTAGGGCGGAGGGGCAGTACGAACGCAACCACCCAATAGCACGTTTGTACAATGCAAAGCTGGCTAAAATGGTCCTTCTCCCTTTTTCTTTTGTTGAAGGGGTGGGTTTTCTGGAATTTGTGACAGCCAGTGGAGGAGTGTGGCTCAATGGTTAGAGCAGCAGACCCTGATGCAGAGTTCTGGCCCGGGACCAGGGTTCAATTCCCGCCTCGGCGGATCTTGGGCTCAATTTCCTCGGACCTGACAATTCTCGCCTCGGTGCCTATTCTAATCATGGGCCCCACCCTGCAACTCTGGGCAATAGCTTGCTTAACCTCCACACTGGCCCCAACAGCGCTAGGATGCCAGGCTTCACCCTGGGGGTGCCCAGGAGTGGACACTTCACAGGGAAAGCCAGGAAGGGTACCACAGCGGTATGAGTAATAGCGCCAGGAAACCGCTTGGTGGCAGTGCGCTGTACAAATACCTTGACATTTACATTTACATTTACATCTGCCCAAAATGGCAGGTTCCCAGCCGCTACTGTTTCGCCAGAGTTGCTGTTCCAGCACTACATCACGACGTGCTGGAATTGCTTGGAAAAGCCTTGAAGCAGAGCGCTGTTCAAAGTATCCACCTGACAAAAGACATGTGGACCAGTTGCCAAGCCACTGATTACATGTGCATCACTGCACACTGGATCTCTTTTGTGGGGGTTAGAGAGCAGATATCTGCTGGTGTTGACGCTGCTGAGATTTTTCATGCCACTCGCAAACATGCAACTGTAGCCATGCTTGCCATGGAGAAATCTCATACTGCTGCAAACATTTTGGAGGAGTTTAACAGCAAAGTCTTTGAGTGGCTGCGCCCAAGATGGCTTAACATTGTTTTCGTTGCTGAGGACAATGCTAGTAATGTAGTTAGGGCCATGAAAGATGGTGGCTATTTCAGGGTCCCGTGTTTGGCACACTGCATTAACATTGTTGTTCATGACTTTCTGAAAAATGAATCTAGAGTCAGCAACTAACTGGCTACCTGCAGAAGAATATGCACACATTTCAGCCATTCTTGTAAAGCCCGGAAGCAGCTGAGGGTCATTCAACGTGAGCATAAAATGCCAGGAGGTGCCAACATGTTGGAACTCAACTGATTACATGCTTGATCGTCTGTTTGAGCAGTACATACCACTCAATGCTTATGTAATGAAAAGATTAAGGGATCCTATTATGAGAGGCATGACCGTTGAGATGGGCCAATGGGACCTCATTAAATGTATGACAGAGATGCTACGTCCTTTTGATGTCTTCACACGTGAAGTCAGCAGGGAGGACTGTACTATGGGCCAAGCTATCCCATTGTTGCACATGCTAGAGCAACAGCTGAAGGAGGTGTCTGAAACATACACACGTTCGGATGACAAACAAGATGCATATTATTTCGATTATTTGAAAATAAAAGGATTCAAAATAACATTGTGTCACATCCACATTACATTACTGCCACAATTTTGGATCCACGGTACAAAGTATTTCTGAACAGTAAGGCAGTAATTCCTTTTTCAGAAGTGGATGTTGCCAAGTACAAAACTTTGATAGCTGAGCAAGCCATTGACTTTAAAAACGAACGGCTGGTAAATAGAGGCCCCCCACCCCAGGTCAGAACAAGAACTACAGGGCATCCAGAGTCAAGTTTTACTTCAGAGCCTGAGGGCAGTGCGTTTGCCTCCCAGGAGTCACCGACACATACACTACCAATAACATCAACAATAGCGAGAACAGGATCATCCACAGTACAATCTGCAACTGATTGGTTTCTACGGCAGGGGTATGGTAAGTCCAGTGCTGATGCAAAGGCAAAAGAGGCCGAGCACATCGGAGCATCCCTGAGCATTGAGCGGACGGTCCAGGCCTATCTGGATGACCCAACAGTGGTGTTCATGGATCGAAACCCATTGGTGTATTGGTATGGGAAAAGAAGCCAATGGACAGTGCTCAGCAGACTGGCGATCAGGTATCTGGCTTCCCCTGCTTCAAGTGTCTCTTCTGAGCGTGTTTTCAGTGCTGCTGGTGCCATTGTAACTTTGAAAAGGACCAGTCTCTCGACCAAAACCGTGGAGAGGTTAACCATGATCAAAATGAATCAGCACTTTATACCACAGGAGTACAAAATACCTGAATCACAGCAGGAAGAGGAGAGCGACTTTGATGATGGAAGTAGTGGGTTAGATTACCTACTTCTGTTCGAACCACCAGAGTTTGAGGACGAGCTCCTCTTCCCTGACAGCCAGGCTTTCAAATTGTTATTTTCTTCTTTCCTTTATTTGTGTGTGTATCTGTCTTTCTGGTTCAAATCAAATCACAACAAATCCATCACCACCGTCTTCTCTTTGTATTTCCCTATTGGAGTTGCACCTCTGTGCATTTAACTGTCCACTCCTCAGAGTCCTGCTCCATCGGTGGAAGAGGTGTGGCGCCGCGGCCAGGGCGACTGACGCTGGAATCTGGGGACCACGGTTCGATCCCCGGCTCCGGCGGCAGGTTAGCCCAGCACCATGTGACTCTGGGCAATAGCTCGCTTAATCTTCCTGACGGCCCCCCAGCGCCTAGAGACCCTTACGGGTGATTGTGCGCTTTACAAATGTGGACTTTATCGTCTTGACTCGCCCTAAATACATTTACATCAAGCCAGACATTGGATGGAGAATAGTACAAGAGGCTTCTGCATCGGCAGGCATCAAAAGCTCATCAATGTCAGAAGAGAAGGTACTTGGCATAGAAAGACAAGACTCTTCGAAGAAACTTGCTAACATGTCACATTTCTGCAAACTCAATTGACCAATGACCGCTAGCCAGGCCGCGGCCCCTCTCACAGCGCTGACCATGTGAACCAACTTCAACTGCGACAAAGTGCCACAGATGAATAAGAAAACTGAAACAGTGACTAACACTCAAAATGAATGTGGAGTAATAATGAGGCCACTAGGCATCTGACAGCCATAAAGAAGAGCAAGACAGGTAATGATGGCATGCGTTGGATGCAGACTTAAAGTGATTGCTGTGTTGATGACGTTGTGCATGAAGTCGAACTGTACTAGTTATTAATCTACCAACTAAAAAGTGACTCAAGTGACAGTCAATGTTTCCCTTCTTGTTGTTTAACAAACCAAATTGTACTCCTACTACTGCAGGTCAATATCGGTTGCATTTTTTAATATGGAATATGGACTTAGTGGGAGTCATACTCGGTACACTACAGACTGAGTTGGAGTTGGACAACACGTACAACACCTTGATGATGACCATACTATCGGCGCAGTAAGTCAGTTGGAGCGGAGATGATGGATGAAATAACTCGGGGCATTTCATGTGGCATAAAAGGTAAATAAGTCAACAACCACAGCAGACCTACATGTCTGTGTAGTGGTTGAGTCGAGTAGTCACAAGTGTAGTAGTGGAGGTATGACTGAGAGCCGTGTGTTGATTTAATTACTTTCTTTGGAAAATGCTATGTTGCTGTATGTGTGTCCTCCTGTAACTGTTTCTGGTTAACCCCTTCGCTGCTTCTGACGGCCAACGGCCATCGCGTAAACTCCCTCCGAAGTGCTACGAACGTCCATTGGCCATCTCGGCCCTGCCCACTGCGCTAAACCGCCGCACCACAGTGGAATTGCCGCCGCGGTTAAGCAGTTAATGCTTTAATTAGACTTGTTGTTTAATACCGAAATTGTACTTCTACAGGGCGATCCATTGCTCCCTCTGGAATGGCCACATCACCGTTGGCGGTTGGTAGTGCGCCTAAAAAAAACATTACACATTTTTAGATGCCTTATATACACCTCCCCCATCTATTCTTTTTCACTAGCAAGATTGGAAAAAAAGTTAATACATACAATCATATACAACATACATCACTAGTCCAAATCGTGTACTAGAGTAGAGTAGACACTAGTTGTGGTATGGTCCCTTGGGTCATTCCAGTCTACTCTACTCTTTGCAAAGTTAGCCTGAGCCATGCAACCATTTTAGTTTCATGTCTTTTGTGCACATGATGTTACCTCGCAGCTTGTTGTTTAAGAGTGACGCCTTTGAGTCCACATAAGCTCATACAAGCCACTTTGTTATGGAGTTCCGGTCAGTCTGTATTGCTTAGCCATAACAAGCTTCACTTTTTGGCATGACTGAGAAATGCTTGCATTATACTATCTAATGCGCACCCTTTTCTCATAACAGGCGGAAGATTCCCTTCTTCGAACCAGAGGTTTGCAGAGTTTATGATGTAACCAGTACTTCTACGTCCTAAGGTGAGGGGTCCCCCAGAATTTGCACAGAGATCGTTTGTCTTCGATGGACTTGTAACAATGTTTATTGTTTTAATGTTATGCATTTTGCTGTTGGAGCTGGCTCGTATAGTATACTTACTGAATTGAATTGTAGAACAACGTACAGAGCTTGTTAGTTGAAAATAAACCCTTTGAACTTACACATAGACTCTGTGGTATTTGGTGTGGTGGACTTACACGAGTGAGTGAGCGAAATTGTGTTATTATGTTCTGGGTTTTCAATCATTGGGTATCTTCGGGGTGTTCGGGGACCTAATGAGAGAGTATAGCTAGTCGGTCAGGGGATTGTGGGTTCTGATTGAGCTGTGAGGAAGGTCCAACCTCCCATCACCAACATCCTATTTTCTTGTGCGTAGTTCTGTATGTGGCTGTGCAGAATCCCCACAACAGTAGTAGTATATCCTATCAAAAATAATCAAATATCTGGTTGGGAATTTTGTTGGTGGGAATTGTCGAAAAGCCTCAAGAAAGATTGAGAAGACCAGAAGAGGACAACCCAAAGGACTGGACTCCATGGCTAGAGCTATTGGTGAATCTGAGCTTTATTTAAAACCTTTTAAATAAAGAGTGACCAACTGGGCAAGCTTAGCTACAGACAGTCACATCCCGTGTAGGGCGTGCCACCGGGCAGTGACGGGGCGGGGGAGGGGCAGGTTGGGGGGTTGTAAAATGCGGGAAACGGACGATTTTAGGTAAGTACCGAAAAAATAAATAAAACAAATTTTGTTGCGCGCGCTGCATCACATTTGGCGACGCAGCGCGCACAACAATTTTTTTTTCCCCCGGTACTTACCTGAAATAAACAGTTTCCTGCATTTCACAACCCCCCGCCCTGCCCCTCCCCCGCTCCAAGTCACCGCCCGGTGGCATGCCCTACACGGGCCGTGGCTGGCTACAGACTAATAGTAGTAGTACAGAGAGTCATAGGTTCATAGCAGAGGCAGTTGGAGGCAGGGATAACAACAATAATTTAGAAACAGTCTAGATCGAAGAAGATTTGGAAAAAAATAGAATTAGGAAATAGAAATAATAGTTCGGAAAAAATAAGGTGCAGTAAAAGTTAGGGAAATTTAATTATTAATATTAACCACTGGAGGACTTACTGGGGCTAGCAGCAGAGCCCTCGGTATAGGAGTAGTCCTGGCCTTGGGAGGCTTCTTGATCTTCTTCTTGTCCCGCCGCCTGTGGCTGTGACCCTGTCTTCTTGCCCCTGGGTGCTGATCATGTAAGATATGTAAATGTATGAAACTTATATAGCGCAGGACTTACCCTGGGGCATCTCCGCGCTTGCTTAGGGAACCCGTCCTGGTATTTCCCTGTGAGAAACCCCGGCAGGGTATCCACAAGGTGAAAGCCAGGCATCCCGCCGCGAGGGGCCGATGTGGAGATTAAGCAAGCTATTGCCCAGAGTCGCAGAGTGTGACCCCGTGAGTCGAGTAGGCACCGGAGCGAGAATTGTCGAAGCCGTGGAATTTATGAGCCCGAGACCCGCCGAGGCGGGGAATCGAACCCTGGTCCACGGTCGATCTCAGATTCCGGGTCTGCCGCCTCTAACCACTGAGCCACACTTCTCCACCATATTCTCCAGATATAATAAAGAAAGAGACAAACATTAATGATTGGTGTACTGTGAAACAAATAAAATATTTTTAAAAATGCTCAAATTCTTTTTTAGGAAACAACAATTGCAATAAAATTGACCTATCTCATCAGATCAACTAGTAGTATTATTGCGGGATTCACGGACAGTCTCCTTATTATTTATGAACACTAATCCATTGTTCCATTGTGATTCCAGATTACTAACTAAGCCTATGTACCACCTGACCTAGCCCACATATTTTAGACAGGGCAATTGTTCAATAAGTCTGCATTTAAATTTTAGCCCTCAAAAATGCATAGGTGGAGGACACATGCACACATTTGTGCATACACCAAATTGTTGGTTGGTTGCGTCTGATGTTCTGCTAGTGACACTGCTAAGCCTTACCACTCACTAAACAAACTACAAAAGGTTCTACTAAGGTAAGCAGCACTCAGTGATGGAGAGGATGCGTCATGCAGACCTCTAAAAAATTACCAACTAATACTAACTAAACCTATCAATCCATCGACCACTATTGTTATAAAATATATATAACTATCCATACAAATTCATGTGTGTGCACTTTAAAAGATATCATGATTAAATGTTTCACATTAACATGAGTCCTGGAGCTCAAAAGGGCTTCCTATCTGACCTTGACTGGACAAGCTTCAACAAGCTATTCTGTACCCCCTTACAGGTCACCTTGCTTGTCTTGACTACATGATATGCAAGTGTTACACAGTGCAGAGCCTGCCTTTCTGGTCTGCTCATATCCGGCTGTTTTGCATGGCGCAGATATTGCACATCCATGTCAGCCATATTTGGCTTGGTGCCTTATTCTAGATCCGCTGACATGTCATTACTTTAGGTATATAACACCTAGAAATCTGAAACTCTGGGAAGAAGCGGTCTGAGAGACCCTAAGGTGGCAGATCTATCTTCCTCCTTGCTAATTAGCAATGATGCATGCTTTTGGTACCAATAAATACATTTCACTCTGTTTCTGAGCAAACCTGCAATGTCTGGTGAATTTCATTCATATGCTCATGGGAGGGTGCCAGTATTTCCCCATCAGAATGGTGTCAGAATGTGGGACATATTGAAGGACTGTGATGTCACCAGTTGGTAAGTGAGATGTCAGCCTTTCAAATATGTATTTAACACATAGTAGTAATAAAAGGGGCATTGACTGGCTTTTAAAATAGACAGGGGACTGTAGAGAATGTTTTTAAAAAATATTCTCTGTATCAATTCACTAATTGATATGTGGCATACACTGCAGGAGAGCCTGGGTAGAGAATAATTTATGTGTATCTACACATATGTGAAGCAGGTGACTGATAAGTAAGTTACTTTATGTCAATAAATATTGACAAATGGCTAGACCCTTTGGGGGTTTTATAAAATCCATTTTTCAGGAGACCCTATGCTAGTAGGGGGTAATGATTTTACCCACAAAAAGAAACCCTCCCAGAATATAGTGGGTGGAGCTTCTGATTTGCTGGTTGCATGGGAACATAGGGAATAATTTTGAAATATGCGTAGTTATGTCATGGATGAATGACTGCTTTTGAATAGGTTATTGATCTTCAGTACTCTATGTTTCATGATTTATATAAAATAAATTAGGCGCATTAGTGCATGAGAAAAGGAAAGTGGCCTAACAATGTTTCCCTTGCAGGATACTTTTTGAATTTATCTTTCAGGGTGTACGCGCACATTGTAAGTACAAAGCAGACATCACAAGACAGGATCTCAAATGAAAATCATGGTAAGCTCACTAGAAAGCTGTTTAAAAAAATCGTCAGGAGAGAAAAATTCAAATGAAGGTAAGAATATGAAGTATAGAAAATATGTTAAGTACTATGGACAGTGAAGCAGTTACAAGGTATAGCATATAAAAGGAGACTGGTTTTGTATACATTATCCTGTATTCTACTTGTCCCTTTTGTGCCATGCAGTGCTGCAACAAATTATGGCAGCAATCTCATTATATAAAAGTTTAGTTATAGCATCTCTGATTATGCCAGGGCTCATACCATAGTAGGGTTGGAATACTAGCAATTCCCTTATGTTGCCATGTTTCTGCAGGTCTACATACTGGGGCTGAAGTTAGTGGTAAGCAATAGTTCCAGGGTTGAAATGCTCTTTTGAGTCTGTGCAAACCTACTGACTTGCATGTTTAAGGGTTTTCACCAATTCTTCTCAAATATTCTCATAATGAGAAGGGTTGGAAATTTACTTTTGACAGTGGCAGACGTAAAACTTCTTCCAGGGTTAGGAAAAAGTGGTTGGAGGAAAAGTGAACTTGGAAACATTCAAATTTTCACATGAGCAAATCTACACATGCAAATTTGCTCATGGAAAAATGCAGTTCACAAATATTTTCTAGGAGTACTATTTCTTGGCCTATATATGCAAGGATATATACCATGCGTGTACTTTTGAGACTTTGTTTAATAAGTGGGCCTCTAATTAGGCCTGGCATTAGCCATGACCTTTTGTGTATATTAAAATGATGCCTGTCACTCTCTCTCTCAGCTGGCATCACTGTGAGTGACTGTATTCTGCTCTTTCACATGGAGCATATTGACCCACAAAGTAGTTTTGTACAGTGCACAGAATTCCTGTGGCAATGTGAACTTTTTGAGACCAAAAACGATTTTTGCTTTTGCCAATGCTTGTTAGAATGGTGAGGGTCCAGCAGCTCCAACACTGATATGGTTTTTAAAAAACCATGCCTAGAAAAAGGCATGCATTGAAAAAAAAAAAGACTGACCTCCAATGTCAGACCTACTGGCTTTGGCAAAGCTTGTTTATTTTTGTTTTCTATAAATGTATTTAAACTGGTTAAACTGATTTTCCATTATGAATACTATGAAATACTAGCATACATCATCATGTTACTAAATAATGCTGCACAGATATAGTACCTAAAATATTACAGTAGTTTAGCAAAATGTTTTTCCTGCTTGCATTTTCTGTGAATGTTTTATTTTGAAAGCAAAGAATAATCACACATTTTCATATAATAAGAGAGCATTCTGGGATCATTATACATGGCCTCATATTACTAAACTTTAAAACGTGTGTACAAATGTATACTAGAACTACAGTCAGTGGTACAGTCGAAGCTTACAACATTTGAGAATCTGAGGCTTTTTGGCAGCTGTTAACCCAGGACATGTCAAAAAGGTAGAAAAGGTCAGGCAGGAATAGATTTGTAGGAGTGCGGGGAAGTGGTTTGGTAGAGACAGACCTGGTTCCCTCAGTGGGTCATTAATACTAATTGTTACATGATAAATGTTAAAACTGACTTTTTCTAGAAAAAGGCAATACATAGAAAAAGTAGGCCTCACAGAGAAAAACAAATGTGTGTGTTTTTACAAAACTAGGATATAACAAATGTGTGGGCCTCAATCACGCCCCTCAAACCACGGAAACAATCATCCCACAAAGATTTCTATATTGTATGAGGAGCTGCGTGGCCCTCCGCCTACTGCCCTGGAGTCCACGACGCCTAGACCCGGTTGCTGCAGTGTCCATTGGGAGAAACAGCCCTTACAACGGATGTATGACGTTACAACGCATACTTTTACAACGCCTACCTTTACAACGCATTTTTTACAACGCAACATCCATTACAACGCATTCCATTACAACGCATGCATTTACAACAAATTTTTAAAAACTACCTTTACAACGCATTCCATTACATCGCATACTACCTTTACAATGCATACCATTACAACGCATAACATTACTTTGCATGTAAGGTAAGTATTGGATAGTGTGGGGGTAATAATTACTATTCTAACTCCGGGGGGTGCAACAGTAGGGTAAGTGTTGGATAGTGTAGGGGTAAAAATTACTATTCTTACTCCAGGGGGTGCAACAGTAGGATAAGTGTTGGATAGTGTAGGGGTAAAAATTACTATTCTAACTCCAGGAGGTGCAACAGTAGGGTAAGTGTTGGATAGTGTAGGGGTACTATGTGTTGTAATGCTATGCATTGTAATGGTATGCGTTGTAATGACTGCGTTGTAATGACATGCGTTGTAGTGGTGTGCGTTGTAGTGTCATGCGTTGTAATGGTTGCGTTGTAAAAACATGCGTTGTAATGGATGTTGCGTTGTAAATGTTTAGTTGTAATGGTAGTGCGTTGTAAAAGTTGCGTTGTAAAGGTTGTTCCCCATTACAACGCGGTCATAACCACACGTGATCTTCACCATGAAGCCATTAGCATGCATATGACTTTACCACGCATGCCTTTACCATGCATGCTTTTACAACTAGTATGCATTTACCACACATGATAAACGCATAATCTTAATAATGTCTTTGTGTTGACGAACACGCGTTGTAATGGCTGTGGCTTACGTCCTTCAAATTAGTTTTTAGGTATACGTGTGACCAAGTCTGATAACATCAGAGGCCAAGGACAAACACCATGGTGTCTGTGGCATGAAATCTCATCGATCACAGAGAAAATAGGAGGACGGTAAAATGAAAGTAACAGATATAATAAAAATAACGGTGAAAAACTACTAAAATGGTGGTGGACGGAGTACGTAATCAACATTTGGCGCCTCTGCACTACGTTTCAAATAAATATAGATAAAATATGATTATTAATATATTACAAAAGTACAGCAGCGGATGACACACACGACCTGGGAAAAGAAAGCGGCAAATTTAATACCTGAAATAAAGAAAGGTTTGCTTGTTGAAGAAAAAGAAAAAAACGTTGGCTTCGAAACGAGGCTGCACATGCGTAGAGAGTACAACTGCTGCACAAAAAAAAACGGAACGTTTTACATACTATCATAGAAATATAGGTCATTTTTAGACCAGTACACTTAGGTGCATAAGGAAACTGCAGATAAAACGGCGATAATGAGCTTGATAATACGGCCTTGTTTTTTCCCATAGAAGCCCATGTTAACACCAGAACATGGGCTTCTATGGGAATTAACAAGGACGTATTATCAAGCCCACCCTCCCAACATTAATAAAAAACCCCAGACAGTGTAGGTACCCGGAGCTGGAAGGTCATTTTACATATTACTGCCCCAAAAAGGTGGCGTTCCCCGCGACGTGTACAGGGAGAGAGGGAGGGAGAGCTCAAAACATTTTTTTTTTTAAAAAGCCCCGAGGGGTGCCGCTCCCCGAGACTGCGGGGAGTAGGACCGTAACCCCCCTGCATACTTCAAAATAAAACCAGAGGAGTGGCGTTCCCCAGTGCTCGGGGCACCTTACAAGCCCCCATTATGCAAAAAAATTGCCCCCGTAATTTGCCCCCCCCGGGACCTAATGAATATCATGGACTTCTATTTTTTTTTCACCTTTTCCACCGTGTACGAGTACTGCACGAGTACCCCGCGATTTTTTATTTATTTTAAAAATTGAGCCTAAAGAACCATGTACCACCCCCTGAGCAAGACTATAGGGTCAGAATGTTTCTACCCTGCCCTCTTTCCTTAATTCTCAACTTTGTTTTACTGTTTTCTCGTGACTCGGTTCTCGTGACAAACAAGATGGCTGCCAACACTTCCTGCTTTGGAGTGTTGACAGCCAATCAGCATGCAGCTCGTGCTCGTAATTGTACGGATTTCCGTACGCGTACGCCGCGATTTTTCTTTTAAAAAATAGAGCATAAACATCCATGTACGACCCCCTGAGCAAGCCTAGAGGGTCAGAATGTTTCTAGCCTGCCCCCTTCCCTTATTTCTCAACTTTGCTTTACTGTTTTCTTGTGACTCGGTGCTACCGAGGTACAAGATGGCCACCAACACTTCCTGGTTTTGAGTGTTGACAGACAGTTGACAGCCAGTCAGCATGCAGCTCGCACTCGTAATTGAACGGATCTCAGTCCGCGCGTAGAACTCTGTCTCTAGATATCGTTATGATTTTACTTGTAATTTTCTCAGAAACTACTGAACGGATTTACACCATTTAACAAAAAGCACAATCTGCGAACCAAACTCTACCTCTCTGCCAAATTTGCTGTAATTCCGTTCAGCCGTTCGGGCTGTAGCCCTGGCTAAAGGTCCCTATGGAAAATTGCATGGAGAAGACACGTTTTGTGACCCCCCTTTTTTCTCAGCCCCCACTTCACGAATCACCCTCAAACTTTCAAGGAAGGAGCGGAACTGATCAGGCCATTTTCTTGAAGAAATTCACGAAGATTCGTCCACCGGCGCCAAAGTTATTCCAAATAGAATGTTGTGGATTTCCTAAGGAAAGTAGGTCCTAACTATAACTACCTACTGGCGACCGCCAGTAGGTAAAATATATATATATATATATATATTTTCAATAAATGGAATTTACTCACAAATACCTAACGATAGGTTAGAACAGGGCACGTGCTGCTTGCATCTTCAGTAAGGATTCTCTGTTGTATGCACCCCATGTAGAGCACGTGTGGATTTGTTGAGAAATGATGAATGATGCTGTTAGACTGCAGTTTGTTACATATGAAAAGGAAATGGATGGATGTACAAATAACTAACAATAAGGATATTGATCTAGGGAATGGAGAGGTTTGGAAAAATGCCCTCACCATAAAGTGATATTTAAAAATAAATAAGATTTTAAAAAGAGAGGCTTTTGAAAACATGCTGTCCCCATAAAGTGATTACCTTATGAACTTGTGGTTCCCTTAGAGCCTGTTGTGCCTGACACCAGTACGATATTATTATTCATACCTGAAGAGGCAGAGTATTTTACTCTCCTCAGTGGGTTTTAGCATTAAAGTCCATCAAGTGGGTGTTACCCACTTTGCCATCATACTGAGATACCAAGTCCACTATGTTCACTGTGAGTCCCAATGTCAATGCGCAGGCATTAAAGAGAGAGAGACTATGCCTGGAAGGTGGTACATTTTCTTGCAGTAAGCTGATGACCTCCTTGTTACCTCTCCATCACTTGAGGCCTTGAGCCCTGTGAAAGCATGTGACAAAAGACACTGTAGCTCTGCTGAACTACCTCTAGGAGAGAAGCGAAGCCTCATTGTCAAAATGCCAGTGCTGCCAAAAAAAGAGGTGACTTACTTGGGTTTTGTGATATTCCAAGGTACACGCCGCATATCACCTGACAGAATTAAATTGTTTCAGGGCATTCAGCTCCTGCCCACCAAGAAAGGAATGATATCCTTCCTGTGGATAATGAACTGCTGCCACCAATGGATAATGAATGCAGATGCTATGACTGTTACAAAATGAACTTGCAAACTGTTTCAAGAAATTGAAAGAGACATTGTGTACTGCACCTTCATGGGGACTGCTGGACAACAAACTGCCTTTCTATCTCTGTGTCAGAGGAAAATAACATTGCAAATGAAGTGATGCTGCCAATGGTGTGCTGACACAGCTGGAAAAGAAAGGCCTGTGGGACACAACTATGTGAATTTGCTTTCTGCAGTGATTAGGGGTCCGCAGCTGTGATAATGGGAGGACGGCTCTCATTGTGTTGGACTATACCTGTATTGCCTAGGTGCCATATTTGGTGCAGTTGTTGCTGTCTGGATTGACACAACATTGTTCTGCTAGCAGGCACACAGTTTATAATGGGTCCATGTAAGATGGCCACCTGTTAATTTGTCAAAAGTATTACCTGCAATAGGTTATTCTGATGAGATTCATTCTCTTAGAAACAGATAAGACCCCTAAGTAAGTTGGTGTTGAGATTGTAGAAAACGGCACCACGCCAAGATTAGACACTATTAGTAAAGACAGACTATTAGTGGTACACTGATGGTTCCTCTTGCAGAATGATAGACACTGATTGCAGAGCAGGGTATGCTATAGCAATAGCTAAAGTACAGCTCTGTCACTTGTAACACCTACCCAATAAGATGAGTTATATGCTGTGACAAAAGCATGAATACTAGGGTAAAAATGTTAACATTTAAACTGACTCACATTATGCTTTGCAGTTATTATTTGTGGCCAGCTGTGGAAGTATCACGGATTCATACCAGGTGCAGGGCGCCTTATTAAAAATGGTCCTTTAGTAAGGATTTTGTTAAAAGAAATACTATTATGCACCAGGATATTGGTAATAAAATGTGAAGCCTACACAGGAGCTAATACTAAGTTAGCCAAAGGTGATGCCATTGCTGACACAGCATTACATTAAAGCATGTTACAGCCAGTGCAGATGGGGCTAATGAACAAAGCATTCCAAAAGCTAATGTAAAGGAAGTACAATGGTCTGCAACACCAGATGAAAATGGAGAACTGATGATGGATGTGAGCCGAATAATGAAGAGTATGGGCCTACCAGGATGAGATAGATGCCTGTGTCCCCACGCAGTATGTTCCTTTCCCTTACAAGACTGGAGCAGGGACCATCTGATATTGCACAAGGGAGGATGAATGTGCAGATGCATGTTGCTTCCCAGTGAATGGATTTAAATATTTGCTGGTGTGGGTGGATATGTTTTCAAAATGAATGGAGGTGTATCCAACAGGGAAGAATAATGCAGCAACTGAGGCATAATACTTCAGTAAAGCCATCTCTCCAAGTCTAGGGACCCACCAGGGCATAAATAGCGATAAAAGGAGATCACTTAGTGACTACATTTATGCTGAGGAGGTTGTTTTGGGAATAAAGTATAACATGCATAACCCATACCACCCTCCAACTTGAGGCCAGGAGGAGTAAATGAACTCCAAAAAGAAAAAGAAAAAGAAACATAAAATATAGATTATTAGTAAATGCAACTGATGGAACAGGCCTGAAATGGCCTGGTGCTCTGAATTTAGGACTGCCTGCAATGTGGCAAAGACTTCTGAAGTGATTATGGATACATGGTCATTGCGAGAAGAATAAAAGCTGTTTCTTTTAGTTCTAGGTGGACTGGACCACAGACGGTGAACCGACGCCATGAATGGATTGAGGGGAGAAGATGCAAGGCAACACCCCAACGCCTGAGAGGACGGTACCAGAGAGGACCTGAGCAACACAGCAGTCAAGAAGAGGACAGACCAGACCATTTCACGATCCATGAGGGCCCATCATAAAGTGTCAGAGGGACACAACATTGACATCTACTGATGCTGTTGAGTGAAATACACATCTGCACCTGCACCTGCAGAAAAATAGACTGAGGAGGACAACGCAGGGCAGGGCTGTGACACAGCCCCTGAACAAGACGACTGCAGACCAGGAGGAGAAGCAGACGACCGCTCACTGCGTGCCTTTTAATTACTGAAACTTGCTAAAAGTGCCCAGGAACTGAGTGACTAAAGTGACTCTGTAGCACTATGCATTGCACAGAGAAAAATATTTGTTGGACACTTACTGCTGGTATCACAACAGCCTGCTGATATAATATTGATCTCATCAAGATGTATCAATGTGAAAATACTTGCATTGTATGCAAACACTGTGTAATGCCATCCAAAGATATGTAACTAATGTTTCCTTCATATATACATATATTTATATTTTGGTTTTACACTAAAGTTGGATAGGTCTATCCAAAAGGGGGGATAGTTATAAAATATATATAAATATCCATACAAATTCATGTGTATGCACTTTAAAAGATATCATGATTAGATATTTCACATTAACATGAGGCCTGGAGCTCAAAAGGGCTTCCTATCTGACCTTGACTGGACAAGCTTTAACAAGCTATTCTGTACCCCCTTACAGGTCACCTTGCTTGTCTGGACTACATGATATGCAAGTGTTACACAGTGCAGAGCCTGCCTTTCTGGTCTGCCCATATCTGGCTGTTTTGCATGATGCAGACATTGCACATCCATGTCAGCCATATTTGGCTTTGTGCCTTATTCTAGTTTCGCTGACATGGCATTACTTTAGGTATATAACACCTCGAAATCTGTCACTCTGGGAAGAAGCGGTCTGAGAGCCCCTAAGGTGGCAGATCTGACTTCTTCCTTGCCAATTAGCAATGATGCATGCTTTTGGTACCAATAAATAAATTTCACTCTGTTTCTGAGCAAACCTGCTATGTCTGGTGAGTTTCATTCATATGCTCCTGGCAGGGTGCCAGTATTTCCCCATAAACTATCTCTCCTTAGTGACAGGAGGACAAAGGAAGGACTAGAGTCTCTCTAGCAATAGCATTACCTAACTTAAGTTCTCTAAGTAAACTCTTACATAATCAGCCCAAGCGAGAGCAAAGTTGCAAACAAGTAAGAGTAGCGCCGAGCACCTGTGTCCTACAATCACAGAATATTTTGAAACGTAATTTGCCTGCAACGTAAGCAGCAGTATTCTTGCTACTCGGAAAAATTATGCACAGTACTTATACTACTAGTATATTAGCTACTTACCAAGCCCCACGACTTCGACACCTAGCAGGTCCTGCTCCCAGGCCAAGATGTCTGACCACCGGTGGGCCAGCTGGTTATGGGTGCGCCGGACCCCTGATTGACAAAACACTGACCGGCGCACCTTCGTCCACCGGTGGTGACGCTCCTGGGTCCGGTACCCGGAGCCAGGCCTGCTGCCTGCTGCCAAGGTGAAGGGGAGGTGGCACGGCACAAAAAAACCAAGGGCGGCCACCTCCACCCCTCCAAAAAGCTCCCGGGCCTGCACCCCTGTAGGGCGCAGTCTGCCGCAAGGCAGGCGGCTCTTAGGCACAGGCGCTTTGCCCTTGGAGCGCCCGTCAGTACCCTTAGGCATGGTTCTGGGGTGAGCGGGAGGCGGAAAAGAAAAGTTAGAAGGGAAAAATAAAGTTAGGGGAAGAAGTAGGAGCTTAAAGAAGGAAGTAATATAAAACAGTAGAAAAGTGAAAAAACGCAGTAAAAGTAGAAATAAAATACAAAATATAGACTTAGGGACAGAGACGGATAGATAATAAATAAAAAAGATCAGAAAAACAGTGCAAAAACCTAAGGATGGCAAAGATAGAGGGAGGATAGAAAAGCAGGTCACAGAACCATAGCATAGAGTGAAAAAACAAGATGGCCGCACCCATCACGACCGTGTGGG
Source organism: Lissotriton helveticus (assembly GCF_964261635.1). Taxonomy (NCBI): domain Eukaryota; kingdom Metazoa; phylum Chordata; class Amphibia; order Caudata; family Salamandridae; genus Lissotriton; species Lissotriton helveticus. The sequence goes on along the minus strand of NC_136059.1, from coordinate 540,138,445 downwards.
TAAGTTCAGCGCTATTTCCCAGCGAGCACGCAAAAAGCATCGCGAACACGTAAATCGCGTTCCCGAACATGAAATGCGCATCGCAAACTCGTTATGCGTGACCTGGGACAGGAAATAAGGCATCGCGAACAGGCGGGACAAGTGAACAACAACAAAGGCGACCGCATGGGTAAGTTCGCGAGATACTGTCCACGAGCACGCAAACAGACTCCCGAACACGCAATACGTGTAAGCGAGCAAAAAAAACGGATCGCGAATGGGCGGGACAAGCAACTACGCATGCTTGCGTAGCTCGCGAATCGCGTTCGCAAATTCGTGTAGCTACGTGTAGCGCGACTGCGCAAACTACACCCAGGTTTAATGGAGAGTAGGAAGGTGCTATCAAGATTTCTGAAAATTTAAGACATGCACTTACTTTAAATCTAGCAGACTATGGAGTCCATGAATTAGGTGGGACTGTAACATTTGCGATTGAGTCACACGTGTCATTCAGGATGGAGGTATTCTATTCATGGGTCAAATTCCCACCTGCAGATGCACGCACAAAAACATTTCATTCTTACACCCCGGATGAAACACCGGAAGAATACTGTCCATACGAGGACACTGAAGTTCCGCTCAGTTACCAGGAGCATATAAACTGGCTTAAAGGCACCCTCCCACACACCACAGATAAAGTAAGACTTGTCCGCACAGCAGAGACGAAGTGACTTGGCCAGTTCTAGGTGCGTACACACCTCATCCAGAAATGTACACATTGCCAATAGCAGACTTATGTCCACTTCACACAGAAATAATAAAACTTTACAGAAACTTGACACAGTTCGTTATGAGAACACTCATACTTCAACCCATAAGGGTTACACCAGCAGATCAACTTCAAGGGACTGCAACTAGGGGGCGTGGCTTGGCGCCGGCTGAAATGGCCGCTTGAACAGGGAGCTCCGTCTGCCCGAGCCTCCAACTGATTAAAATCCGCTCAAAATCCGCCAATTCCTACGGACACCCGGTGCCCCTGTGTCCCCCTGTCTGTGCTGCATCCAGCGGTATCACTCTTACCCCTCTGCTCCTCTCCGTCGCCGGGAGAGGGCCCTCGGTGCGGCGGCCCGGGGGAAGACCCGTGAAGAGAGTGCCTCGCGGCCGGCGTGCCGCGCTACGTGAACCCCCCCTGCTTGGGGCCTGGTTTTGACGGGGCGGATTGGACCTTGGAAGACACGCTCTGCCTGGTCTGTGCAGCGCCCCGCGGGAGCCGAGGTCCCTTGGGTGCTGCGACCCCCCCCCACACTGCCAGCATGATCGGGACTGTGGCACACCGGCCCGGGGAGGAGAAGAGACCTACGTGAGAGGCTGAGATGCAATGAAGACGGCGAAATTGGTTGCAACCTGCGACACACCATCGCATCTACGCTGGGAGGCTGTAGACCTTATCGGACCTGGGCCTGGTTGGCGGATGGGCCTTTGAAGTCGGGGGGTGGTCCCTAATCCTGAAATTTGGAACGGCGGCACAGAGGCGGCTGCCACCCCTGCCCGTGACCCACATCAGCGTTGGGCGCCCTCCTGGCGCAGATCTCTGTACAGCGACCATCTTGCTGAAAACGCATTGGTCCTCAACAGACTTTATTGCCGCACAGACCTACTACACCCACCTGTAGTGATCCTGTCCTTTACGCGGCAGAGTCCACTGCCTAGACATTTGACTCATGGGTGTGCTGGCGGGGGGCGGCTGAGGTGAGATTGCCTACCGATACGCCATTGTGCCTGTACTAATCCGTTGCGGTGTAAGCACTCCAAGGTCTTGCGTCCCTGACAGTGGACCTCTTCCCACCTGCTGTTTTCAGGCCTCTATCGCAACACACCGCCGACCGCACCCACAGGCCTGGTCTACAATTGAAGCGCAAACATGAGGTACATCCACCCAATCAAATAACCTCGACAAATATACAGTGCAGAGGGGCACGCCGCGGACGGAAGTGCCGGCAGACGACCGACAGAGTCCGAAAGAACCGTCGCTGGCCAGCATTATGACTGCCATTCAATCGTTGGGTACGACCCTGGAGACCAAAATAGACAAGATGGCCATAGAAGTCAACCTTCTCCGAACTGACCTTAACAAAACGTCAGAAAAGACCAAGGCTAACGAGGCTGGCATTGCGGAACTGCAGACGTCGACGAAGCAACTGGAAAGGCGCGTAAATGATCTGGTCCATCAGCACCGCCAGATGACGCTACGGCTGGACGACCAGGAAGGGAGGGCCCGAAGGAGTAATGTCCGCCTTGTTGGTGTGCCGGCGGACCTCGAGGGGCCCAGTGTGGAGCTCTTTATTGAGGACTTGATCCTCAATCACCTCAAGCCAAAATGCCTGTCCAAAATATTTACTGTTGAGCGAGCACCGGGGGCGCCACCGAGGACGATCATTGCCAAAATTCTCAACTACAGAGACAGAGACGCCGTCTTGCAGGCGGCCAGGCAAACCGGGGACTTACTCTATGAGAATGCCACATTTCGATTCTTCCCTGACTTCACCCTCCAGGTCCAACGGGAGAGGAGATCCTTCGCGGGTGTGAAGGGAAAGAGGCATCAAATACATGATGTTTTTCCCTGCCAAACTCAAGGTCCTCATGGGAGACAAATCCTTCTTCTTCACTTCGCCGTCGGAGGTGCAGGACTGGATTGATAAGGAGGCGCCCGCCGTTGGTGAAGGAGCAGAGGGCCAAAACTGGAGAGACACCCGGATTGCATCTCCGAGCTCTGCGGCTGGGAGATCTGAACAAGATGGTCAAAGTCAACGCTCCTGGAGATCCCGCTCCGCAAGTCCGAGATAAGAGACATAGAAGCGAGACGTCTTGATGCGGACATCGAGAGACCCACAATGCTGATAAGTGTCACTTTGTATATTGATCTGCTGCTTCTGGTCCTGAAGGGCCGAACTAAGGGGGGGTATGGGCCTATTTGGCTTCATAACCTAGTGTAGACACTGGGCACTCCAATTTTCAGGACTCGTGAACAATTCTCATATTGCAGTTGGGGGGGAGGGAAGCGGGCGGCGGGTGGGCTGGGGCCGCTGCACGCTCCAAGAGAAAGGTCCATCAAGAAGGGAAGACGGGTTGCTTAGTTTTTTTTTTAGTTTCTTCCCTTTCAGGGGTGTGTAATTGGGGCGAAAGGCACTCTGTTAATTAGGGATGTGGGTCGTTTTTAACCCGCGGAGCAGGGCAGCAGGGCGGGGGGGTGGGGCACAGGGTGTTGGGGAAGTGGGTGGAAGGGGGTGGGGGGTGGTAGGGGTCAGTTACAAGGTTTTGGCAATGTCACATCATCTATGTTCTTGTTTTGTCGAAAGTTATGCTACTCTAAGCAGGGCCTCAGGTTAGAAATACTGTTCTGCACACTGGCAGGAGGTTTGGAGGGTGAATACGTCAGCAGATACGCATCCTGATGAAGTGGGATAAGAGTCTAAAAGTACTGAGTTGGAAGGTCAACGGGCTGGGGGGCAAGCTCAAACGCACCATTGTTCTGCAAGCTGTTAAAAGACATCTCCCTGACGTAGTACTCCTGCAGGAGACACATTTATTAGGCAATACATGCCACGCACTGAACCGGTGGGGTTACCATATGGCGACACATTCTGGCTTCACCTCAGGATCACGAGGGGTAGGCATATTGCTTTGGCGCCACTTTCCCTTAGTAATTGAACATTCACACTCCGACCCCCTGGGACGCTTTGCTGCGGTGTCGGGTTCCTGGGAGGGCTACAAGATTAACCTAGTCACGGTCTACATACCACCTGGTCTCCAAACACAATCATATCATGATCAGGGTAAGATGATCCTTTCGCTTCCCGAGGGGTGCCTGCTGATAGGGGGAGACTTTAACGCTGTAGTATCCGGGACCCTAGATAGATTTCCACCTAGAGACATCCCACACGGTCACAGATGGCTTACTGACTTTCTGGATGCCTTTGGACTTCTAGACTTGTGGCATACTCGCCACCCACGAGACACACAGTAAACCTTCTTCTCGGGCCCACATCGATCGTTCTCCCGCCTTGACTACATACTAGCGCCACAATATCACGACACAACACTTCAGGAGGTTACACATTTGGCGAGAGGAATCTCAGACCACTCGCCGCTGTTCGCCCACCTCACAATGGGCGACAAACAAGAGGGCTGCACGGCGCCGATTAACGCGTGGTACTTGCGCTGTGAACCCATTAGACGAAAACTCCTCCTTTCCATAGACCGCTACTTCGCAGAAAATGATGGTTCGGTGGCCTCCTCCACGGTGCTTTGGGAGGCCTTTAAAACCGTGCTCAGAGGAGAGGCCCTATCGGCAATCTCTGGTCGCCAAAAGGAGCGTGCAGAGCAAATCGTAAGCATGGAGAGAGACCTCCTGAAGCGGGAAGCAGAGGCTAACGCAGGGGGTGAGCCCGCGGCAGTTCATCTTATGGAACTCAAGGCAGCGGAATACAGAGCCCTAGTCACCGATGCCGCCAAGACCATAGCCAGGGACAAAGAGGGTAGACTGTACGATCAAGGGGACAAGGCGGGCAAGCTCATAGCCTAGCTGGACAAAAAACAACAGACACACAGAATAGTCGCTGAGCTCCAAACAGAGTCTGGTGCTGCAATCACTGAACCCCATGACATAGTTCGGGATTCGCGTCACATTATCAGAAGGTATACAGTAAAGGCTCAGACAGGCCAGAGGATGACTCGGTCTCCTTGCTAACTGATATTCGAATGACCTCTCTCTCGGATTTGGAGAGAGAGGACTTGGAGGCACCAATTACCGTTGAGGAACTTGCCCGAGCAATAGGAGACCTCCGGTCTGGAAAAGCATTAGGGCCCAACGGCTTACCAATAGAATTATATAAGCTAGCACCCACTGGCCTCGGTCCATACCTAAAAAGGATGTTTGAGGAGAGCAAGGAACGAGGTATTCTGCCGCACGATCAGCGTATAGCCACAATAGTAACCATTCACAAAGAAGGGAAACCTAGAGACTCCTGTGCCTCCTACAGGCCCATATCCCTTCTAAATGCAGAGCCCAAAATATTGGCCAAAGTCCTCGCCAACAGACTAAAACCTGTCCTTCCCGCTTTGGTCCACCCGGACCAGTCTGGCTTTATGCCACACCGGAACACAGCGCTTAACCTCCGGAGGTTGCATGGAGTTCTGGGTCGGTGCCATACTCTCCAAGAGTGGTTGGTGCTATCCCTTGACGCTACGATGGCGTTTGATATGCTCGAGTGGTCATATATGATGGCGGTCCTCCGCAAATTGGGATTTGGCCCGAGCTTTATAGGGTGGGTGCGCCTCTTATACACAGCACCCTTAGCCCAAGTCTCTGTCAACAACAAAATCTCCACAATATTTGAACTTGGACGAGGAACGCGACAGGGCTGCCCCCTCTCACCCCTCCTCTTTGCCCTATCACTGGAGCCCCTGGCCGCGTGGATCAGACAAGACCTATCACTGAAAGGGATACGCTGGGCTGATGGCTGGGAGGACAGGATTTCGCTCTATGCGGATGATGTCCTGCTTTATCTCACCAAACCCCGTAAGTCCTTTATAGTGGTCATGGATATTATCAATAGCTTCGGGAAAAACTCAGGCTACAGCATCAACTGGGGCAAATCCGTCCTCTATGTGCTACAGGTAGAGGTTCCCGTGCTCCCACGGAACTGCTCTATCACGGTGGCCACCGAGGGGTTCTGTTATCTGGGGGTATTCATATCCAAAGAACCGGATGTAAGATACGAGAGGAACCTTCTCCCGCCTCTCCAGCGATTCAAGAGGGACGCTGCCTCCTGGCGGCGACTCCCGCTGTCCCTCCTCGGATGGGCAGCACTCTTCAAAATGATGGCACTGCCTAGGTTCCTGTATGCCCTACAAAACCACCCAGACCTGGTCGCGCATGCTTACTTCGCTTCTATTAAGGGAACTGCTGTGGTCTGGAATGCCCCGCATCTCCATACAGAAATTGACCCTGGGATGGTTTGATGGCGGTATAGCACTCCCTGACATCCGCAAATATTACTAGGCCGCGCACCTTTCTGCCATCAAGCAGTGCACCTACAGTGATGGGAACGACCCGGCATACGGAAGGACCGCTGGCTGTTACAAGGTGGAAACTTCGAAGCGGCGCTCTACTCTAAACCGGGACTATACCTGTTGACGGGGCCCATGCAACACTCGGTGCAGCTGTGGCATATTGTACAGCGCAAACTGGGCTGAGCTGGCACTCTCACGATGGCCACCCCCTTGTGGGTTTCGGAGAAACTCGGTAGACTCGGCCCCACCAAAGGGTTCCGTAACTGGGACCTCATAGGTATATCTCACGTCCGAGATCTATGGGGCCCGAAGGGGATGATACCATTTGCCTCACTCCAGCACACCTATGAACTAGCTCAGTCGGAATACTTTAGATACACGCAGGTCAGACACTCCCTACAGGCCAACAATCCTGCGGGAACACAGCCCCCTGCTTCCTCACCGCTGGAGGACAGGCTCCTCGATGGCCTCCTCCCCGAACACGCCATATCCCTCACGTACAAAAAAATCATTAATCATTCCCCTGACCTATTGCTCCCCCTCAAGGGTAAATGGGAAGCCGATGGCCTAGAAATAGAGGAGGAGGAATGGAGAATTGCACTAGCCTCCCCTAAAGAGGTGGCTATTTCGTCCAGACTCCGGCTCATTCAACTAAAAATCCTACACCGTGTCTACCTTTCAGGGACTAGATTGCAGCGAATGGGCCGCAGTGCAGATGGACTTTGTAGACGGGGTTGTGGCGATATAGGGACCTTCTTCCACATACTTTGGGACTGCCCGCGGTTGAAGCACTACTGGACCCGAGTGACCTGCTGTATGCAGGAAGTATGGGGGGTGGAGATCAGGCTTGAAGCTAAAAAGTGCCTGTTAAATATCTGGGAACCTACGGACCTATCACATAGTGGGAAGCTGTGGGCCACCCTAGGATTTACGATTGCTAAAAGGAACATTTCTAGGCTGTGGGGGGCGGTTCGGCCTCCTAAGGTCGGCCAATTGAAAACTGATATGGACTGGTGCATGCTCCAAGAGAAGACGGTGCACGAGGCGCGGGGATGCCCTCGGAAGTGGACACAAATATGGACCACCTGGAACGAATATAGAGGAAACATTTGTGAACCCCCCCAGATCGACTTAAATGACGAACCGCTTGTACTGTAAATGCTGTTTGATGTACTTTTGTATGCCTCCATACTGTGATACCTATATATGTCTTGAAACTCCCTGCACTTAAGAGTAGCCGATTACTGACTTGAATGTGATGATTGCCACCTGTTTCACTGTTGTTAATAAAAAGAATTTATAAATAAAAAAAAAGGGACAGCAACTAAGATCACCCCACAAATGCTGAACGCGGTTATGGGAAGAAGGTCCACTCAAATAATTAAAAAAAATCCCATCTAAATGTTCTATTTTTGGGATATGAATTGTCAAGTGAAGGAAAAAGCCTAGCAGGTAACTTGTTAGAAAAGTGTGCACTGCTCCAACCTCCAAAAATGAACAGTCTTATTTTGGGATTCCTAAATTTTGGCAGAATGTACATTTTAGATTACACAGAAAAGGTGAAACCTTTCCACGACTTTATTTGACCTGATTTCATTGGACACAGGAACACACAGGGATACTTTGTTACCTACAAGCTGATATGATAGCTTCCAAGCACTTACACACACATTTAAACACTACGAAGTTGGTGATTCGTGTAATAGCGGGTCAATCAGGGTACATATACCTGACCTTCAATGAAGGCAAAACAGTATCAATTGCATACAAATCTCATCTATACACATATGCTGAGATACACTTTGCCTCCACTCAAAAGATCCTAACAGTGAAAGAAAGAGCCCTGGCACAGGGGAAATGAATAATTGTTGTGATCCCAGTACCGGCCTTAGAAGCTATTACAAAAGCTAGCATTCCAAACATAAAAGCAATGCATCCATGATGGATACAATGGGCTAATTCTCTTACTGCAACAGATGTAGACTACAAATGTGATTCTACATTCAAAACTGATTTCTACAGTATGAACAAAAATATCCTCTCCCAAATTAAATAATGCCTCTAGATCAGTATGTATACATTATTTACACTCTGCTCAGCCTGCCGAGTGAAGTAAACAGCAATACAGCACAGCTTATGCTATTGTACAGGGACATATGCGGGACGGCAAGTTCCGTCCAAGCAATATGCAGGCGCAGTCTCTAGGAGATTGCATGTATCAGCAGGTAAAACAAAAAGCCCTAATACTGGCACTAAAAAATATGGATCGGGAATTTCCCACACTTATTGTGTGTGATTAATTTTACTGTATCCAGTCATGCAATGAATATCTGCACTAATGGGGTTAGAATAGTTTTAAAGACTCAAAATGTTTCACAATAAAGCATAAGTTGCTTTGAGGGCAAGTGGCAGAGCTGAAAAAAGGCTTGCCGCGGGCTCACGTGATTCACACGCTGAGTCAACAACGTGTTGGCGTGCACCTTAATGGGAATTCATTGGCTGATGAAGCCGCCAAGGCAACAGTGCGAACTGCAGCCGTAGCTGCAATCACTTGTTCTTGCACAGAAGTAGACGGCGACATAATGGTAGCTGTCATTGCTTCATGCAAAAACAGCTCAGCTGTGGCAAAAAGCTTGCCACTCAAGTACTCCTACAAGTTAGACGCGCAAAATATTCCGTATGCTCAAATTCCAGGAGTGGGGAAGAGTAATACCAAACATGAATTGCAGATTAGGTTTAATTCTAGCTGCATACGAGGGCCTGGGTTCAGTACACTCAGAGATTACTGCGACAGTTTCACTACTGAAACAACGCTATTGTTGGCCAGGTTTAACGAAACAGACAAAAGTATTTGTCCTTAAGTGCGACATCTGTCAGCAGATGAAGGGTTCCACCATAGCATGTCCATCGCAAACATCACTACTGATATCAGAAAGACCTCTCGCTTGTGTCTATTTGGACCATTGTGGCCCCTTACAATCTGATGGGGCATACAAGTACATCTTGGTGGCAGTGGATTCATGCTCTAGATTCCTGTGGGTTTTGTCTCAGCTCTCGGCTGACGCCCGAGCTGTTTTTGCAAGTCTTTATAGGGACATATGCAATTGTCTCATTACATTCTGAGTGTGGCTCCGTGTTAAGCTCTTGGGCTTACAGGGAAGCCATGGGAAATGTGGGTGTTGCATTGCCGTACTCATCTCCGTATCATCCTGAGGGAAATGCAATTGTGGAGAGGAAAACCAGGACTTAAAGCAATCCTTGACTGCAAGGGAATTATGCTCTGATTTTAGTTGTGGGGTGAATGTGTGACATTGATCCACATTCTGTCCATCATTGTTGTGTTTGCAATTTCCGCTCTGATGTTAGTTGTGTCAATCACCTATATGGGGTCCAGAGGGCACTTAATAACATGTCAAGAAGTTCCTTAGGAGGCCGCACTCTAAATGAGGTCCTATTTGGGATGAGAATGTGGGTACCCGACCTCGATTGTGGCAGCAAAGTGGCGGATGAAAACTCATTTGACATCCATAACCGAAAGTGAATTCTGGGCACTACAAAGCAACTTCCAAGTAAAAACGCACTGCCACTGGGGAAGTAAAATCAGTTATGGCAAGACCTGCCTGGGTCCCAAAAGTCAGGGATCTGGTCAGAGAAAAGATTGTGGACAAGAAAGAATTGGGGCCATCTTACAGAACGTCTACACCTGTCTTGGCTGTTGAAGGAACAAGAACTGTACTTCTTCCACCTCTTGCCTGTAAAAAAGAAAAGAGATTTGTCTCCATTTATCTGATCAAACCATTCTATGTGGCCGATATTAAATAGCAGGCCGTATGGGCTCCTGGGTAGCCAGAGAGCTTCTTCTGCTACCATATAAGACATTCAGACAGAAAGACTAATAACATTCGAAGAGTCTTCTACACGTAGTAATGGAGTTACCTATAATGAAATGGAACTCATTCCTGTTGAAATTGAACAGTAACAAAACAGAAATGAAACACAGACATCAATTTTGCCAACCACCAACATCTACATCAATATGCCTCTACAGGAGACATCTGGAAGTTAGCTACCAAATATAGATTGAACTGCATCTGGCTAATTCATCGATTTTGGCACCTTCTCTCTGGATCCAAGTAAACCTGAGTCGCAGCCAGCTCCAGTTTCCCGCAAAAAAACAACATCAGGATTTCTACCTTTGGCTGAAAAAGACTTACCTTATTTCACCCTGGTTATAGGTCTGGATAGCAATTGGTATACTCTTCCTAGTCCTCTGGATAGGTTTATTGACTGTCTTTCTCTTACTACTGAATGGACATTATCTTCCAGAACGCTCTGCAGTACCACTTGTGAACTTAGTCCTAAAACTACATACGTTATCTCATCGTGAACAGAGAGACCTGTCCTTTGTGATCATTACAGCAGTTCCTGTTCCTGAAGTAATTGTTAAGGATAGGGTTTCATAGGATATATTTGGTCCCACTGAACTTTTAAAAATACAACATGTATTTAAAATTTCTTTGAAAGATATCATCACCCCCAGTATATTCTCTGACAATTGGGATTTTGAAACTGTAAATAGTATGCTGTCTGATTTAGAACAATCTACTGCATTCTCAAAAAATGAAATGTATGAGGATATATCTGATTTTGACACCATGAATTGTTACCAACATTATGGTCATAATTTTTTGCATGAAGCAACTACCCCACTTAATGTTTTCACATATCACCAATGGGAACATTGCCCAACACCACCAAATGGTAGTTTGCAAACGTTTGAACAAAAGTTTGCTTATTTTTCTGGGTTTAATACATCAGATCCACCTCATATTATTATAAGCTTGCACCTACATCTAAAAAAAATAACATGAAACAGATATACTCTGCATGAGGACATCGTCCAAACCCTGGTATAGGGCTGGAGTTGCTCACCGAGACAAGGCAAGAAAGCAGCGCTAGACAGGGGTCATAATAGTTGCTTATTGGGGCAGGCAAGCTAGTGTGCGCACTAGGATAAGCAGCCACTAAGATCAAACGTGAGAGAGATGACTATACGTCCTACCCCACGACTGCAATTGTAATGTATGTTAACCTGTCTAGAATGATAAATGTGACCTACATCGCAATATTGTTGTTGCAAATAATGTATAGTGCAAATGTTTAAAAAAACACATAATGTTAATAAAAATATGTTTTAAAAAAAAAACAGATATACTCTGCATCTTTTATTTCCCAACTGTCTGTACAGGGTTTCGACTTACGAAAGGACACTAGGACACTGTAGACATGTCTGGGGGACTAAGGAATGGCAGGGTCAGGGAACTAAGGCATTATTCAGAGCACGCCTAATACCACAGCAGATTATTTTCCTGAACGACACTGTGCAACAGACTTCCTGTCTTGGGTTAGCTAAGATCAAGGACTTGAACACATCTTGTATTTCCTCGCTTTCACAATTTGAGGGATGGCAAAACTATACAATATGTGACAAGGGTACGCCAGATGACCTCATGCATGACATTTCATACATTCATCAGACTCCAATTGAAAGGATGGTTAGTTTGGCCTATCGACACAAATAGGTGTCAGTCAAGAGTAAAGGGTACACCAAAGGGTTTAGTATCCATAGGCCTGACCTTCGCTATGTACAACGAGAACATCCAGGTGTGGTGACATCACACAGTGTTGGGAAGTTATTCCTAGATTGGCTAAGAACCTCAACACTGTCACAGGTGAAACAACACTTGTCCTTACTCTCAGATGACATGGATTTAAGGGATTTTTTGCTATGTCCCCGGAAACCACGTCATAAACACTTCTTAAATGAAGTTTGGAAAATCTTTCAACAGGAAGCTGCAGAGACATTGCGTGAAATTGATAGAGTGAACAGGATCTGTTCATTGTACGACAAGGGCAATCACAGTTGAGATCCATTCTATTATTAAGCTGGACGCTACAATCACTGCACTCTGGTTATGTGCCCTGGCAATATATTAACAGTACATCTCTATTCTTTGCATATAATCTATCAGAAAGGCAGACGAGAATGGCACAAAGAGATGCAAAATATACAATGCTGCATGTTGAAAAATTAGACCAATTACCTTTCACTGTGGCAGAGTCACTGTCCACAGAATGGTTAATCCATGGCCATATAACATTGCCAATAACAACTTTCCAATTTCAATATTTCCTAGAATACCACCAGGTAGGCAGATATGAAGCATTAAGTAAGGACTTAATCCATGAATCTTGGAATTTCCGTATAGATTTAGTTGCAGGAATGGGGACACTGAAGTGATTCTTAGTGATACAGACTGCGAGACTTCATTAAGTTGGTCTCTCATTTGCCAGGATATTATGCTTCACGGGCCCTGTAGTAGTTCAGTTGCAAATGTATCCTGTTATTTCAAGGGATCCACAGCTGCCGTGGTTAATCCAGTGTTCAGGCTGCTCTCGAATGGGAGTTACTTAATGCTGACTGATCAAGGTTGTTGTGGGATGCTTCCAGGCATCGCATATCTAGTATGAAAATAAGAATTGTGCTGTTCCTGAATGTTCAAGAATGTAGCAATGTACAAAAGACAGTAGCCTACTGAGTCAAAGAGATGGGAATACATTTCTTTGGAATATAATGCCCTCACACACCCAGTTGGGTGTCATGCTTCATCATCGGGCTGCTCCTCGTCAGGCCGGCACTGCAATGCCTGACGGGCCCCCGATGAGGGGCACTTTGGCAGAGATCTTTTTCCAAATAGCCGTTTGGTGCCGTGGGGGTGAGAGATTTAGTAAGTGTAGATGAATGAGTGGTGTGTGATGTTTATGTGAGTCAAAACAGGGTTGGAATTACTTTCCGCAAGGATAAGTGTTCCTTTCTCACTCAAAGTGTTGAATTTTTGATTCATACACTTTCATCCGAAGGTGTCAAACCCAAACTTAGCCTTTTCTGAGCAATTGAACTAGCCCTAAGACCCATTGACAAAGATCAACTGAGATCCTTTATAGGTCTTATTTAATACTACGCTACGTTTGTCAAGTCCTTGCTCTCAAGACTGAGAGCCTCAAAGCTCTTTTAAGGAAATACAAATAAAAAAATACAGCAGCAAGGATTATCCTGAATGTTCCACCAAGGACTCCCTCCGGTCCCCTGCTGATGAGACTCCACTGGCTTCCAGTGAGAAAACGAGTCCAGTTCAAAACCCTATGTACTATCCATAAGAGTATGATAGGGGAGGGCCCAAAATACATGACCGAAATCTTCCAGCCTTACATCCCAGGGCGCCTTTTGCGCTCCAGTCACCAGCAGTTACTGCAGATACCCAGAGTAAAAAAGACCAGACAAGGCGGCCGTGCACTAGCCTATGCCGGACCAGCACTGTGGAATTCTTTGCCCCCAGAACTAAGATCTCTCTCCAGTCACTTGACTTTCCGGAAAATTTTAAAAACATATCTGTATCCGGGTAAATAATGCCTTGTAGCCTATATTTACTCTCTGGACACACAATCAGAATCAGAACACTCTCTTGTTGCAGCAATAGCGCGGAGATACCCCTTTGGGGGTCTAGTCTGGCGCTTTATAAGAATATAAATAAATAAATAAATAAAGGGCAAAATTTAGTCTGGGGAACCAAACAACAAGAATGCTTTGATGGCATTAAGAAAGAGATTTGCAATGCAGGCATTTTATCGCCTTTTGATGTCAAACTAAAGACAATATTAACAACTGTTGATGCAAGTATGACATGTTTGGGTGCTGTCCTCTCTCAAAAACATTGTGGAACTGAGAGGACAGTTGCCTTCGCTTCCAGGACATTGTCTAAGTCAGAAAGGAACTACTCAGTTATTGAGAGGGAGGCCTCGCTGCTGCTTAGGGGTGGAATACTTTCGCAATTTGGTCCGGGGTTCCGAATTCTTATTACAGTCTGATCACAAACCTCTCCTCACTATACTTTTTCCTGGAGGGGCAGGCAAAGGATCAGCACGCTTGGCCAGGTTAGCAGCCAGGCTACAAGAATATTGTTACTATCTTGAGTACATTCCTGGTTGGCAGAATAAACAAGTAGACTGTTTATCTAAGTTGTCTATAGACCGGCGGACAACCAACATGATGATTCTGTAGCTTCGGTGGAGGATGTGGTCTGTGAAGGAGAAGGGGTGTTTTCCCAGGAGGAGGGGAATGCTGAAATGTCTAGAGATGATACTCTTGGTGAAGTAATGGGTCTAGTGTGTTCTGGTAGAAGGAGAGTAAGAAAGTGGCTCTGTATATACTGCACCAAAGTAAGGTTCAGTGTCCACAGTCCACAGATGTATGGCAAAGGCTAGAGTTAGATATAAACTTACTCTCAAAAGTGGTAGCTAGGTCGAGCAGTGAGGCAGTATCAGAGGACAGTGTAAAGCATTTGTTGTACACACTCAGTCAGCAAATGGTCTCACACACTCAAGAACTGAACTCTAGGCCAATTGTTTTGTATATAAAAATATATAGTTGTTTATTTTAGAACCACAAATAGGTATCATAAATACTTTCTCAGAATGAGATGTTGCAATTGAATACTTTCAAATAGCAATAGACCTTTAAATGCAATCGATACAGTTGTTGCAATATGCAACACAAGTTAAACACAAAATAACATTGAGCTCAATGGTAAGTTTTAAGTAAATGCAATAACATCACTTTACAAATGTTTTTCTTACTCAGGGCTGGATCCTGGATTCAGCCCTGGTGTATTTCCTGTAAACAGTTGAAAGAAATAGTTTTTGTTACACAGGCGATTTTTAAGGAGTATTTGTAAGTTTTGAAAATCAACACTTAAAAGAAATTTTGGTGAAAACTAAGCAATGTAATCCTATGGAGGAAAATCATGTTAACGGTAAGGTACAGTTATAATTACTTTTTAGGGTCAGTGCTGGGCACAGAGATCCAGCACTGGAATCTCTCCAGATCACAGGTGAGTAATTTTGTTTTCATTGTTCGGATGATTTTTAAAGAATATTTAAAAGTTTCAAAACTCGACACTTAGAAGAAATTCTGACTGAAACCCAGCCAATGTTACCCTATGGAGAAAATCAAGTTATCGGTCTTTTGATAAGTACTCGGCTGGCAGAGATAAAGTTTCTGGGGTAGACTCAAGGGTCCCCTCAGGGTCAGGTAAGTACAGTTGTTACACCCTCAGCAGCACAGGGGCAGCCAGGTGCATAGTGGAAGGTAATACTTTATTGTAAATGGTTATTTAAACATTTACAATGTTAATGAAAAAAAAAGCTTCAATTTATAAAATGTATGTCTGATTTAAACGTGTTAAAAACTAAAATTCTGTACATAAAGCAAGTAAACAAGAATACTGGATAAAATATCGACATCACAATTGGAAGGGACTTATCATCTTATCAAACGATCTAGTTGTCCTGAAAGAAAAAGTTAGAAAGTATGTTCTTCCTCAAAGTGTGGAAGAGAACGGTTATGTTATAGTAACGATTCGGGATGACCCTTTTGTGAAATCTGTGCTAATCAATATGTGTGAGAGTCAAAGGTGCATAAAAATTGTTTTATAAGGTTCCGCACTCAAGTAGTTTAGTAAACCAATCTTTTGAATAGTTCATATATTTCGTTGGTGCATATGGTGGTACTCCTGCTGGGCTCTCAGGAATAATTACTTCAAATGATATAAAGATATGAATCCTGTAACACAAGATACATGCCTCCATGCACTCCTTTTATATTTTCAATAGTAATTCCAAAACACTTTGTTGTATAGTTCTGTATTTCATTTATTGATAGCAAGAATTTTCATAGTAGTTTATTTTCATGAATATTTTATCTCATAGTTCATGATGTTGTTATGCCCAATGCATTTCAAGCGTATAGCCCTTCCTCAGGGGACTTCTATTATATCTAGAAACAGTATAATATGTCATAATTGGTATCTTGTTTACAAAACATAAATCAAAGCACATGGTAAAAAAATAATTCTCTATATATCTGTCACATTTCATTAACTGAAAGAATATTAAATCATGTTTTATAGGTGACTCTCCTTTATATCACATTCTAAACAACGAAAATTGGATCAGAAATCTAATATTGTATAAAAGATACATTGACGATATTTTCGTACTATGGAATGGGAGTGCAGACAGTCTCACCAACACTTTAAATCACCTTAACCAAGTGAACGAAAGAATACAATTTACATTTGTTATCAACAAAGAAAAATTATCATTTTTAGATGTACAACTAACCAACAAAGATGGCATCATCACAACAAGTGTCTTTTCAAAAACAACGGACAGAATCAACTTGCTACACTACAAGAGTTTTCACCAAGCGCCACTAAAACAACACCTCCCGTTTTCACAACTACTGAGAATAAAACGTATTGCTTCCACCAATGAACTATACCAAAAGCATAAAAAAGAAACTTTAGAGAAATTCAAAAAAAGAGGATATCCACAGTCCATCTTGGATTCTGCATCAGAAAGAGCTGATAAATTACAAAGAGAACACTTGTTAAAAACAAAAGACAAACAAGAAGAACAAAAGTCAGTCTTTGTATCCAAATTTTCCACAAACAGTATGAAAATAAGAAAGTCCATCAAAACACATTGGCCAATGTTGGCCCTAGAAGAAGATTTCAAAGGCATATTTGCTAGACAACCAATCTTTGCATACGAACGAACAAAAAATCTAAAAGAATTAGTCAAAGAACCAAAAAACCAAGAACGCAATGTGTACAAAGGAACTATACCTTGCCACAACTGTGGGAACTGTTCAGCAATTATTAAAGGCAATGTAATTAATCATCCCACCAAAGGCACCATGATAAAACTGAAAGTTACAGGAACATGTGATACGAGTAACGTTATCTACATGTTAAGATGTCCATGTGGCCTCTCATACTTGGGGAAAACCCAAAGGAAGATTAAAACCAGAATAATCGAACATAAGAGTAATATTCGATTGAAGAATGAGAAATCCACAATAGCGGCACACTTTAATGAAGCTAAACACAACATAAGCCAACTGAAATTTTGCATCTTGGAAAAAGTGGCAATACTCCTGGGTAGAGATAATAAGATTACAAACACTACCGTGGATTGGGGGTCTAAAGGGAATGTTTATAGACTTAAAGGTGTATTCTCCCTTATAAATACTCAAAAACCACTAAATACACCTAAGTCTCTCTTATATATGCAAAGTAAAGCGAAGCTAAAGTAAAGCCTTAATTACCCTCTCAACTCCCAAAAGGTGTTATGACACAGGGGAAGGCATCCCTTAAGGACAAGACCCCTCACTCACCCGAGGGTGACATGCTTCATCATATGGGGCCTCCTTACCAGTGGAGAAAACCTGGTCACCACTGGGAGCTACTACTTCGGGGATCTTAAGGAAGGAGCTCAGAGATGTTTTGAAGGTTATATGGAGTAGGATGGTAATCCCATATGTGTGCTGTAAGGGTTAAGTGAGGTAGATTGCAGCGCTGTATTTAAGGACGGGTGTGAATTAAAACTGCCTAGATAGAACACAAACAAACTTTATTCCTGTGTGCTAGCTGACAGGATTAAAAATGTAACAGCACAGTGGTATGGATTTAAACCACTGTTAGTGATCGGTCAACATGTTTCAGCCTCTTGATCTAACTTTAGTATCAGCGGCTTTCGTCAGGACCAGGTATTATTACAATGCTGCTACAAAATTTAGTGAAAAAACATGAAATTTGAAAATAAATCTTATATCACCAGTATTCCTGTTCAATTATATTGCTTGTGTCAGGTCATACTCTGGATATCCACAAATGTTGGATAGCTCTGCCTCACCTCTACCAGACAAGTTGCTCAGGAGGGAGGCCCCGCTCTGTCCGTCGGTACCTCGGCGTGGAGTAGAGCTAACCCCGGGAGGTCAGCTCTACTCCACGCCGAGGTACCGACGGACAGAGCGGGAAATACTGGTGATATAAGATTTATTTTCAAATTTCATGTTTTTCACTAAATTTTGCAGCAGCATTGTAATAATACCTGGTCCTGACGAAAGCCGCTGATACTAAAGTTAGATCAAGAGGCTGAAACATGTTGACCGATCACTAACAGTGGTTTAAATCCATACCACTGTGCTGTTACATTTTTAATCCTGTCAGCTAGCACACAGGAATAAAGTTTGTTTGTGTTCTATCTAGGCAGTTTTAATTCACACCCTGTCCTTAAATACAGCGCAGCAATCTACCTCACTTAACCCTTACAGCACACATATGGGATTACCATCCTACTCCATATAACCTTCAAAACATCTCTGAGCTCCTTCCTTAAGATCCCCGAAGTAGTAGCTCCCAGTGGGGACCAGGTTTTCTTCACTGGTAAGGAGGCCCCATATGATGAAGCATGTCACCCTCGGGTGAGTGAGGGGTCTTGTCCTTAAGGGATGCCTTCCCCTGTGTCATAACACCTTTTGGGAGTTTAGAGGGTAATTAAGGCTTTTCTTTAGCTTCGCTTTACTTTGCATATATAAGAGAGACTTAGGTGTATTTAGTGGTTTTTTAGAGATAATAAGAGTCATCTACTACGCAGAGAAGTGTTTTGGATTAATTATCTATGCACCTTGGAACCGAAAGGACTTAATGAAAGGATGGATCTACATTGTTACCTGTGAGAACTCTACAACCACAGAGACTAAATGGGATACGCAATCTTAATTGTTAATTGAAATACTGCAAAAATTATACATAAAATATTATGATACTGTTTTGATATGTATATCTGTACGAGATTTATTGTACCATTATTTATTTAATTTTCTCACGATTTCATTTTACATTTCATTCTGACACAATAACACTCTTGGGTGAAGACACACTCGTTACGTTACGGGACTACAAAATAAACTTAGATAGACTTCTTCTATGTCTATCACACTTCCGTATCACGTGATCGCCACTTTAGACCATAGAGCCGGTCACCATAGAGTACCGCTAGACAGAGCGTTGCACGCCACGGATAGCGAGAAGAGATCGAAATTGTAACTTACTCGGTAAGAACTAACACACTTATGTGTGAGTCACTACTCATTCGAATATCTCGAACGCCGACCCTAATTCATTTTTACACTTTTATTTTGTTACAGCACATCGACAATGCTGTAAAATAATCAGTCAAGGTCAGTGCGAATTTTATTATTCGAAATAACGTAAAAATTTCATTCTTCACAACTTCACTGGGGATATAAGGGAGAGTCACCTATAAAACATGATTTAATATTCTTTCAGTTAATGAAATGTGACAGATATATAGAGAATTATTTTTTTACCATGTGCTTTGATTTATGTTTTGTAAACAAGATACCAATTATGACATATTATACTGTTTCTAGATATAATAGAAGTCCCCTGAGGAAGGGCTATACGCTTGAAATGCATTGGGCATAACAACATCATGAACTATGAGATAAAATATTCATGAAAATAAACTACTATGAAAATTCTTGCTATCAATAAATGAAATACAGAACTATACAACAAAGTGTTTTGGAATTACTATTGAAAATATAAAAGGAGTGCATGGAGGCATGTATCTTGTGTTACAGGATTCATATCTTTATATCATTTGAGAGTCAAAGGTGTCACTGTAGAGGTTAGTCTTCTGGGGTACCGTTAAGCTCATCCTTTGGACCGTTTAAGGTACTGCTCCTTTTGTTTGGTTCGTTCAAGGTTTTGAAGCGGGCCTCGGCTGTTTCAAGAAATCTTTCCATTCGACAGCTCAGTTGGATGTTGTCCCCTTTAAAGCAAGCCAGAACTGCTTGTCTACAGGTCCGGGTGCAGAGTGAGCACGCCCAATGTTATCCTATGGAGGATAGGGGGCCTTCGGTTGGTGGCTGCTAGCAGGCAGGCCACGAGGCTGTGGGAGCTGAACTCCTGGTCACTTACTCAGGTCAAGTGGGGAAGTAGGATAGGACAGATGCTACGCTTCCAGTGGCACTCGGGCGGCTGGGTGCAGGGTGCCTTTGGACCGTTTAAGGTACTGCTCGTTTTGTTTGGTTCGTTCAAGGTTTTGAAGCGGGCCTCGGCTGTTTCAAGAAATCTTACCATTCGACAGCTCAGTTGGATGTTGTCCCCTTTAAAGCAAGCCAGAACTGCTTGTCTACAGGTCCGGGTGCAGAGTGAGTACGCCCAATGTTATCCTATGGAGGATAGGGGGCCTTCGGTTGGTGGCTGCTAGCAGGCAGGCCACGAGGCTGTGGGAGCTGAACTCCTGGTCACTTACTCAGGTCAAGTGGGGAAGTAGGATAGGACAGATGCTACGCTTCCAGTGGCACTCGGGCGGCTGGGTGCAGGGTGCTTTTGGGCCGTCGGTCGCCCAATGTATTTCGATGGGAAAGCTGGATGTTGAACAAAGGCTGCAGACTCGGAGACGGAGATTCTTCAGGTGCGACCACCACTTAGAGAGGTAAGTTGGGAAGCTGTAGGTTAGGTAGCCACCCAGGAGTTGGGCACAGGGGACAGTGGGGCGCCGGGTGCAGGGGTGTCTTTGGGTGTCGGGAAATCTTACCCTCAGCTGGTCGCGGTTGGGGGGTCGCTTGTTGTGAGGCTGCAGGCATCGCCAAGAGCGTCGGGGAAGGTCCCTGGGCACTGGATTTCAGGTCACAATCGCTGGGGGGACGTCCTCGTGGTCTTTGTTCACTCAGGCTCAGGCCGGGCTCAGCGGGTGCAGAGTGTGCTAGATTTGAGGTTCCAAGCTGGCACCAGGTGTTGTTGCTGTTTGAGCAGAACCACTACTCGTGGAAGTCCCAGTCTTTAGATGAGCAAGGCAGCCAGGTCCTTCAGGGTTTCCGAGGTTGCTGACCAGTGGAGACGCCGGGGCTTTAGCAGGAGCAGGTTCAAGAATTAACAGGCCGGTAGGGCTGGGGCCAAGTCAGTTGGTGTCGTCCTCTTGTTAGCAGCTGCACAGCAGGTCTTCTTTCTTCCTGTTCTTCTTTCTTGTTTCGGAATTGGGATCTGAGGGAGGAAGGTTCAGGGTGCCCCTAAATACTAAATATAGGGGCATTACAGGTAGGGTAAGGGCAGGGACAAATGGGTCCCCGTCCGGGGGTGAGTAGACCCCCTATCCTGCTCCTCTCCTGTGGGAGAGGGGCATGAGCCTATCTCTGATTGGGTATGGCTCCCCATCCTCAAGATGGCGGGAGCCCGGAGTTATGCTTCACCTCACCTCTCCCACCTGAGGAGTGGGGTTGGCAGAGGCTGGTACACCCCCTTTCCTCACTTAGGGTTTCCCGCCTGTCTTCCCACCAGAGTGGGGGTCAGAACCGGTGGGGGCCAGTTGCTGAGTACAGCAATTGGCCTGGAGAAGCTCACAAAAGGCAGCATGCCTTTGAAGCTTCCCCTGCAAATCCTGGGGGAGGAGGCTTGGCACCCCGTCCCAGGATGTGCATTGTTTCAGGCCCCCGGGAGCGGCAAGCTCTTGACCCAGGGGTCCAGAAACATGTCTGGTGGTGGCAGCCTCGGTAGCCACGCAGTCAGGACACTGGGAGTTGGTTAGGTTTCAGGGGGCATCTCTAAGATGCCCTCTGTAGTGCATTTTACATTAAATCCCACACTGGCATCAGTGTGGGTTTAATGTGCTGAGTAGTTTGATACCAAACTTCTCAGTCTTCAGTGTAGCCATTATGGTGCTGTGGAGTACGTAATGACAACCTCCCAGCACCATATACTCTTAATGGCATCACTGCACGTACAGTGCCCAGGAATATCCTTGGGTACTGTAGAGGCACAGGGCTCATGCACCTGTACCCACACCACTGGCATAATGCTCCCAGCTGGAGGGGTGACTGAGGTATGCCAGGGCAGTGTGTTTGTGGGAATGGCACACAGGGATGTGTGCCATGTCGACTCTTTGTTTAGTTCTGCACCAAGACACTCAGCCTGCAAAGGCAGTGTGTGTGTGTCAGGGTACAGGGCCTCTAAGGGTGGCACAATAAGTGCTGCAGCCCTTAGGGGACTTCTCTAGTCACAGTGCCCTGGGTACCTAGAGTACAATTTACCAGGGGCTCACTTGTGGCCAGAGATGCCAATAGTGTTTAGGTTTAAATACAGTTTTAGGGAAGGAACACAGGCCCTTGGTACCTGATTGGCAGGAGCCCAGGGCACACTCAGTCAAAGTACATCAGCAATTCAGCAAAAAGTGGGGGCATACCATGCAAGAAAGATGGCACTTTCTCACACAACCCACCCCCAAACGAAAGGTGGATTCAATACCGCCCAGGACCAGGCGCCATTATGCGACACCAGACTCGGGTTGCCAAGTTAGTTGTTCCGGTGTGTAGCTTCCCCAAACATCTCTCCATTGAAGAAAGTCCAATTGTTCGCACACTGCTTGTCCTACCAGCGTGTTGCCCCAAAGCATCGTGGTCCATGAAGTAAGCATCAGCGGGTGCGCCTCTGCCAGAGTCTTGAGCAAAAATCACTGTCGCGTTGGCCATCTCTGGACACGTGTTTCGAGGTTGTTACCTCTCGTCAGCAGGGAATAAGCATGTATGTAGGGGTGCTGCGTAGGCTGCCAAAAAACATTCTCCGGTCCGGTACTGCTCGTGGCATGCAGGTGCGTAACCCGGGCTCGTCAGCCCCACCAGCTCAAGGGAGCTTGAATATGAAAAGAAAGTCCAATTGGTCGCACACTGCTTGTCCTACCAGCATGTTGCCCCAAAGCATCGTGGTCCATGAAGTAAGCATCAGCGGGTGCGCCTCTGCCAGAGTCTTGAGCAAAAATCACTGTCGCGTTGGCCATCCCTGGACACGTGTTTCGAGGTTGTTAGCTCTCGTCAGCAGGGAATAGGCATGTATGTAGGGGTGCTACGTAGGCTGCCAAAAAACATTCTCAGGCCCGGTACCGCTTGTGGCACGCAGGTGCGTAACCCGGGCTCGTCAGCCCCACCAGCTCAAGGGAGCTTGAATATAAAAGAAAGTCCAATTGGTCGCACACTGCTTGTCCTACCAGTGTGTTGCCCCAAAGCATCGTGGTCCATGAAGTAAGCATCAGCGGGTGCGCCTCTGCCAGAGTCTTGAGCAAAAATCATTGTCGCGTTGGCCATCCCTGGACACGTGTTTCAAGGTTGTTACCTCCCGTCAGCAGGGAATAGGCATGTATGTAGGGGTGCTGCGTAGGCTGCCAAAAAACATTCTCAGGTCCGGTACTGCTCGTGGCACGCAGGTGCGTTACCCGGGCTCGTCAGCCCCACCAGCTCAATGGAGCTTGAATATAAAAGAAAGTCCAATTGGTCGCACACTGCTTGTCCTACCAGCGTGTTGCCCCAAAGCATCGTGGTCCATGAAGTAAGCATCAGCGGGTGCGCCTCTGCCAGAGTCTTGAGCAAAAATCACTGTTGCGTTGGCCATCCCTGGACACGTGTTTCGAGGTTGTTACCTCTCGTCAGCAGGGAATAGGCATGTATGTAGGGGTGCTGCGTAGGCTGCCAAAAAACATTCTCAGGTCCGGTACCGCTCGTGGCACGCGGGTGCGTAACCCGGGATCGTCAGCCCCACCAGCTCAAGGGAGCTTGAATATAAAAGAAAGTCCAATTGGTCGCACACTGCTTGTCCTACCAGCGTGTTGCCCCAAAGCATTGTGGTCCATGAAGTAAGCATCAGCGGGTGCGCCTCTGCCAGAGTCTTGAGCAAAAATCACTGTCGCGTTGGCCATCCCTGGACACGTGTTTCGAGGTTGTTACCTCTCGTCAGCAGGGAATAGGCATGTATGTAGGGGTGCTGCATAGGCTGCCAAAAAACATTCTCAGGTCCGGTACCGCTCGTGGCACGCAGGTGCGTAACCCGGGCTCGTCAGCCCCACCAGCTCAAGGGAGCTTGAATATAAAAGAAAGTCCAATTGGTCGCACACTGCTTGTCCTACCAGCGTGTTGCCCCAAAGCATCGTGGTCCATGAAGTAAGCATCAGCGGGTGCGCCTTTGCCAGAGTCTTGAGCAAAAATCACTGTCGCGTTGGCCATCCCTGGACACGTGTTTCGAGGTTGTTACCTCTCATCAGCAGGGAATAGGCATGTATGTAGGGGTGCTGCGTAGGCTGCCAGAAAACATTCTCAGGTCCGGTACCGCTCGTGGCACGCAGGTGCGTAACCCGGGCTCGTCAGCCCCACCAGCTCAAGGGAGCTTGAATATAAAAGAAAGTCCAATTGGTCGCACACTGCTTGTCCTACCAGCGTCTTGCCCCAAAGCATCGGGGTCCATGAAGTAAGCATCAGCGGGTGTGCCTCTGCCAGAGTCTTGAGCAACAATCACTGTCGTGTTGGCCATCCCTGGACACGTGTTTCGAGGTTGTTACCTCTCGCCAGCAGGGAATAGGCATGTATGTAGGGGTGCTGCGGAGGCTGGCAAAAAACATTCTCAGGTCCGGTACCGCTCGTGGCACGCAGGTGCGTAACCCGGCTCGTCAGCCCCACCAGCTCAAGGGAGCTTGAATATAAAAGAAAGTTCAATTGGTCGCACACTGCTTGTCCTGCCAGCGTGTTGCCCCAAAGCATCGTGGTCCATGAAGTAAGCATCAGCGGGTGCGCCTCTGCCAGAGTCTTGAGCAAAAATCACTGTCGCGTTGGCCATCCCTGGACATGTGTTTCGAGGTTGTTACCTCTCGTCAGCAGGGAATAGGCATGTATGTAGGGGTGCTGCGTAGGCTGCCAAAAAACATTCTCAGGTCCGGTACCGCTTGTGGCACGCAGGTGCGTAACCCGGGCTCGTCAGCCCCACCAGCTCAAGGGAGCTTGAATATAAAAGAAAGTCCAATTGGTCGCACACTGCTTGTCCTACCAGCGTGTTGCCCCAAAGCATCATGGTCCATGAAGTAAGCATCAGCGGGTGCGCCTCTGCCAGAGTCTTCAGCAAAAATCACTGTCGCGTTGGCCATCCCTGGACACGTGTTTCGAGGTTGTTACCTCTCGTCAGCAGGGAATAGGCATGTATGTAGGGGTGCTGCGTAGGCTGCCAAAAAACATTCTCAGGTCCGGTACCGCTCGTGGCACACAGGTGCGTAACCCGGGCTCGTCAGCCCCACCAGCTCAAGGGAGCTTGAATATAAAAGAAAGTCCAGTTGGTCGCACACTGCTTGTCCTACCAGCATGTTGCCCCAAAGCATCGTGGTCCATGAAGTAAGCATCAGCGGGTGCGCCTCTGCCAGAGTCTTGAGCAAAAATCACTGTCGCGTTGGCCATCCCTGGACACGTGTTTCGAGGTTGTTACCTCTCGTCAGCAGGGAATTGGCATGTATGTAGGAGTGCTGCGTAGGCTGCCAAAAAACATTCTCAGGTCCCCACCACCTTGCCGATACTGGCCAAAAACTGCAGTGCTGGGGGACACTGTAAGGGCAGTTTGGCCGGAGGAAGGAGCCCGGAGCTAAGAGCCCCACAAAGACACGTCCGTCTAGGTCACCATCTTGGCCATGCCCCCATATTTAAACATTTTAAAATATTTTTAACTATGTTTATTTTACTTATATGTATTATTTACTTGATTTTAGATTATTTTTTTAACAAAAAAAACGATATTTTTAACAACGATATGTTTGACAACAATATTTATTTCTCAATATTTTTGTACTTGTAATGTAGATAGGATGTCGATATTCTTGCTGCGATATTTTTGTAGGTCGATATTTTTACCTTCGATATTCTGTCAGTGATTCTTTTATTTTATGTGGTCCTTGGCTATCTTTGGACTTCTGGCAGTTCAACCGCTGCTTTAAGTTTAAAAAAAATGTAGCACGAGTCAAGTACTGCACGCGCCTACGTGTCTCCAGCTTGATTGTCCTGTGCAATCTCTTCAGCGATGTGCCCTACGTCCCTCTCGAGACTTTCAGGGTGACGTACATGGTTTCTTCAACTCTGGTGATGCTTGGAGGCGTTTTGGAGTGCACTATTGCCGGGAGCCATCCGGCGCGACGTAGTGGTGCGTGCCGCCATTTTAGGTTTGGTGCATTACAGCAAGCTCGTCATCTAAGTGGTTGCCTACTTTGCCAACCACGTTGTTCACTCTGCATTCTATTAGTATTCAACTTAATTGTTGGCAAATTCACAGAGTGAAGATCGGCTCCGCTCAACTTATCCTCCATCTCTCCTGGTTTGTCTGCAGTTAGCTTTGCGGTGTACAAGAAGGTACAGGTACATTTATATTTTGGGGATTTATCTACGTCAGAACGCTTGTACAGTCAAGGGCAACTACAAACTTCTCCTGGAGACACACAACCCCGAAGACTTGTACAATGCCTTACGTTGCTTTTGCTGAAGGAATTGTTTTGGCAGTAATCTTTCAATGCACATTTTGGTTTATGCTGCACCCCTGGTGTGCTTGATTTACCTTCTCGTGTGGTACCTACGTTGGACCTGTTACACTTTTATGTTGTTTCAGTATCAATCCTCGACCCTCTTGTCTCTTATGGTTTTATTTCAATGGTGACTCTCACATCAACAAAGTTTTTGGTGTGTTACAAGGTGGCACAACCTGTTAAGTCTACATCCGCTAGGTGTCATATTTTGTCTCTCTCATGGGACTTTTGTTACTTTAACTTAACATGTTTCGTTTGGGGACAATGTTCTAGTGTCTGTTCATTGCAGTGCAACTCGGGTGAGATGTCGCTCATTGGCGTGTGTCAATTTTTCAATATTACTCATATCGTTTCACTTGCACATATTTCAATATTGATTTTAATGCAAATGTTAGTGTAAGCCTTTTTCTATATGCTTCTAAGTTTGGGCTTGTTGTACATTTTATGATGTTACTGTTTTCTCTAGTTTTATCCTTACGCAAGGGATGTTCTAGTCAAATACTACTCGGGTGAGAGGTCGCTCACCGGCGATGTTTTTTTAAGTTACTGTCTTTCTCAAGTTTTATCCTTCACAGGATTTTAGGTTGTTTTATTTTGATGTAGCTCAACCGGGTACGTTTATAGACCCCGTCAAGTGTTCAATTATTCGATTATCTCTATTTACCTGTATGTTTGCAGTTTGCAGTTTTCACTACTGACCCCAACTGACCCCTTCCCTCACCCAGAACCGATGAAAGAAGCATCAACAACTCTCCTTCCTTAGCACACATTGCACTAACACCCTCAACTGTCTGGCCAGTGGGTGTGCCTGGAGGTAAGGATCGGTGCTTTCTGTTCTTTCTTTGTTTCTATCTCTTTTGTTTTGTTGTAGTTTTGTTGTAGAAGAAAGGGAGATATGTAGTATCCTAGCTTTCTGTCCATGCATGCTCTGCTAGTGAAATGTTACAGGATGATGATGTATTACGGAATGTTGGGTGTCTCTCAAGAAAAGCCACAGTTATGATAGGGCTGAGAAGCACGCTGGCTGCTCCTGGTGGGGCTCATCTAGATATCTACAATAAATCATCCTGAATTCAACAATCTGTCTGGACTTTATCACTACAGAGTTGTTTCTGCAAGGTGTGGTGTGGTACACAAGAGGGTGTCCAACTATCACCCACAAGCTAATGGTCAAGTAGAACGCGTCAATAGGGTCATTAAAGAGTCCATTCAAGTAGCCATTAAGAGTGGTTTGCAGTGGAGGAAAGCGGTAAGAGCAACTTTGTTGACTTATCGTACGTCACCTAATTTGGTCACAGGTTTGTCTCCGTGGCAGAAGAGTTTAATCTAAACTCATGCCTTGGTAGTTGAAAAAGAAAAATTCTTATTACATTGCTTTGGATTTTGCTAAGGTCAGGGAGCGTGTAAAGACGTATCAGGAAAAGATGAAGGGATGTAGCCAAAAGAATCAGCATATGGAGTTTAAATTGAAAGTTGGTGACATGGTATGCATCAAATTTGGTGGGTTATCAAGCAGGAGATTGTCTAAGTGGTCTGATCCCGTGGGGGTCATTGAAGTTTTTAGTAAAGCTCTGAGAGTAGAAGGTGGGAAGATATGGAACTTCAGACGTATTTCGGGGTGTGTAAACCTCAGGTTAAAGTGATGACTAATATGAGTACGAGTGATGATTGCACTGGAATTTCTAAGGGAAAGGTAATACCTTGCTCGGATTTTTCCTACAGTAATCTCAATGAAAATTGTGAATGGTTTACCAGTCCTTGTTAGTTGAATTATGGTCAAAATGTTGACCAGAATGTTCAGCTTTCCAGTGATTTTTGTGCTAATAATAACAACTCCACCTATCTCCACCATATACCTAGGTAATCAGGAGGTACAGTGTAATAATCAATCTAGAGGTGATGAACATGGGGTGGAGGTGAGAAGAAGTTCACGTGTTAAGAATTTGCCCGTTAGACTGAAAAATGTTGTTCAGTTTTGAATTGTACTATTGTTTATTGATTGCATAGCACATTTTTTTTTCTCGCTCACTATCCTTTGTGTATATAGTTTTTTTTGTTTACAATGGGTTTTTTTTCTAGAGGGGTAAGGTGTGTAGTGTGCCACTTGTCTAGGTGGAATCCTCATGCGGAATGTGGCATGAGGATTCCGTGGAGTGGATTCTATTTGTGACCGTTTTGTTTCGCTGTGTGCTTTCCTGTGGTGGTTGTTAAGCTGCCTCTTCTTATACGAATAAACCAGTGTTTTACTTACCCTACATCTGGACCGGTTCTTCACTACATATATGAATTTACATTTTCTCCAATTTGCTGTATCCTCTTGAAAAACTTGTGTCCGATGACAACTAACCTTGCTGAATATCGAACCTTAAGGCAAGTCTTTTCACATTTTCTTGATATTCATCCAGATCGTCAACTTCTACTACTACTAAATCAGGCAAATGTTTAAGGATAGCTCTTCTTTCCGAACCTAAAGTGTGAAGTAACAAATATTTCTCCTCTCCGGTCGAAAACGTAATGTTATGTTATGTTATGTTATCTTGGTTTTGTATAGCGCACGGCTACTCAGAAGAGTGTCCCGGCGCTTTGGTTGCACACCTGTCTCACAACATAACACGAAAAAGACCAGAGAGGGATCCAGAAAAAAACCACAAGGGGGACAACTAAGAAGTAAAGAGCCACGTCTTGAGACCCTTCCTGAACGCCAGTAGATTTGGTGTACTACGCAATGTTACTGGTAGCATGTTCCACAACTGCGGGGCCAGCAGTCTAAAAGAGCGGCCTCCAATGCGGGCCCTTTTTATACGAGGAACCGTGGCAAGAAACAAGGATCCGGACCTTTCAAAAACACCAAACCATTGTTTCCAGGGTATCAGAGAATCACCTGATGTTTGTAAAAATTGTGGTGGTGGATTAACAGATTACATATTTAATAACAGAAAAGTAAAAATGCATCAATTATAAAAAGGCTACACATGCAGAAGGAAAAATAAGAGCTTTGCTCCATAACCAAATAAATACACTCTAAAAATGTCACCTGTCCTAAAGAGTTAATTACGAATCCAGAAAAAAACAGATAACTTTCCCAAAACACCTAATATGTTAAAACAGGAAAGGTAACTTAGTAATGGTGTACTCATTTGATTAAAGAAATGCAAAAACGTAACTGCCATAAAGATTTTTGGTGTGCATATCTCTGCGGGTACACTCAGCTAAGTAATGTGCAATAGTATTTATGTATCATGCATATGTTGTCATAGGTGTGCTCATTACTAGTGACCCAGCAAATGCATCCACGTTTGTGATACAGGCACAATGTTGTTCAAGTTTTAATAGCAGAAAATATGGATGTCCTACCACTACAGTCATGAACAAAACGGACACTACTATTGATGGGACATTCTTATTGGCACCATGTTAGAGCGCGGCACTATGAATGGGTAGAATGCCACGTTCACCCAATGAAGTGGCATCGACCCCACCTTCGTAAGATACAGCATAGGTTAAAGACAATGCAGTGCTGTTACGTTCTACACTCAACGATAAACGCAATCTCCTGATTGTCTGGACAACTTCCCTCACATTAAAGGAAAGACCCTAAAGAGCTGCTGCATCTGCATTCCATGCCCACATCAGAGCTGGAATGCACGTAAACCACCATCGCAACAGTGCTTCAGCCCTAACAAATAAATGGGGAGAACATCAACTTCAATACGAATCAATGATCTACCTCCCTTGTCTTCCATGGTCTGCGTAGGTCTGTGTTAACAGATCCGCTCGTCGCCAGTATTGTGCGGTAGTTTTATAGAAGAATCAACGTGGGCATAGACTTATGAAGGTAGGTTTATTGAGTTCCTGTATTGAGCTGCTGGTGGCACACATCAGCTGAAAGTCAACTATCGTTGCTGCACAAACCCAGTGTTCTAAATGAAATATTCTAGCATGGCAACAGAATACAAAACACAGCATTCTATCAAAGGTTTGCCATAATGGATACCACAATGGTCCTTTTGAGAATCTGGTTTCACCTGGGGAAGACATATTTGTATAATTTGCCCAAATACTATACCAGCATGGCCCTTACCTGTGGAGCTATGCAAAGTTTTTTGGTAGGTTCTTTGGGAAACATTGCGTAATGTCGTCTTATTAAGATCTTGGATGCCTTTGCTTTTTTAATATCTGTCTTGATGGTGGACATCATGGAGCCATCCCATTTGATTGGAGCAATAAAGGGTTTAATTTTATGTGATTCAGACCTAGGTACCAATGCAAATTTGTACCAGTTGTCACAATTAAATGGCCGATCATTGCTATTCTCGAGTGACACTGGGATACTCCAGGTGGCTAACATAGCTTCAAGGACTGGCAATGCAGCCGCAGTTGATGACAAGGGAAAATTCATAATATTCATTACAGAGTCGTCTACTGTGACTTTGTAGTTATGGTCGTCAAACTGTCCATTGACAATTCATCATTTTGGATTGCTAGTAAATTGGTGCTGTTTGATTAATCGGCACCCAATTTTCCACACCCCTAGCAAAAGTGACTCCAGTACAACATGCCAAGTTTCATTCAGATCCTTCCAGAAGAAAAAAGTTATAGGAGTAGTGAGTCCAAAAAGCTGCATTTCCCATTAAAGCTGTGATAGGAAACATTGCTCTTGGCAACAGCAAAAAAGGTTTGATAGAGCAAGATTTCGCATATTACGCGACTTGCTTGAGTCAAGAACATCGAATAATTTATAATCCTGTAATACAACTCGTATGTTTTACTAATTTCCTTTATTTTGGATATGCATGTATCTTAGTGATGCTTGCCTATGTGTTTTACTAATACGAATAACCCTTGTCTTAATATGGCCGCCGCTTGGGAATTTTCTACTGCGCATGCGTTAGTCACACTCACGTGACGTGACGTAGTTGCAGTTCTGGTGGGAAAATGTGCGCATGCGTATTCGCCTCTAAAATGGCTGTCTGAAAACTCACATGGTGAAGCTTGCGCAGATGCTCTCGTGTTATTGTCTGTTGCACTAATTCATAATAGCATAGAATATTTTTATGGTAAGAAATATAAAGTAGCTACTCATGATATGTAGTAAAAACATCTATTTCCTATGTTTAATTTGTTTTTGCTTACTTTTCTTGCACTGCGATAAATGGGGGGTCGGAGTGAGACGTGAACCATCTTGAAGGTCCCTACTGCGCATGTCGCGCAGCCAGGGAGAAAACAACCTTGAGCAGTGGAACTCAGACAGCTGGCAGTCACAGTCAAGATGCTCCTGAGAAAACAACCTCGGACCCAGAAGGATGGAGCTAAACTGTCCTTAACTCGATACAATTGTATATTTTCCTATTGTATTCTGCAGAATAGGTCATGGGAACCCCAAATCTGCTAGGCGGTTCCATAACATGCAAATACGAGCTTGTAGAAGTTTGTTCTGATTGGTGTGTTGACCTTTCCTACCTGGGGACCAATCGAAATTGGGGATTCTGACACTTGCAACATTTGGGGGGTGGTACACTGACCCGAAAACAGTATAACTAGCCTAGGTTTAGCTAGAGAATTTGTCCGACTTGTCTGAATAGCTGACCTGTCACTGACCCAACGCACTCAATAGGTGACTGAAAACAGAGCGCTGCGGAGCACTCTGTCCGAATTTGACCATAGACTCTAAAGGTTTTACTAAACCTTAAGTGCTGGCGGAGCACTTTGCTGGGGAGTTCGCTAACCCAATCGGGGTTCTGACTGATAGCTGCAGAGAGGGTGGAGCGCAGGCGTTGCTTCCAAACTGCGGGTGCTGGTCGTGCCTTGGTGGTCCTGTCCTGATCCTAATCTGGTTTTCCTGTCCTGTCCTGGGGTGTCCAATCTGCACCTGCTGTCCCATAGATGACTGTCCTTCCTTGGGGTATTTCCTGTCCTTGACTGATCCGTGGCCAGGGTTGGTCTGCACACCTTTCTAGGTAAATATTGTGCGAAACTCTATACTGCACCTTCTATTTTCCCATCTTTGCTTTAATAAAGACATTTCTTTGCATATGTTAATTTCCATGCTTTCCGCAACCTATTATAAAGGTCATACAGTATATTTCCTTAGCATGATCCTATGTTTCCCTACCTTTTAGAACACATTCTCTCCATTCTGTTTATGAAACATAACTGTGGTATATAAAATTCTCCTGAAATTTGATTTTACGTAAAGATGCTAGAACTGTAGCGTGTTCCATTTTTTCCCCTCCTATAGATGTATAGGTTTTTCCAATCCTTACCTTGCAGTATTTTTCTAAACAGTAAAGTCTGGATCGTGATCCAAATTTCTAAAATCCATTTAGTAGATCGCATTGTTATAACTTTCTTATAGACTCATAAATGGTTGCCCTGACACTGTTTCTCTATGGTTATGTTCTTTTCGTTATCTTGATTATTGAATGCCTTTTAACTGTAAACTTGATGATTTCCGAATCTGATTCCTAGATAAACTTTTAAAACTTCCCAGTTGTCTGTGATCATTTAATGCAAAATAGAAATAAGTTGGGTTTTGTATTTTGCCTGCCTTTCTTTTACAGCTAGCTCCCTGATCCATTGTGGATCATAGGTACCCGTAACAGTGGATTGGTAAGTTGGGTACAATAGAAATAAGTAAGAAGGAACCAGGGTTGCTGGTAGTAGAGTTGTTAGGTCACCCGATTAATGTATATGATAAATTGGAAAATTATGGGCCTGGTACGTGTATGGTGAAAATTGTTGGCCGGGTGACCTGCGATCTCTATCAGTAATTTTCTGGTAGCAGAGGTATGGTTAGGGACTAGTTAAAGTTAGGTAGGACTAGTTAAGCTAGATAGGTTGGATGCTGCTAACATTTTATGATAACATTTTATTGCTGCTACAAGGGTAAACATTTTTGGTGAACTGATCACTCACGAGAAATGCTTTGCTTTGAAAAATTATGAAATGTTTTAAACTGTTTTTTATTATTATACTGATATATCTATTAACCCACTCGTTAGTAAAGTGTTTATATGTTTGTTTGGAATCCCCGGGGAATTGAATAGCGAGTGGTGAAGAGAATCCACTTCGCGTTGAGGTCACTGGTCTAAGGAAGGTTAGTGCAGGTTAGGCAGAACTGGAAGCACTAACTAGGGTTTTTCTGAATGTATGTTTGAATAAATGATAGCGACGAGATCACTGGCAAAACTTCTATTGTGAGAAAAACCTAGTAAGGGTCACATCGGAAGGAGTAGCAGGTTCATCGGAGCTTGGGTGATAGCAAAGGGGTTCGCTGGTGAAACTTTAGACTTAGTATATATCCCGGAAAGAAGTGGATAAGTCAAAAGAAGTAGCAGGTTCCCTAATGCTTGCGTGAAGGGTAGGCAGAAGAGATCTATCCGTAGTGTATGAAAAGTAAATGGAAGTAGTTTACTTGCAGTGAAACAAATCTTTGCTGTCTAGACACTTGGGTACAGTGGCGAATGTGTATTCGTTTGTAAAATAACAAAGCACTTGCACTTTTAGAGAGAAATTAAGTTTCCGTTACCTTGTGAGGGAGGGAGTCAGTTGCGGAGCTGCTCTGATGTCACTCTGTGCCGCGCTGGGATTGGAAGACGCAGCGAGTGTGTAGCGGAGCTGGAATTGTAAAGGAGGGGTGAGTGCCGAAGCGTGAGAACCTGTCTCGCGAAAGGCCGCGCACCCATTGGTCGAGATTATTTGAAACCGTGCACTTCATTGGTTGCACGAAAATAAAAAAAACGCACTTGATTGGAAGTGATTTCTAAACAGAGTCACTAGCAGAAATCGGATGTGGCACTCGTATAGACCGCATACTAGACCTGATCCACGATATTTAGGGTTTGAGAACGATCAGTGGAAAGGGCATAAAACCGACATTATGTACGGAAATAAGAGAAAAATATCCCTTGTAAATAAGGTGAAGAATTATTTCAAAAAGGACGAGCCGATTAAAACCAGAGAAGGTGTTGTCATTCCGCCACCTAATACTCCCGTATCTTTCATGATGTTTGATAAAGGGTACCACTCGTGTGTATGGTTGGAAAACTGGGCGGAATACACCAAGGATGACGGAATTTTGGCTTTTCCGTTAGAGGGTACATTCAATGGCAGAATTCTATTTAATCTGAGAACCCGAATGAATGACTTACATCCCAGACCTAGATTAACGCAGTACGAAGCTTTAGAGGAATGGGAGATTGAAGCTTTTGAGAAAAACAAGCCCCGAATGGATAAAGGGTTAACAACATTTTATCCGAAGTTAAAACAAGAGACCCGTGATAAAAAGATGAAACAATGGAGACAGAATATGATTGTAGAAGGGCTGTTTCCCATGATGCCAATGGGTGGTCCTCCTACAGGAGAGAAGAGAACAGAAAAATGCAAACATTGGGTGCCCATGGGGGAGTCGGATGATGAATTATTGGATGACATGTTTATGAGAAGTCCGCCTCCTTATAATGAAGGACACCGACCCTCTAGTGAAGGGGATAATTCACGGAGACCTCCTCCCCGGGAAGAGGCCAGATCAATAAGTGTAGGAGAGAGTTGTCAAATACCTCAGTATAATGAGGGTTTGGGACCTCTAGGTGCTAGGGATAGCTGTCAAAGAGCACCCTTTGGTGGGGAGTCAAGATATTCGAGAGAAAGAGACTTCTGTTCTAGACCTCCCTACGAGGGTGAGGTAAGGCCTTCCATGTCAGGAATTCCGTTCTCAAGACCCCCGTCTGAGGAAGAACCAAGATCCCTAGGCACAGGAAGTCTGTTCCCAAAACCTAATTACGGTGAAGGACCAAGTGAGACACATCCCACTGCCCCGAGTTATGCCCCAACTTTGACCCCGCAGG
Source organism: Lissotriton helveticus (assembly GCF_964261635.1). Taxonomy (NCBI): domain Eukaryota; kingdom Metazoa; phylum Chordata; class Amphibia; order Caudata; family Salamandridae; genus Lissotriton; species Lissotriton helveticus. Next base: position 540,103,244 of record NC_136059.1, on the reverse strand, counting down.
TATTACATGATAATTCTTTAGACAGGATATTGGAGGACAGGGAACGAGAGGCTCTAGCCAAACAGAGAGCCGAGATAATTCAGAAAATCTCCCAGTTAAATACAAGTCCTGAAGCCTTGACAATCCCGGTAACTATTGGACCAGTGGTTCCGCTGTATGGGGATAGACAGGGAAGTCAGAAGACTCCAGTTATTACTCAAGTTGTAGCACAGCCAAGACCGGAGCCCTTAATTGTGGATGACCAGACCAGTGAATGTGAGTCCGAGGTCTCACTAATGGACCTGCCCATTAGGGGTGCAGGGAAAAGGTTACAGAAAAGACACAATCCTTTCAACACGAGGGAGATTCAAATGGAATCGACTTCGGGTACCAAGAGTGTCACCCTGGTGACTCCTGAAGAAATTGAAAGGTGGAGTCGAGAGTTAGAAAAACAAACTCCTCAGTCGAAACCTTTAGATATTTTCAAGCTTAGAATAGAAATGGAAGAGCTAATGGCAGGAAATGTAGGTTTAGACAGATCAAATACCTATTCTGAAGAAGAGTTGCTGTTTATTGGCAAAAGTTTTACCCGAAACACCAGAGTGCTCCATGAAAAATTAACAGACACTGCAGCTAGTATGGGAATCGATATTTCAAAATCAAAGCCACTGCAGAAACCCTATAGAGCTGATTTTTCAGACAAAGATCTGGAAAATATGAATGTGTCAGGGAAAAAGGCACAGGTTAAAGAATTATTGACAGTGTTGCAAAAATGGGGAGACGTAGAAAAGTGGAAAGCCAGGTGGGCAAAGAAGAAAGATGAGGCCAGATCTAAACAAACGACTTCCGAGTTCGTTCTAAAGGAAGCTGACAAACCTGAGCAGTTATACCCTATGCGTGAAGTGCCAGGTGGAAAATACGTGCACGTTCCATGGTCCAGACAGGATATTGTGTCCTTTACCAATGACTTTCTAAAATTACGAGAAAAGCCTGTGGACTGGTACAGGCAAGTGGAAAGGTTTGTAAAGGTGCAAAAGTGCTTGTGGAAAGACCTGGATGGGTTTGTCGACATTGTGGTTCCTGTGGATTTATGGACCGAATGCAAGGTTGCCATTGATTGGCCCAACAAGGAGTATGATAGGGACCCTGTAACCGGTGCTCCCTCTGATGAGGTAATGAGAAAATATGACCAGGTCATGTTACATCTGAAAATGAAGGTGCCTGCAAAGGAAACTGATTGGACTAAAATAGATAGAACTACGCAGGAGAGGGATGAGTCTGTGCATTCCTTTTATGAGAGACTGTTACAGGTGTTCAAAACTTACAGTGGAATAGATAACATCGAGATGAAGGACATGACCCACTTCATTTACAGGTTTGTAAACGGTTTAAGACCTGAAATTTGCCAGTGGATCAAAGACAATAAGATTTGTTGGCAGTCTAAGAAAATGGATGAGGTCCTACGGTATGCAAAGTACTGTGAGGACGAGATGGCAGATAAGAAAAAGGCACTCAGGGAGAAGGTTATGTGGGCACAAGTAAAGCTAGCAGAACAACAGGAAAAGCAGTTGAATAAGATGAATAAGAATACCCAAAATCAAGGCTCTGGGGGTGGAGGGAAGCCCAAGGTAAAAATGAGCAGAGAAGAAGCTAAAAAGAAATTTCCCTGCCACCAGTGCGGAGAAATCGGGCACTGGAGAGACAAGTGTCCATATTTACAGCATGATAATACCCAAACCCCTGATTTAACTTCACAGACGCAGAATGAAAAACCAAGAAAGACTCAGCATCAGGTAAAGGCAAGTCAATTGCCCCGAGCGCCAAAACCAAATTATAAGGGAAAATCACCACAGGGTGATGACATAGAGATCTGGGGAGGCAATGAGAATAGAAATGCAGCAACTTCGCAGTTCTTGTTGAATGATACCTTTTTCTGTGACGACCAATACTGACGGGGCCTGAGAGGGGAGGACAAGGAGTGTGTTCTTGGCGCCTCCTTGCCGGTAGACCAGTCAGGGCCATACATTGAAGGAAAGGTTGATGGAAATGATGTCACCTTTCTATTGGACACTGGTGCTACCCGTTCTACTGTGAGAACAGCGGATGTTCCGAACCTACCCCTCTCGGGAGAAGCAATCCAAGTAGTGGGTGTATCTAATCAATTGATTAGTACCCCAGTTACCGAGCCCATGGAGATCACAATAGGGAATTTCAAAGAAATGCATAGATTTGTAGTTTGTGATACCACTCCAGTAAACTTACTGGGACGTGATTTGTTGTGCAAAATGAACTGCACCATCTTTTGCACACCAAAAGGCGTCGAAATTCAAACCCCAGACGAGGATGGCATATACAAATTAATGTTAATTAGACCAGACTCAGAAATTAAACAAATGACTATACAGGACTTACCTGAAGAACTCCAAAAGACAGTGAAACCAGAAGTATGGGACTTTACAGGAAAGGATGTAGGATTAATGGCAAATGTAGACCCAATACAAATAGCCATGAAAGAAAATGCAGTTTATCCTAATACCAAGCCATACAAAATGAGTGCAGAAGTGAGAGCAGGAGTTGCCATTGAAATAAAAAGACTGCTAGAAGCGAACATCATACAAGAAGTGATGAGTAGCCCATGTAACTCACCTATAATTGGAATTAAGAAACCTAGTGGCAAGCACAGGGTAGTGCAGGACCTGAGAAAGGTAAACAAGATAGTGGTTCCTTGTTGTCCTATTGTTCCAAACCCAGCAGTGATCCTATATCAGATTCCCTGGGATGCTGAGTGGTTTACCGTGATAGACCTATGTCATGCATTCTTTTCGATCCCATTGCATCCAGATAGCAAATTTCTTTTCTCATTTGCTTTCGACAGTCACGTGTACGTTTGGAATAGGGTCCCCCAAGGGTACACCGAAAGTCCCTCTATTTTTAATCAGATTTTGAAAAAGTGCCTTGAATCTTTAGTGTTACCTGGAAATTCTGTCTTGGTGCAATATATAGATGACCTTTTGGTGGCATCTAAAAGTCATAGAGATTGTGTTGTTGACACCATTGCTTTACTGAATCACCTAGGTGAAAAAGGACATAAAGTGTCCCCTGACAAATTGCAGTTCTGTACAAAATCAGTGAAATATCTGGGGCACCAGATAGAAAAAGGCATCAGAAAAGTCACTTCTGAGAGAATCAGAATAATTCGGAACATGCAGTTACCACGTACTCAGAAAGAAATCAGAATGTTCCTTGGAGTGGTAGGTTACTGCAGGCAATGGATTGTGGGATTTGCAGTCCTGGCAAAACCTTTGATAAAAATGACAAAGAAAGGAGCAAAGGACCCAGTGGAATGGGATGATGAGGGCATGACAGCATTCACTAACTTACGAGAATGTCTGTGTACAGCACCTGCTTTAGGGATGCCTGACTATTCTAAAGAATTTGCACTATTTTGTGACACACGAGATAATTGTGCACTGTCAGTCTTAACACAGGAGCATGGTCTGACTAGACGTCCAGTGGCCTATTTTTCTGCCACTTTGGATCCAGTGGCTGCTGGATTACCCGGATGTCTGAAAGCAGTAGCTGCAACTTGCACGAGTCTAGAACAGAGTGAATCTATTGTCATGGGACATCCTGTAACTGTGTATGTTGCACATGCAGTTGTAATTTTACTGACCCGAACTAAGACCCAGTATCTCACCCCTAGTCGGCTGACTAAATACGAGAGGATTCTCGTGGGTGCTGCAAATGTGGTCATTACTCGGTGTAATATCCTGAACCCAGCTACTCTGCTCCCTGACTCAATGATTATGGAAGCCGAGGGAGAGGATGAACATGACTGCATAGATCTGACAGAATTCAGTACTAAACCACGCCCAGACATTAAAGAAGTACCTTTGCCTGTAGAAGATGAGGAGCTGTTCGTGGATGGCTCATGTATGAGACACGAACTTGTAGGCCTAAGCGCTGCTTATGCTGTAGTCACTATAGACGCCATTAAAGAAGCTTCTTGTTTATATGGAGTAAAGTCTGCACAAGTAGCCGAATTGATTGCATTGATAAGAGCCTGTAAAATTGGGAAAAACAAAAGAATAACAGTATATACTGACAGTCAGTACTGTTATGGAGTTGTGCATGACTTCGGCCAATTGTGGCTACAGAGGGAGTTTCTGACTTCTTCAGGTACTCCCATCAGAAATGGGAAAGTTGTACAAGATTTACTGGAAGCAATCCAATTACCAAAAGAATTGGCAGTGGTCAAATGCGCTGCTCATAAATCTGGCATTGACCATGTAACTTTGGGAAATAACTTTGCTGATGAAGTGGCCAAACATTGTGCCAGAAATCGCATGTCTGTAAATATTAAACTGGGGGGACCTGGAAACAGCTGCCAACTTATGGTGTTTGAAGAGGTGCCTACCTGGGAAGAGTTGAGAGACTGGCAGCATGCGGTGCCAGAAAAAGAGAAAGAAAAATGGAAGAAACTTGGTTGTCGACCGAGAAGTGAGGATGGTGTCATTGTGGGCCCAAATGGTATGCCTGTGTTGCCTAGACATCTGCTTGCTTCTATGGCCAGACTGATACATGGAGATTCACACACTGGTAGGGACGCCATGGTTCTGGTTTTCCAACAAACATGGTACAATCCGAAGTTCAGGAAGGTAGCAGAGTCACTCTGCCAGAGGTGCTTAACATGTCAGGAGTTTAACGCTGGGAAAAGGACTGTAGTCGAATTGGGAAAAATTGGAAAATCAGGAGGTCCCTTTGTAAGAGTACAGATTGATTTCATCACAATGCCTCGCTGTGAGGGAATGAGATATGTCCTTGTCATTGTCTGCCTGTTTTCTAAATGGGTGGAGGCCTACCCTGCCAAAAAGAGTGACGCCATAACTGTAGCTAAATTGTTACTACGAGAATTAATACCTAGATTCGGGGTTCCAGTCACAATTGAATCAGGTAGAGGAAAACATTTTCAGAATGAGGTAATCGATCAGCTCTGTAAGGCATTGAAGATCACCCAAAAATTGCACTGTGCATATCGTCCAGAGGCTTCTGGAGTGGTGGAGCAAATAAATGGCACTATAAAATCAAGGTTAGGGAAAATGTGTGACTCTACGGGCATGAACTGGATAAATGCTTTACCTCTTGTTCTGATGGGACTTAGAAGTATTCCAGATCGGAAAACAGGCCTGAGCCCTCATGAGATCCTGATGGGAAGAGTGATGAGACAAGCATGGGTACCAGGACATAAACTGCTAAACATTTCTGATGATTTGGTACTTGAGTACTGCAAGCAACTGGGTGACCAAGTGCGTTCTATCTCTCGCCAGATTGGGGAAGACGCCGTCGCCAATCCAACAACTTCAGTCCACAAATTGGTTCCTGGCGACTGGGTTAGACTCAAGAAACATACTCGTTCGAGTTGCCTTGCACCAAGGTGGGGAAAACAACGCCAAATAATACTGGTGACCACGACAGCGGTGAAGTGTGCCGGCGTTCCAAAGTGGATCCATGCCAGCCATACACAGAAGGTGATTCCAGACGAGAAAACTGACGCTGAAGGTTGTCCAGCTGAGGGGTCTGCAGAAGTTGGTCCTGAAGTAGCTGATGACGAACAACCGAGCACCAGTCAAGATGATTGGATACCCATAATCGACCTGACTAATGACCCAATCAGAACAAGAAGTCAAACTATGCAGATAGAGAGTGGGATAGAGAGGAAGAGATAGGCACAGGCGAAGATCCTCGGATTATTGAGATTCACGTCAAGTCTGAGGAAGAAGAAGGTCAGACAGGGACAGAGCAGGTGATCGACACACCTCCACAAACCCCTGAAATTGAAAAGGGACAGACAAGAATTAGTGAAAAGGTTCAAGCAGAAGAAAATCAAGGGATCGAAGTGCTTGGACAGGATCAGATAGAACTAGAAGAACGTGTTCAGGGCTCAGAAACAGAGACGCTCGAAAGTCAAAATCAGAATACCCCTGAACAAGGCCAGCTTAGTAACCAGGCAGAAGAAATAGAAGAAAGACCTGGAACTAGTCAGACAGGAAGGGAAGGAACAAAAGCAGAAGTGCCACAAACAAACGAAAATAAAAGAGCATTAGAAGAAAGCCAAATCACAGTGCCAACTAAAAGGCTCAAGAAAAAGAAACATATCGAACCAAGATATATTAAGAGACTGAGACTGAGAATAAAAACAGTAGAGGAGAAACTTGCAGAAAGAAGGAAAAGTCCTCGTATTGCAGAACAAGTTGGAGAAAGTTCACAAAGAAGGAGTGATCGAATAAAAAGACTGAACGAAAAATACCAAGATCCTGAATGGACATATTTAGTGTTGGAGGAATTTGAAGATCTTGATATAACTGACGAAAGTGACGAAGAACAGACAGCTGATTATTCTGCCGAGGAAGACGAACCAACCTGAAGTTGTGCAGGGTAAGCTACCTGTGCAAAGTTACAAAGAGGGGTTGAGAAATCTGCTTCTGAACGAAAATGTCTGATTCAAACGTGAATGGAAGGCCTAGACGCAGTTGTTGTAAAACATGCTGCAGAGTATGTATATGTAGCATAGCTATAGTGTTAATAATTTGGATAGGACTAACAGTTTTCATTCCTTATATGGTGAGCAAAAATACTAATATTGACCCTACTCAGACTATGACCACTGATACTGAAGAACTGACAACACGAAGTGTAGAAAGACGTGAAAAAGCACTCAGACAAACAAAACGAGACTTAGAAGCATCAGATGAGGAAGGACTACACTATCATGGAGTTAAAAACCAGACACAGTTAAATGTTTTCGCTAATCTTTTAGTGCACTATGTAGAAACTATGGAAATAGAAGACTGCTATGTCTGCATGAAGCTACCTACTTCTGTAGCTGAAGGCGTGACGTATCATCACCTACCTTTGACCTATGGAATTTCCTGTAGCATTTTAGCTAGTTTATTTTACAAAAGAGGACGTTACAGTACTATTACTCTAACTCTGACGTGATATTTTCTGAACTTCCCATACGTGGAAATCTGAATCCTGTACATACTAAAAGTGACGTTACACGTTATATGGGAGAATACTTCCTTACAATAGGTACTATAGACTTAAATGAAGCACACAGAGATAACTTGACCTGTTCATTACATGAACAAGAAAAAATGTTTTTAAACATGGCAGAGAAAAGAAGGGAGAGTTTCCAAAGAAAGGCAAATGATAAAAGACAGAAAACTCCTAAATGGGCTGAAAACATGGAAAGCACCTCAAATGGTGGGAGTGGCCCTGCTTTGTTGCTGGATTTCGAAAGAAAAGGGAAACTCTGTCTTCATCGCGAGAAGACTAGTTATTATAATAACATTTTCATTGGTTCCAGTCAATGTGAGCACAACTACAAGGTAATTGGAGGATGGGGTTTCAAAAATGGGTCAGAACCTGTGTTTCCCGGAATTTATTATATATGTGGAAACAAGGCTTATTTCAAATTACCAGATCACTGGTATGGAAGCTGCTACTTTGGCATTGTTTTCCCGAAAATATACCATGTGAAAGAAATTGCTGGAAGCAATGAAAAGACTAATGGCTTAGTGCGTAGTAAAAGAGAAAGCGTAGGTGAAATAATGGGTAGTATTTTTAGTGCACTGATACCTGGAGTGGGAGTGGTTCTGAACACACACAGAATTTGCAAATTATCCACTATAGTGGATGTGTTGTCTACTGACACAGCTCATGGATTCCTGCTGGTCAATACCGAAATGGTTGCGATCAGATCAATGGTTTTGCAGAACAGACTTGCGCTGGACACTTTATTAGCAAAAGAGGGCGGAGTCTGCCGGATGTTGAAAGCGCAACATTGTTGCACTTACATACCGGACAAAAGTGTACGAATCAAAAATTACGTAAAGAACATTACAAATTTGGAAAAGGAACTCAAACCACTGGAGGTTGATAGTGCCTGGAAGAGACTTACTGATGGTCTCTCCGCTGTAGGTCACTGGTTTGCTAATTTAGGTAAAGGTTTATTGTTCAAGGTACTGATGCCAATTGGAGTGATAGGTTTCATCATCCTTCTCATATTTGTCTGTTGCAAATGCCGCAAACACACAAAGAAATACGCTGTGAATAAGAGAGGTGTGAAACGGAGTGTGGATGAACTTGAATTAGAAGACTTGAATAATCAGATTTACAAAAGGGTGAAAAATTCTCACCCTGACAAAGATGTGAAAGAGAAATTGAATAGGATGTTGGAAGAAATAGAAATGCACAAAGTGTGAGAAAAGTTGGCATCTGGTTCCAATAGTTGTGATGATAGTAAATATCATCGAAGATTGATAGAGCAAGATTTCGCATATTACGCGACTTGCTTGAGTCAAGAACCTCGAATAATTTATAATCCTGTAATACAACTCGTATGTTTTACTAATTTCCTTTATTTTGGATATGCATGTATCTTAGTGATGCTTGCCTATGTGTTTTACTAATACGAATAACCCTTGTCTTAATATGGCCGCCGCTTGGGAATTTTCTACTGCACATGCGTTAGTCACACTCACGTGACGTGACGTAGTTGCAGGTCTGGTGGGAAAATGTGCGCATGCGTATTCGCCTCTAAAATGGCTGTCTGAAAACTCACATGGTGAAGCTTGCGCAGATGCTCTCGTGTTATTGTCTGTTGCACTAATTCTTAATAGCATAGAATATTTTTATGGTAAGAAATATAAAGTAGCTACTCATGATATGTAGTAAAAACATTTATTTCCTATGTTTAATTTGTTTTCGCTTACTTTTCATGCACTGCGATAAATGGGGGGTCGGAGTGAGACGTGAACCATCTTGAAGGTCCCTACTGCGCATGTCGCGCAGCCAGGGAGAAAACAACCTTGAGCAGTGGAACTCAGCCAGCTGGCAGTCACAGTCGAGATGCTCCTGAGAAAACAACCTCTGACCCAGAAGGATGGAGCTAAACTGTCCTTAACTCGATACAATTGTATATTTTCCTATTGTATTCTGCAGAATAGGAACCCCAAATCTGCTAGGCGGTTCCATAACATGCAAATACGAGCTTGTAGAAGTTTGTTCTGATTGGTGTGTTGACCTTTCCTACCTGGGGACCAATCGAAATTGGGGATTCTGACACTTGCAACATTTGGGGGGTGGTACACTGACCCGAAAACAGTATAACTAGCCTAGGTTTAGCTAGAGAATTTGTCCGACTTGTCTGAATAGCTGACCTGTCACTGACCCAACGCACTCAATAGGTGACTGAATAAAGAGCGCTGCGGAGCACTCTGTCCGAATTTGACCATAGACTCTAAAGGTTTTACTAAACCTTAAGTGCTGGCGGAGCACTTTGCTGGGGAGTTCGCTAACCCAATCGGGGTTCTGACTGATAGCTGCAGAGAGGGTGGAGCGCAGGCATTGCTTCCAAACTGCGGGTGCTGGTCGTGCCTTGGTGGTCCTGTCCTGATCCTAATCTGGTTTTCCTGTCCTGTCCTGGGGTGTCCAATCTGCACCTGCTGTCCCATAGATGACTGTCCTTCCTTGGGGTATTTCCTGTCCTTGACTGATCCGTGGCCAGGGTTGGTCTGCACACCTTTCTAGGTAAATATTGTGCGAAACTCTATACTGCACCTTCTATTTTCCTGTCTTTGCTTTAATAAAGACATTTCTTTGCGTATGTTAATTTCCATGCTTTCCGCAACCTATTATAAACAGACCCCCCAGGATATAGCGGCATGGATTAGCAAATTTAGCGGCACAAAAATTGAAATTTAGCGGCACAAATATGGAAATTTAGCGGCAATTTTGCGGCATTTTATTTGGCCATTTTTCCTACAACAAACACAGATAACTTAGTTTTTTTGTTATTTAACAACATGAAGCTATGTATATTTGGTTTATTTACAATGTAGACACTTTGGTAACTTTGTGGATGTCAATTGAGGGTGGTTGAGGGTAGCACGCCTTTAGCACCCGTGGCAGCATCTGCAATAAAGGGGTTGATGCCTACCCACACACACCACTGAGCACGTGTTACAGCAACATGCATAGATAGATTTGGCAGTACTCAAACTGGTACCCCTCAGTCTCCAAGCGTGCTGCCGCACAGTCTGGGAATCCGTATAAAGGACCCTCTTATCTCGGTGCAGAGCGGACCGCTCTGTATGGACGCAGAAGAAGACGCAGCATCCTGAGTAGTAATAGATTGGTAAAACAGCCATTCCACGTCCAATCTGGGGCAATGCCTATTAGCTGTGCAGGATTCTCTCGAACGTTCCGCACTACATTTGACAGGAGTGGAGTCTCCAGAAATACAGGCTGAACCTACCGGCATCCCCCAGGGAGTTACATGGCACAACACATGGCACAACACGGAGAACATTTCAGTTCTGGGACAGAGTGAAGAGGTGGTGTCCTGTCAACTTATCAAAAATGTATTTCACAGCTAGCATGTATTTTTTAAAACACAAACTTTTCTGAAAGTGGCGCGAGGCTCCGATTTCTTCTCTAAAGCACCGTTTACTGTGTACTTTAGGAAATGAGATTGCATTTAAGAACCATCTGATCGTGTAGTGAAGGAGCCACCCTCAGCCCGACGTCTTGTCAGAGCCCGGTTCCTCGTGTACAACCCTTTGCGCTCCCTCAAGAGAGACGGGGACGGACTGAAGATCACTGAACTGAGAGTCTGAGACCACACACTACACTTTTTTTTTTTTAGATATTAGATGCAAATACTTTTACTTTCAAACAAATGCCTTTTACAGAATATGTGCAGTTCCTACAAGAGTTAATAACGTCCACATCAAAGCTTCCGTCGCTTCTTCCGGAACTGCTCATTGTCAATATCTTCGATCATATCCGGGCGCTCGGGCGTCACAAACCCCTCCTGCCTTCAAGGGCTGCCACCTGCTTGCTATGCATTTGGGCTTGCTTATGAGCTTTACTCTTCTGTTTATCTTGCCGAATTGTGTTTTCTTTTTCCTCCTCTACGTTGCTTCCCCCTTTTCCCTCCTGAACGCTGGTCCCCTGCGTTACTTTCTGCATGCTGCCACCTTGATTTGTCTCCTGCATAATTTCCTGTCCCTTGTCTTCATGAGCTACCTGATGCAGGCTGCTAGCCTCTGTCGCGTCGTGCACGATGCACTCTTGAGCTGTTAACTCCCTCTGATGCTTCCAGCGGGCCGTCTCCCGGGGGTGCCTCCTCCATGCTGCCTTTATGAGGTCCCCCTGGCATGGCATTTCCCCGGGCTTCCTCATTCATGTTGTCGGCTTCATCTGCTTCCTGCCTAGTTCTATTCTGGGATGCCGCCAGCAACACACTACACTTTACTGAAAAAAATAAGCAGCACGGTTTCAGAATGTTAGTGTGCACTGCCATCTGCTGGTCCAGATCTCTCATGTGATGTTTGCTCTGAATCAGTTTCGGAAAAAATCCTATCAATCTTTTTATTCACCGTGGTTTCCATCATCAGGCCAATGGAGTGTACTTTAATAGCGGCTTTTGTAAAAGTGCCGCGATTTCTACTAAAGTGCCGATTTCGCGGGCACTTGTGTAAAAATCGCGGCGTTTTTACAAAAGTGCCGTTTTCGCAGCAAATCGCGAAATCGCGAAATCGCGATATCCTGGAGGGTCTGTATAAAGGTCATACAGTATATTTCCTTAGCATGATCCTATGTTTCCCTACCTTTTAGAACACATTCTCTCCATTCTGTTTATGAAACATAACTGTGGTATATAAAATTCTCCTGAAATTTGATTTTACGTAAAGATGCTAGAACTGTAGCGTGTTCCATTTTTTCCCCTCCTATAGATGTATAGGTTTTTCCAATCCTTACCTTGCAGTATTTTTCTAAACAGTAAAGTCTAGATCGTGATCCAAATTTCTAAAATCCATTTAGTAGATCGCATTGTTATAACTTTCTTATAGACTCATAAATGGTTGCCCTGACACTGTTTCTCTATGGTTATGTTCTTTTCGTTATCTTGATTATTGACTGCCTTTTAACTGTAAACTTGATGATTTCCGAATCTGATTCCTAGATAAACTTTTAAAACTTCCCAGTTGTCTTTGATCATTTAATGCAAAATAGAAATAAGTTGGGTTTTGTATTTTGCCTGCCTTTCTTTTACAGCTAGCTCCCTGATCCATTGTGGATCATAGGTACCCGTAACAGTGGATTGGTAAGTCGGGTACAATAGAAATAAGTAAGAAGGAACCAGGGTTGCTGGTAGTAGAGTTTTTAGGTCACCCGATTAATGTATATGATAAATTGGAAAATTATGGGCCTGGTAAGTGTATGGTGAAAATTGTTGGCCGGGCGACCTGCGATCTCTATCAGGTTCATGGAATTACGCCATACTAGGCATGAAACTTCACTAACAAAGTGTGTTTAAAAAAATAGGTTTAAATCTGTTCAGTACTTTTTGAAATACTGGCTTTTAAAAAATGTGCCATGGGCATCGGAGAGTTAAAATTTAGAGATATCTACACTTGAGAGCTATGAACTGCTGGGTCTGGAAATCATATTAGAATTTTTCAAGCATTAGAATTTTTCATTCACCCTCATCCACCTCACGCAGCGCATCTCATGACCTTACTACTACCCCCACCGCCCCTTCTTCTTCTGAAGAAAACTGACCCCTTCCCTCACCCAGAACCGATGAAAGAAGCATCAACAATTCTCTTTCCTTAGCATGCATTGTACTAACACCCTCATCTAGAACTACCATGAGAACCAACAACAATATGACTCCCTCAACACCCAACATCCTGTCTCCCCCTCCACATCAGCAGATTGAAGAAGACTCACTAAAAACCCAGTCATACCTCACCTCCAGGAACCTACAAAACCTTATCCTAGAAATCAGAACCATTCTACAACTTGCTGAAAAATCTCTTGCTAAACTTAAGCATCTTCAAAACTCTCTACAGACAAATGACAAGGTGACAAAAACTATCCTTCTGCCTCTAACCAATCGCACTTACGCACACGCAAACTCTCCAACTACATAACGGACCAGGAAATACAAACACTGCTACTGCTATAAGAAAATCCTTCCTGCCCTATCATAGACAAAGAGGAATACGCTATTCTCTCAGTCTCCATCAACCCATGCAGAACATCCCATCCAATCCATAAACCGGAATAATCTTCTCTATCTAACCCCGAACTACGATAATGAGGAGCCTACTTTAAAGAATTCCTCAAACCAGATCTCTTGCCTTCTACTAAACTGCCGTTCAGCCCCTAAACACGCCTCTGACATTGTCGACCTCGTCTTTAACATGAAAATGGATATAATCATCCTCACAAAAGCTTGGCTCAAGGAATCATCCTCACCATGCCTAGACCTTCTTTTCCCTCCAGACTACAACATCATTAGATTAGACAGACCACACAAAATATGTGGAGGCTTAGCCTGCATACATCGTTCTGACATCACCATCTCAAAGGTTCACTCGGAACCCCTGGACTCTTGTGAATACCTTGGGATTTCTGTGAAATCATCAAGTAATCCCTCCCTCAAACTACATATACTCAACCATCCTCCTGGTTTGAACACAATTTTCACAGAACAACTTATGGAAATCATTACTGCAAACTCTTCCCCTCATTCCAATGACATATTCCTTGGCGATTTCAATCTCCACTGGGAGAACCCACTGGACAAGCAGGTTAAGGCCCTCAAAACCTTCCTTGCAGACCATTCCCTGATCCTAGCTATCTCAAAGCCTACTCACACAAAGGGTGCTACTCTCGACTGGCTCATTTCTAAACAAAATACAATTGAATCGATCTTGATTACCCCTTGTGACTGGTCAGACCATCACCTTCCAAATCCCATCCGCTAACAAAAAAACGTTCTTGCAACAAATCAAGCTGAAAAATGGATAAGAGACACAAAGAACATCAACTGGAACAACCTTGCCTCCCAATGTGAGAAGGCTCTCCCCCCAATAACATGGCAGACGTCAATGCCCTCACTGCTCACTATAACTCCACGATGACCAACGTTTTCGACCAAGCCGCTCTGCCAAAACTCAAAAGAATTCCGGACAAAGATAAAAATCAATGATTCAGCAGAGTCCTGAATGATGCGAGACGCAAAATCAGATAAACGGAACGGAAATGGAGGCAACATCCCTCCCCCTCCATCTTAACCTGCTCCGGAAGGCCAGAAAATCATATAATAAAAGTATTCTACAATCAAAAAGACTTCTTCACATCAGAACTAGAGAATGCCAAAAATAGACCAAAAAAACTCTTCGACATTTTGAAACAACAATCAAACAAATTGGCCAAATCCTCACTCTTAACATCGACTTCACAGCTGAGTAGTGAAGAATGTTCCCCATTCTTCACAGCAAAAACAAATTCCCTCCAACTCGAACTTAGTACAGCAGCATTCAACTCAGCCATCCCAAAGACCATTCAGGCCACTAACCCGGTACAACATAAGCTAACTCTGCCCAAAAATAACTCTCAATGGTCTACTTTCAAACTTTACGATCTCAATGACATCACGATAATTCTAGCGACTACCGACCTCAACAACCACTTCAATAACCCAGTCCCAGCAAATTGCCTACCCCACATCTATCATATCATCTCCCCTCTCTGGACCAAAATCATTAATGCCTAATAGCCTTAATAACACAAGGTCACATCCCGGACTGCCTAAAAACTGGTCAAGTCACTTCATCCAAAAAAAACTCACTGCTAACACCTCTGACCCCAACAACTTCCGACCAATAACCAACATTCCCATGCTAGCAAAGGTCTTGGAAAAACGTGTTCAGCAACAACTGAATCAACAAATCACGAACTTCAATTTATTGAACATCCACCAATGGGGTTTCAGACCTGGCCATAGCACAGAAACAGCCATCCTGCATATAGTAGTCGACACCCTCTTAGCTCTTAACCTCAATGAAACCTGTCTACTAGTCCTGTTCGACCACTCATCAGCCTTCGATACGGTCAATCACGACAAACTTCTAAGAAGACTAGAAAACTAGCTTGGCCGTTGAGTAGCTTCACTGTGTTTTTTCATATCTGGCACAGTCCTTTTATGGTTCAAATCCTTTCTGGAAAACAGAACGCAATCGTTCATGACCGACAAGATTCTTTATCTCTCCTGACCTTACCACAAGGCTCTACCCTATCCCCCACACTATTCAACTTATATGTCGAACCACTTACCGATCTGCTACATCAGGTGAACATCTCCTACCACATGTACGTGGACGACACTCAGCTCTACATTAAGATCACCTCCATTGACGAGATAAAGATAATGAATCTAGCTCTCGAAAAAAACGTCCAATGGTTAACGACCAACTTCCTCAAGCTAAATTCACAAAGAACTGAATTTCTGTTAATCTCCCTCCCCCCAATAACTCCCAAAAAATAAAGGGAAGGACCAAAATAATCACTGCTCTGAACTGCGCGCCAACGTCGGTGGATTACACAATATCACTTGGAATCACACTGGATAAGAACCTTAACATGCAAGCTCACATTAACTTGATGGCTAAAAATGCCCGCTTTCACCTCAGCTATCTCAGAAAAATGAAGCCATTCATCGAGAACCCGGACCTCAAAACTGCAGTTCAGTCCTTCGTCATAACGAGGCTGGAGTACGGATGTTCTACCCTCTCAGGGTTTCCTAAAATCTCTACCGCCCCTCTAAAAGCCTGTCTTAACACCGCAGCAAGACTCATAACAGGATCTAGGAAATGTGATCACATATCGTCACACCTAAAGGGACTCAACTGGCTACCCTATGAAGCTCGTATTCACTTAAAGATGGCTTGCATCATTCACAAGGCAATACACCACAACACCCCCAGTACCTAGCCAAAAACGTACACTATCTGGAGGAAAAAGACATTCTAGGAGTGCAGCTAATCTACTCCTGAAACCCTTGCGGTTCAACAAGACTAAAACCTCCAACAGAGCATTTTCTGGAGCGGCGCCAAGAATTTGGAACTCGCTTCCGCCACTCATCAGAAAAATCGCCTCGACACCTTTCTTCAAGAAGGAAGCAAAATCATTCTTGATGAGCAAATTCCTCCCTTAAAATCAGCACAAACACCACGGCAGATTACAACCTCAAACTTGCCTATACTCTCCATCCACTGATATTTTGAAGCTAAAACGTGCACAATCTCGAATTGATTCTTATTGGTCAGAACAATTCTCTAATCTGCTTTTATGATTTAACTAAATGTGCTAGTCATACCATGCTCACTATGTAAAGCGCTCTGATACCCTATCTTAGGTCTAGTTTGCACTATAGAAAACTCTACAAATAAATAAATAAATAAATGTAATTGGCCGTTGAGTAGCTTCACTGTGTTTTTTCATCTATCTTGAAACTTTGGAATTTGAAAAAAATTGTGAGTGTCATATCACTTGCACAGAAAAGAAAGGGGAGACCTAATGACTAATTCAAGACCACATAGGGGAGTAGACAGGTAGCCAGAATTGTGAAAAATGTGAACAATGCAGTAGGAGGACAGTATATTTGCAAATTCACAAACATTCATGAGAATGTGACCATCATTTTGTCATCAGAAAAGAGGCAATTTTTTCATGCTCATGCAATAATTTCTGTGAAAAAATAAAGTAAATACTCATGAAGGCTCTGTTATTTGCTTTGCTTTATTTCTGCATCAAAGACCCCTCATAAGGTATAATTGGTGTTTGCTATTTCATTTATATATATTCACAATATAACACTGTTTCCTATTGTTGATAGTGTGTGTTTAGTTCATATGTTATATAAACATTTAAAGAAAAGCACAATAGTTTTAGGTGAATGAACAAAGAAACTCATGCGTTTCTATTCATATACTACATCATACACCACGGGGTTTGTTATTCTCAAAATAATGTTGAAAATATTATATAAAGCCTGTTCAAGAGCTTCTCTATGAGGTAGGAGCTTCAGACATTCCAGAAGGAGCATCTACGACAGTTTGCCAAAGTCACATTCCTTCACTACTATTTGGCTCACTGAAGAATAGTGTCAAAACAGAGAGGAAGTATGGCCTTGCCTATGGTAAGGCAACAGACTGGAAGAATAAGAATATCATGAGCAGGTATGCAGATGTGCCACTTAGAAGCATCTATTTTTGGCAATACTTCGGTGCAAATGTAGACACCTGCTGTCATGTCCACCAACTATATTCGTTCACTTTATACATTTAAGTATGTGGCATTCCTGTCTAATTAGGTAATACCTAGAATATAATAATCTTTCACTTAACTGAAAGCATAATGTTTGAAAGCTTGGAGATGGAGATCTATTCTAAAAGCTAAAGCAAGTTATACACAGTGCTTATGATAGCTAAAGAAATAGCATATTGGGTATACTAATGCATTGAACTTGGATGCCAGTTGACTCTGGGCTTTTATTGTAAGGTTCTGGAAGCTGCTGTTTTGGTCATGTCAGATTTCAGAAATCTCAGCAGCCATTTTGATTCACAGGGGTATGAATATCCCATCTGGTGTGGGGCATGCCTTGCTAGATAATCGAGGTACAGAGAGAAACTTACCGGAGCAATCTTGATGGGTTACTGAGACACTCTAAAGAACTCGACTCTGTATTAGCTTCCTTGTCTGGGCTGCATTGTGCCTGAACGAAAGAAATAGGTGATCAATGTTTCTGGAAAATTACAAGCTAATAACTCTGCACTTGAATCAAAACTCGATAAAAGCAGTGCAAGTTGTTAAAAAGAGACAGTAAAGGAATTGCGTCCTTTTGTTTTGAAAAGGAAAAAGTCTGAACACAAATTTACAAACATTTGCAAAGATATTTGCAGCTTGTAAAAACCCAGTGACAAGTTAAATTAGAACAGACTCAGACAAGAGCATGTACTAATTGTTTAATTGAGGTCAGAGTTTAGGGATTTCAGGACCAGTTAAGTGATTTCATGGACAGAGCCTATACCTGATTTAACACAAGTTATGAGTACCAGTCTCGAAGAATGTCAAAATGATCACATTTGAAGAAGTTGAGTACAAGAAGTGATTGAGAGTGAATAAGGTAAACAGTGTATTTAAAGTAAAGATAGTCATAAATCATAGCATTATACTATGTTAGTTGCGATTACTGAATATGTTTATCCATTCGGCAGAATGATGACCAGATGAGAGAAAAGTGCTATAAGAAAAAAGTGCAATAATTTCAAAATGTGAGATTGAGTCCAAATAAGACAATAGCATTTGAGTCTCTCTCGCCCTATCTCCTTTTCTCTCACTCTCTCTCTCTCTTTCTTGATTCCCCTTCCCCTCCTATGGAAACTAGGCTTGAGTGCCCTAAACAACAACTGAGCCAGCGGACGGAGGAGGGCAAAGGTGGGTATCTATCGCTCCTGCTGGGCTGCCCATGGTCAGGTTGGTCAATCTTGTTGAAATATAATTTGCTAAAACTATTTCTAACAGATTGTCTAGTCCATCATTTATACCCAGTTTGAGCAATGGGACTTGAGTGTTAGCCACCATTTTAGAGACCCTTCCATCGATGGAGCAAGAGGTTCATTCTTCATGCACTGAAAATAATGCTCTAAGAATAGAATTTGTGCGGTTCAAAAAGAAGTACCAGGAATAACTAGTTTGGAAAAAGCAGTACAGTCACAGGGCCCTTTCGCCCAAATGAGTTGGTCATGGATAAAACCTTAGACTTTTCTCCCCTGCAGCATGTAAAACTAGAGCAACGCCCCACTCTGGCAAGTCATCACCCACATCAGTGTATTCAGGTTGTAAGAAATGGGGTTACCCAAATCTCCAAGGGGGTAGCATGGAACCAAGCAGGCAGGCCAAACTTCGAGGACATGTGAAGTACTCACGCAGTACCCACAGACGACACACCAGGCACACCACAAAAGAGGCAGGACACCAGTTTGAGTTGGAAAATTAAGAAGTTTAGTATCTCCAACCTGCAAAGCAAAAAGGCATAACAGTGGTATCATCACACGGCGCCAACTGGCACCAGAGCCAAGTGTATCAAGGGGGGTGGTTATTTACATGGGAAGTAAGGGCTGAGTCTGTAAGTCCATCTGAAATATAAAAATGTGACTAAATTAACATTGAACCTGGGGCCAATATGGCGGGGCCAACTCAGGCTCTCATCCTTAGTGATAGGCTGTAATTGCAAAATACTATCAGCAGGAGTACACACCGTGCACTATAACTCCAGCCCGACCCCTGTAAAGGAAAACTTCAGGGCATCACCGTAAATCCCAACATACAGGAACACCTGCAATAAATCAGCAATGGGATGTCAAACATCAGGCGGGAAACATTAATATGCATTGGCATGAGTAACATTACAACAGGGGGTACCCTTAAACATTTCCTATCACCTGGTCACTGTGCAGGAATAAACATTTTACTAGGGCCACCTTAAATACCTCTTCAGGCGACTAACACTTCCCTAGAGGGGGCAGTCAGCCTCAGCAGCATAACGCCTGGGGATGCCCACCACTAACAGGGGCATTAACACTAGGCCATTAGCATACTGGGCGCGTAATTTAGCAAAAGCACTGCCTTACGCCACACTATCCCAAACACCAGGGCCTACACTAGCTGGCGTTCACCTGGACCCCCAGGCAGGGGTTAACTAATGTCTTGGCCCAGTTCAGAGGCCTGGCAGTCCCGCAGGTACTTCGCTCTGGGGACTCTGGTGTGTAATTGGGACCAACGAGCTCCAGTACAATGTCTCCCGGGGGGGGGGCCTTGCTCTTCCTTTAGGCAGATTCCCAGAAGACGGGGAGGGGCGAGCACCGACCCTGTGCCCCGACATACACCCCCAACTCCCCTACAAGCAGCCCCACTCACCGGGCTCCTCGGTTCTGTGCAGGTCACCCGGGACTCTCTCAGGCCCCTACAGCACCATCGGCCGGCTTCACCGAGGAATGGCAGGCACCGACAATGTGCCTCGATGCCCCCTCCTCTCTCACGACGACAGCCGGGCCCCTCCTTCCTCACGGGGGTCTGGGACTAAAAGGCAGCCTCAGCAAGGCTTCAGGCCCCAACCGGGGCTCTCCTCAGCTTCGAGGAGGAGGGGGCAGGCACCGGCAATGTGCCTCGAGGCCCCCCTCCCTTCCCGCGGCGTCACCCGGGCCCCTCCTCCTCCTCACGGGGGCCCAGGGGGTTCAATACGGCCTCCGGGCGGCACAATCGGGGCTCCCTCGTCCTTACGGGAGCCCCGCAGGCACTCTGCTCCTCCGGCCGGGAGGCGGGGCTGGCACCGACAGTGTGCCCCGGCCCCCCTATCTCACCGGCCCCTCGCTCAGGGGCACAGACCGGCGGGGGGGCCTCCCGCTCCAGTCGCTTGCAATCGGGGATCCCCCTTGACCATGGGGGCCCCGCAACGGTACTTCACCCGGGTCCCCCTCCTACCTCACGGGGACCCAGGGCTTCGACTCGGCTTCTCCCGGCCTTCCCGGCCGACAGCCAATCCCTGCGCGGCCTTCAAGCTCCTTCCTCAGGCCACGCAGAGGGGGCAGGAAATGAACTCTTCTCTAGCGCTTCCAAATTATAGCGCTTGACAGGCAGGCTTTACAGCACTAGGGGGCCACAACAGTCCCAGGGCCCAGCGCTTCCACAGGGCCTCACAGCACCTCAGCCAGCAACAGTTCTTTTGGGGGCACAATCTTTCCCATGCGGTGCTTCAAAGGGGCCACAGCTTCCCAAGGGGGGTAGACAGTCCCACTCCTCACCTCCTGGGCGCTTCTTCCTCGCAGCGCTGGCGTAATTCCCGGTCCCCACAGTGTCAGGGACCTGGGTAGGGGCCCTCCCTTGTCAGGGGCCCAGGGGACAGCAGAGGGGGGGGTTTAGGGGTGCAGGGCCCAGCTCACAGGCCTATGTGGCGGTAGCACCTCGCAGCAGGTCCCCTCTCTTTCTTGTCCCAGCGCTGACTGACTCTCTGGTGGCACATCCCCCTTACTTATACCCTCCTCCCAGGCAGTGCCAGAACCTTCTAGAATGTTGGCAAAGCTGGCCTAAACTGGCTCAAGGGGAGGGGTTGAGCACGCTGGGTGCCAGGCTTTCCCTCCAAAAGCTAGGGGTAGCTGGGTAATATTATCTAGACCGCTGACCTATGGCAGTTCAGTGGCAAAACCCATGGCCATGGCATCCATTTTAAACATAGGACATTTCAGTCAGGTGCATTTTACAATGGGGGGAATTTACAGGTGCTCACACCATTACATAGCATTACAATTTAACAAGGTGTCTCACACCACTCATGGCCTATACAGGTTTAATCCCATGGGGGAGACATTCCAAATTAGGGGGGCAAAAGCGAAAACTTTTGGGGGAAAAGGCCAAGTCCAACACAGGTACAAATGTTGTTCCACCAAATCCACAGTCAGTAACTGTAAACCCAATTCCCAAGAATCAGGTGGTCCACCATACCATACTGCCGCTGGCTCCGTCACACGTTTTTTTTGGGATCCCAAGTGGTTTTGCGGTATTTGTAGGTCAATGTAGGTTGCATTTCTTGTGCATGCCAACCACTATCCCTGATAAGCAAGCCAAGACGTTCTTTATATTTCCATATTTAGAAAGAAATGCAGCACATTTGTCAATACCTATTACAAAGACAGTCCTATTTTACATAATTTTGGGGCATTTTTGTAGAAAACTGTTTGACATACTCATAGTTTATGATTAGATAAAGAGATGTTGACTTTTAGACTTACCACAACATTTAACAGATTGGTGATAGAAACGAGTGATTGGATTAAAACAGGGTATCCCATTTTTATCAGGGTTAGAGAAGCAAACTAAAAGACGTCTTGACACAAGTGGTTAATTCATCAGCTTACCGTTTAACTAGGCCACAGAATCCAGGAATGTTGGACAAGACAAAAAGAGAAAGTAAAATACTCACCGTGCTCACAAATAAGACAAGTTCAGAAGAAAGAAACAAATAGTGGCCAGGGAGGCCATTTTGTGAAAGAATCTAGGGCAAACAATAGGATGAGCAGCAAAAGGGAAACTGTAGTAACATTTGGTTGTAAGGATAGTGTAAAATGGAACACTAAAGCTACAGCTTGTACTTTACCGTGATACATACTTGAATATACTAATGCAATTAGAGTTACCAAAGGAACAATCTTTTGAGTTAATAGCCTTATTAGACTCAGGAGGTGTTGGAAATGTTATTGCTCAGTGTAGAAAATCGAGTTATTAGTAAAAGGGGGTGACTACCCACCTTAAGAAATAAATACAATCTTTGTCAGAGTGAGTCAGAAAAGTCACAAAATTAACTTGAGCTCAATGCCCTAGTAGCTATGGCACACAGCAGACCGACTTAACTTAGAAGCAATGTGTAAAGTATTTATGCAGCACTAAAGCATAATAAAGTTAAAAGACAACACAACAAAAAATCCCAGACCAATTTAGAAAAAAAGAGATAGGGCATACACTTTTTCTCTGCAGCCCATCAAACATACGCTCGCGTGGATCTCGTCCTGACTGCTCCGCGATTGTCTGCTGCAGTGGTAGGAGCTGACCTGGGAACTGCTGCTTTATTTGAACATTCTCCTAGCTTCATAATCATACGCACCTCACACCACCCAACTCAGTCTAGTGCCTGGTGCCTAAACTCGAAACTTTTTTAGCATATGTCGGTCACAGCTGTGATTACCACAGAAATGCACATATTTCTAGCTGTCAATGACACCCTAGACACGCCCATTGCATTAATATGGGATCAATCAATCAATCAATCACAGTATTTGTAAAGCGCACTACTTACCCGTGAGGGTCTCAAGGCGCTGGGGCTGAGGGGGTGCTGCTACTGCTCGAAGAGCCAGGTCTTGAGGAGTCTTCTGAATGTGAGTAGGTCTTGGGTCTGCTGTAGGTGGGTGGGGAGGGTGTTCCAGGTCTTAGCGGCGAGGAAAGAGAAGGATCTGCCACCGAAGATTGCTCGTTGGATGCGAGGGACAGCAGTGAGGGCGAGGCCGGCGGAGCAGAGCTGGCGGGTGGGGGTGTAGAAGGTGAGTCATCTGTTGAGGTATGCTGGTTCGGTGTTGTGGAGTGCCTTGTGTGCGTGGGTGAGGAGTTTGAAGGTGATCCTCTTGGTAACGGGGAGCCAGTGCGGGTATCTCAGGTCGGGAGTGATGTGGCTGCGGCGGGGGATGTTGAGAATCAGACATGCAGAGGCGTTCTGGATGCGTTGAAGCTGCCTCAGGAGTTTGGATGGAATTCCTGCGTAGAGTGCGTTTCCGTAGTCCAATCTGCTACTGACAAGGGCCTGGGTGACCGTTCTTCTCGTTTCGGAGGGGATCCACTTGTAGATCCTGCAGAGCATGCGGAGCATGTTGAAGCAGGAGGAGGAGACGGCGTTGACCTGCTTAGTCATGGAGAGGGTGGAGTCGAGGATGATTCCTAGGTTGCGTGCGTGGTCGGTGGGTGTTGGTGCTGTTCCCAGTGTGGTCGGCCACCAAGTGTCATCCCAGGCTGAGGGGGTGGATCCGAGGATGAGGACCTCCATCTTGTCCGAGTTCAGCTTCAGTCGGCGGTTCCTCATCCATTCTGAGACGGCCTTCATTCCTTCATGGAGGTTGGTCTTGGCGGTCTGAGGTGAGGGAGAGGATCAGCTGGGTGTCGTCAGCGTAGGAGATGATGTTGAGGTTGTGTTGTCGGGTGGCATGGGCGAGAGGAGCCATTTAGATTTTGAACAGCGTCGGGCAGAGGGATGAACCCTGGGGTACGCCGCAGATGATCTCGGTGACTTCGGAGCGGAAGGGGGGGAGGTGGACGCTCTATGTTCTGCCGGAGAGGAAGGAAGTGGTCCAGTACAGGGCCTTCTCTTGAATCCCGGCTTCGTGGAGGCGTGTCTGTAGTGTGCGGTGGCAGACCGTTTCAAAGGTTGCTGAAAGGTCCAGGAGGATGAGGGCTGCTGTTTCTCCATTGTCTAGCAGGGTCCTGATGTCGTCGGTGGCGGCGATGACAGCCACGTAGCTAGGGGGGTGCGGTGGGGGCGGTCCGCCCCAGGCGGCACTATTTTTAGGGCGGCCGCACGGCACTGGCCCGTTGAGGCGGCCTTTATCATTTATTTAGGGACACTCACTGACATCAGTGAGTGTTCCCAAATAAATTATAAAGACCGCCTCAACGGGCAGTGCTGCGCGGCCGCCGTACTGCACTTGACTTCCTAGTTACTGCTTCTTGCTGCTGCTCGATGCGGGTGTCTGCAGTGCCTCGTTCTGTGTCTGAGATTGGTTGTGGGAAGCTTTAGGGGCAATGAGCGAGCCTCACATGCAGGAAATATTTTCAAATATTTGTCCCTGCTACCAGACTCACTCACCCAACCTGAGGATCGCAGCCGGCCTCCGCAGTCCAGGGCATTGACGTGACATGGAGAGGTCATGTGATTGCAACTAACAGTGTATCCATAACTGTCTGTGGGCGCGAAGGCAGGGCAAGCGGTAGTTACGCGTTATTACTTCATCCGTCCGCACCTCGATGATCTCCCCAGGCGAATCCTCATCTTAACTCACCAGAAACTTCTCACCTGCAGCAGGGCTGCCGGGGACTGCGGCTCTGGTAAAGTGAGTGCACTGCCCGGCAAGCATGGTGCGCTTAGAGAAGAATGACTGTGCAGACAGCACTAGTTTTTATGTGTAAGTGGCAGCATACTATCTTCAATATGTGTTTTTCAGTGTAAGTGGCAACGGATTATCAGCTGCTTGTAGTGTTGGTGAAGTTCTGCCCTGGGCACGGCTGCAGTCTGAGGCTCGAGGTTGCCAGTGGGCCGCGACCAAGTGTGCTGCCTCACAGAGCCTGAGGCTGCCTTGTCCAAAATGCCCCGGGGCGAATGCTGCTGTCTGCTGCCATACGTTTAAACTTCACCCTCGGCCAGCCAACAGCTCTAACTGTCCTTTACTTTCGGCAGCAGTGTTAAAACATGCAAGGATTGCTGGAAATACTCATGTCCTGTTGCACCTGTTACATGTTCAAAGAAAAATCAATGAAACCTATTAAACTAAACACGTAACTATAGGGTGCTTTTGTTTACTTGTAATTTTGACCAGGAAGCGGTATATTGTTTTTTAAGTATGTGCATTCATGTTTTGCCCTGCCCCGAACGCTACTTCAAAGAATAACTGCTACATTTAACTCATTAAAGTGCTGATTTTATTATGGAAAGAGTTTCGTCGAACATTTGGTTTAGGTTAATTTTAACAGAACTGAAAACATTTCCGTTCCAACATGGTGTTATTTTTGTGTGCATTTCCACTTGAACTCCACTGTCTTACCTGGAATTACGTTGACAGTTGACTTATATTTTTTTTCTCTTCATGTGATATTGTTAAGTGTGTGTTTTAAATCTGCCCCTCTCAGTCCACTCCCTGGGCTATTCTCCTATCGTTCCAGACGTAGGTGATAGTTACATTTTGCAAGTACTTTTTGCTTTTGGTATTTTAGGCTGTAGATTACTAATTGGACGACTAAAACGGTCTTGCATAATCTTCCTCATGCACATTCCTTAATCTTGCCCTAGCCGGCTGTAACCTATGTGTGCTTCAGCCTCACTCTCCTGATGCTTGCCCGATGCGGAATGTCAGTGACTACTGTCCAATCAGGTTTCAAGGCCACTTTTTTTTATTTCTGGTGCTTTACAGCAATTTTAAGATCCCCCTTAGAGTTTCTCGTCACTCAAATAGGTGTAATTTCTGATAATGATATGTTTCCCTGGTCTTCATGGCTTGATTTTGCTTGCGATAAAGTGTCACTCATAGTCGTTGAAATGTCACTCATAATTACACTTAAATTATGAAAATGCCACACATAGCAATCTGAAACCTTGGCAGCTATGACTTTGCCAATGCCCGCCACGCCGCAATCAGTCATTTGGTGCCTTCTCGATCATACGTGCAAACACCAGCTTTCACTGGCAGAGGCTGAGGCAGAGATGCATGCAGGGTCGGATGATTATTACAAAAGGTGAGGAGTACCCTGCCGCTCGGACCACAGCAGGCGTGCCTCGGCCTCCGTGAATTTCACCCGGGCCTACCAGCGTCAGTGGCTGCTGACTCGTCCTGACCGGTGAGAGCGGTCTCGGTGCTGTGATTGCTTCGGAACCCAGATTGGGACGGGTCCAGGATGTTGTTCTCCTTGAGGTAGTGGGTCAGTTGTTTGTTGACGATTTTTCTCGATGACCTTCGCCGGGAACGGGAGCAGGGAGATGGGTAGGAAGTTCTTGAGGTCCTTGGGGTCAGCCTTGGGCTTCTTGAGCAGGGCGTTGATCTCGGAGTGCTTCCAGCTTTCAGGGAAGGGTGCTGTCTCGAAGGAGATGTGGATCACTTTCCGGAGTTGGGGTGCGATGGCAGTGTCGGCTTTGTTGAAGATGTGGTGTGGGCATGGGTCTGATGGTGCTCCTCAGTGGATGGAGTTCATGATCTTGCAGGTGTCGTTGTCGCTGATGTTGGTCCAGGAGAGCAGCATTACTGGTCAGAGTTCTTAGAGGATATAGATGAAATGTATGACACCTCTATCCTGCGCTTTCCGAGCTACATTCTGTTGGGACTCCCTAATGCACTCACCTACCCTTTAAAGTCCTTGAAAGGGAGGGCCATCACTCTTGCGCAGCTAAACAAACAATATTGGATAGATGAGGTACAGACACCATCCTGTCAAAACTAGATTGCTTATTAGGCTGTGGAGTCTACTGGACATGGAGAAACTAACTGCAGTAGTTGTTGCAGATTGCCGCAATTCGATAAAACATGGGGCCTGAGCATACATTTCCGCTCCAGGGAATTTCGAGAACTGTCATGCCCACAATACCTAAGCATACCCTGCCTCACACAGGGGGAGCAGAGTTGCACACAGGAGACAAGCGCAAATGCTGAACTACCTTGACATCGTTACTGAACTCTAAACGCTACAATATTAGATGTGAAGAGCTGTCGCCTACACTTGCCCTGTCCTTCACTTTCCCTCCCTCCCTATTGTCCTAATTTTACCCTTATTTTGATTTTGTACCCCGCCGGATTGTGGATATAGGTGGAAAGGTTTGTACTGTTGATATTCCTCTGCAAAATATTAATAAAGCAGGCTCCAGTCTTGTACGGAATCCGAGCGGGATGGGGCACAGACTCAGTTTCACAAGTCATTCAATTAAGGCGTGAGCTCCTTATGCGGATTCGATATTCTCTGAAGCCACTTGCAAAACACAACATAAAAGCTATTTAAGAACAGCTACTATATCAAGGCTAATATTAGAGCCTTGTAGTTTCACAATGAACACCCCTCTTTTCTCCAGTTTAAAAACCTTGCAGATCATGTAGAATAGTTATAGATTATAAGAATTTAAACTTACATATAAGTACTTATTCTGTACAAAATGCTCACAGCACTGATGAGCAAGGGACCCACGTCTGGGCATACCCTGCCAACTTAGGGCAAACAAAGCAAAACCAAAGGGGTGGCGGAGTGAGCTAAATAATGATGATGGATTAAACCCAGATCAGTTGACTGGAGATGAGTGCTTGCAATGTTCAACACTCCGTCCATCATCCCCTTTGGTTTTGCTTTGTTCGCCCTAAGTTGGCAGCGTATGCCCAGACGTGGGTCCCTTGCTCACTTTGCCATTGGATTCAAGCTAGCCTGGCTGATGACGGCTGATTAGCCAGAAACCGGTCCCAGGATGCTTGTTTCCAGTACAGGGAAGACATGGCTTGGCAGTTCGGACTGGACTGTTCCCATGAGACACAGGGTCAGACTGATTTGCATATGGCCATGTCTGAACTGGGGTGGTGGAGTGAGCTAAAGAATAATGATGGATTAAACCCAGATCAGTTGACTGGGGATGAGTGCTTGCAATGTTCAACACTCCGTCCATCATCCCCTTTGGTTTTGCTTTTGTTTGCCCTAAGTTGGCAAGGTATGCCCAGACGTGGTCCCTTGCTCACCTTGCCACTGGATTCAAACTAGCCTGGATGATGACGACTCATTAGCCAGAAACCAGCCGCAAGATGCTTGTTTCCGGTCCAGGGAAGACATGGCTTGGCAGTTCGGGCTGGACTGTTCCCATGACGCACAGGGTCAGACTGATTTGCACATGGCCATGTCTGAACTGGGGTGGTGGAGTGAGCTAAAGAATAATGATGGATTAAACCCAGATCAGTTGACTGGAGATGAGTGCTTGCAATGTTCAACACTCCGTCCATCATCCCCTTTGGTTTTGCTTTGTTCGCCCTAAGTTGGCAGGGTATGCCCAGACGTGGGTCCCTTGCTCACTTTGCCATTGGATTCAAGCTAGCCTGGCTGATAACGGCTGATTAGCCAGAAACCGGTCCCAGGATGCTTGTTTCCAGTACAGGGAAGACATGGCTTGGCAGTTCGGACTGGACTGTTCCCATGAGACACAGGGTCAGACTGATTTGCATATGGCCATGTCTGAACTGGGGTGGTGGAGTGAGCTAAAGAATAATGATGGATTAAACCCAGATCAGTTGACTGGGGGTGAGTGCTTGCAATGTTCAACACTCCGTCCATCATCCCCTTTGGTTTTGCTTTGTTTGCCCTAAGTTGGCAGGGTATGCCCACACGTGGTCCCTTGCTCACTTTGCCACTGGATTCAAGCTAGCCTGGATGATGACGGCTCATTAGCCAGAAACCAGCCGCAAGATGCTTGTTTCCGGTCCAGGGAAGACATGGCTTGGCAGTTCGGGCTGGACTGTTCCCATGACGCACAGGGTCAGACTGATTTGCACATGGCCATGTCTGAACTGGGGTGGCAGAGTGAGCTAAAGGATGATGATGGATGAAACCCAGATCAGTTGACTGGGGGTGAGTGTTTGCAATGTTCAGCACTTCGTCCATCCTCCCCTTTGGTTTTGCTTTGTACAATTTAAGTTGGCAGGTTATGCCCAGATGTGGGTCCTTTGCTCACTTGGACTACTCATCGCTTGGTTCAGAAACTACAACTGTAGGCTTGAGTTGTGACAGATTGCCAAGCCCCAAAACCAGTCAGAATGATGGATACACCACCATTTTAGCCACTATCCTGGATACAATCACAGAATTACAGGCAGAGATTCATGCATCAAGAATCGAAAGTAAGGAACTGAGGAAAGAATTGAGTTCAGTTCGTAGAGAAGTAGCTGGGTTAGCTTGTAAAAGAAAAAGCAATACAGGCAAGGGTGTTCTATTGAAACCATGTACCTCGCCACCAGGGTCAGGCAGTTCTAACAATCATTCCCCAACATCAGGTGCCTCTAACATTCCTGGGAGTACTGCTGCCCCAGCTTACTCTATGACTCCTTCAGTTAACCCCTCGCATGCAGTTCATGTAGTCCAACCTCCTCAAATAGTATTGGCTCCTCCTGAATGGTATTACGGAGACCCTAAAAAAGTCACAATTTTTATTAATCAATGCAAATTACTCTTTCTCTGTAAGCCAGCAGCCTTTCCTGATGGGCAGTTAAAAATGGCCTTTGTATTATCCTACTTGGGCGGCAGTACTGCCACCTGGTCCATCCCTTTGCTAGAAAAGAATGATCCTACACTACACAATTTTGGAACCTTCTGCACTGAGTTGTGGAAATTATTTGACAGAATATCTAATGCCTTATCCTTAGACAAAGAACTTTTTACATTGAAACACGGGTCACAAGATTTATTTGCATACATTATGACCTTTAATAGGTTACTTGCAGAAGCTAAATGGCCTGAGGAAAAAAAGTGCGTCCCTATTTTACCAAGTACTCCGGGGACGAACTAAAAGATGTCTTGGTACAAGTAGTATATCTACAGACTAGCTGTGAGAAGTTCATTGATCTAACAGTGAAGTTGGACCACCCTCTTTCAGAATGATGGTATAAAAAGTCATGGAGTGAGTCTGGAGTTATCATAGTCAGGCCAAGTGAGCTCCCAGCAGAAGATGTAGGTAAAATTAATGGGGGGAACCTATCCAAGTGGATGTAATTCGCGGGTCACTATCGTCAGAAGAATGAGACATGATGAAGTTAAAGCTACGTATGTACTGTGGCCACGGTAAACATTTCATAAAAGACTGTAAAAGCAAGGGAAAAAATATGGAACTAAGGGCCAGATGTACAAAAGGTTTAGCATTTCTTAATTGATCAAATTGCTATTTTGGGCCATTAAGAAATACAAAACTGGCATTCAGTATGTGCGAATGTCAAAAATGCGGTTGCAAAATGCTATTTCTGCCATGTAGAAATCACATATTGGAAATTGGAGAAATAGGAAATCGCAAATAGCGATTTCTTATTTGTGAATAGGAACCGCATGTACGAAGGATTTCCTAATTGCAACTATTCGCAAAATAGCCTTATAAGAAATACAATTACCACTGACTTGGTACAGGTACTAACCATGTGCAAACTATTTAAAGAAAATGCATCAGGCTCTTTCATAATGTGGACATTATACATTCTGGTGCGAAGGATAAAGATTCTGGCTGTGAGGGACCAGAGGAGGAGGAGACAGGAGAGCATATTTAGGGTGAGGGCCAAGTAGTCAAGTCATACTTGATTTGATAGCTGAACTACAACCCCAGCTGTAGGCCCCCATAATTAGTAGCTATACCTCCCCATATGCAGGTATTATGTTGACTACACCTCATAGCATCAGGGAGTTACCAGTGAGTCATAGCAGTGGCAGGTGGGTTGTCACAAAGTGCCTTTTCCAGGTTCTTCCACAAGTTCCTGGACATAATGGTTGGAAAGCTAAATCAATACATATATTTCCCCACTACTTTTGGAAGCGGAGGAAGGAACAACGCCTGCAATTTGCTTTCTAGAGAAGCTCAGTTGATATGGATATGGAAATTATAACCACTAAATACTTTCAGGGAGTAAATAAATCTCTGGTGGGCACACTTAGTTGCTACACAAGTTCAGCATGAATTCCATGACTGTGGAATACCAGGGATCTGTTTGTGAAATGTACTCTTTGCCTTCCTAAGGTAGTAAAATTAGTCTATACAGGAGGCCCTTTTGATCCTATGGTCCTGCAGGTATTTATGTACTTTTTCCTCAGGTCCCACATACTCAGAAGGTGGTCAGCAAACTCACTTTATTGTCATATCCTCATCTGGACCGGACCCATTAGCTACTCAGATCAACTACAAATTTCTCCAGCTTTGCACAAAGTTGTTTTTCATCTTCATCACACCAATCGCAAGTAGAAATGGGCTTATAGCAGCCTTCATTTGACGTCCATATTTCAGTTATTCCTTGGTCTGGAGGAATCTCTTCAGAAACATCTTTGTTTATGGCTTCAACAATAAAAAATAATCAAAGCATTGGTGAGAATATTTCTCACATTCAGGGACACCTTTTACCATATTAGAACTGAGCGTAGTTCTCTGGAGGCTTGCAGCACACAACATTTAATTTCCATAGGGTAGCACAGATCCCCAATGTCCTTGGCTGTGTCAATGGCACACATATTGCCATATGTCCCCCTTCAGCTGCAGAATACATCCACAGGAAGAGCACACACTCACTGAATGTGCAGGTGGTGTGTGACGCCTCTTATGTCATCTCCAACCTTGTGGGCAGGGAAGCACTCACGACTTGTTCATGTTCCACCAAAGGGGAATACACAACTGACTGGCACAGGAGGAATTTGGCCATGAGTGTGTGTGTGATGTGACCTAACGGTTTCCACTCTCATGCTCTTAAGGTGGCAGTGCATATGTGTTAAGGCCCTGGCTCCTCACACTTTATCTGCCCCGGGGACACCAAGTGAGAGAGCGATACAACAGGGCACACAAGACAACACATTGACTCATTGAACTGACATTTGTCATCCTAAAGTCCCCCTTCCGTGTCATCCACAAGACCAGCTAAGCACTTCTCTACAAGCCGGACGCATGCTGCAAAATCATAGCGACTTGTACCATCCTGCATTGTGGAGGGGACAGCATGACATCGACATTGAGCCTGACTCTGACGATGACTCAGACAATGACCTAGAGCCACTACAGAGTGGCAGGAGGGAACCTGTGTGGCTGAGGGTCGTGCACGACATGCAGAGAGAACATCCAACTATTTCTGAGGTAAGGGATAACATGACATCATGGAAAAGAAACATCACACATGGGTTAGTGCTTGATGTATAACTGAGTGACCACCCTTTATTGAGATTGCTACCACAAGTGAAGAAACATAAATGTAACTAACTCATAACACTGAGAGCCACAGGTTTTGTGTTAGAATGCTTTTGAGGTCAGTAGTCACCTGCACCAGCCCACGAGCAATGTCCTGGCATCAGTGGGACATGTCAGTCTGAATATTAACTATACACCTGGACGGGCTTGCTGTGGCATTTGACAGGCAGTTGATGGAACCTGGTGAAGGTGTCTGTATGGGAAATGTACTGCCTGGGGCGCATCCGCTATGCCCGGTGCTCGCGCTTCATAGCCGATTGCCAGCACTCTTGCCCCTTCTCCACTGTTGTTGTGAAGCGCTGTAGCTCCCTACTAACAGCACCAATCTTCTTACTCTGTAGGCGCTGTGTCCTTAGGATTTAGCTAACCAGCCCACCATATACTGATGGGGTATCAGCCACTTCTGTCATGGTATCAGTGCGTCTTCTGAGTGACCTTAACTCTACTGAATTATAGGGTAAAAACGTCAGTGTAATTCGGTGAATAATGTATCTTTTTGATTTAAAAAAATCTGTTTGAGGGATCTGAGTTTTGTCTTGTCAGAGTTTTTACTCATCCTAAAGTAGCACAGAGTAACACAGTGTGTAACATGCAGCTCAAAGAATTTGTTTTTCATGTCGTTTATAGATTCTTTGATCTGCATGGCACCACCACCATGTTACTGGCCCAGCACCACCCGGCCGGCAATCGAAACGATTGCTGACCGGCAGAAAAGTGGTGGACGGACTTTGCATCCGCAGCGATACCCCCTCCATCATAATATGGCAGGTGGTATTTCATGTTACAATGGTGTAACGGTCACCACCGTTGGCTCGGCGGTGGCGATCGTTACGCCGTCGTAATGAGCCCCATAGTCTTTATGATTAGAATTTCAAAATTACAACAATATGCGCAAGAGGACCTAGTATTAAAAAACAAGGTTGTTCATTGGATTGTAACAGTGCACCAATGTTATTTCATCATTTATATTGATGTGATTGGTGTGAATCATAACCCAGACCTCGCTGGAACCTGGGATTATACAAAGATTACCCTAAAAGATGCTGCCCTTGCCAGGGGTTTAATTATGTTTGGCCTTCAATGTGATCCTCCCTGGGATTCGTGATCCATTTCAAATTATTGCACCAACTTGCCTAATCTCACAAGAGACGCTGGGCCCGATTCACAGAATGAATTCAAGACTCAATCCTAAACTTACTACAATTTTGGTATTCACAGAATGCACTTACTACTTTTGGCATTCACAGAATGAACTTACTACTTTTGGTATTCACAGAAGTTAGGATTTTGTCTTAAGTCTGTCTTAAGTCTGTCTTAAGTCTGTCTTAAGTTTGTCTTAAGACAAACTTAAGACAAAATCCTAACTTCTGTGACTACCAAAAGTAGTAAGTTCATTCTGTGAATGCCAAAAGTAGTAAGTGCATTCTGTGAATACCAAAATAGTAGTAAGTTTAGGATTGAGTCTTAAGTTCATTCTGTGAATTGGGCCCCATGGGTGCCTGTCCAAATGAGGCCTCAAGACCTCAGTGTCTGCCTGCAATTAACATAGACCTTGCCCCGAAGGGAATATGCTGACTCAATGGCAATTTGTCACATAGTTCCAAAAAAGATCATGAACTTCTTGCCATTCCAAATGGTTCATTTCAACCACGAAGAACACAGTACTGCTGACCCAGTAATGACTAATGTAGCTTATGGCTGGGAGAAAGCATTCAACTCAAAGACCATCTACCCTAATTTACCATATAAAAATGGACAGGCAACTATCAGCCTTCACTTTTGGCAGCTTTTACTTGAAACAGTAGACCAGAAAATGTCTTTGATATGTTTGACAATACCTCCACTTCTAATGCTATATGGATATACTATTACCACCTTTCCTCCAATATTAGATGTTGGGGAGAGTAGCCCAAAAGTTATTGTGATACGGCAGTGTGCTGCAATCAGAAATGGATCTATAATTAGTTGGACGGTGTGCAGACAGAATATCGAGTAAACAATATCGAGTTGCACAAATATTGAGTAATAAATATCATGGTTCAGAAATATCAACATGCAAGAATATCGTGGTCAAGAATATCGACCTAAGGTAAATAATACCAAAGTGTTTAATATCGTTTGAAAAAATGTAGTTGTTAAAAATATCGTTTTTTTAATGAATGATATGTATTTTGGCATATATTTTATATGTATGGGATGTATGTTTTTTTGTACAGGAATTGTTTGTATTTTTAATATATGTGTTACATGAGTAGTACTTATTACATTTTTTTGTTTAATTTTGCGTTTTTAGTTCCGTAGCGGGTTGCGGTTTTATAGGGGAATAGGGTGGGAAGTAACTTAAATATATTAAATTAATTGATTATTTTTTATTTACTAACATTTGTTTAGTTGAGATTTTATAGTTTTAAATGTGTAAAGTAATTTATTATTAATTAATAATTGGTTTTTAATTATATTTAATTAATTAATTGATTGGTAATTCATTATTGTAATTGTGTAATTAATGTAATTAATTTTAGGTGTGTGTTGTGGTATTTATAGGTGTAAAGGGTGGGAAGTAATTTATTTTTAATTTATGAATTAATAATTGGTTGTTAATTAATTTAAATTAATTGGTAATTAATTATGGTAATTGTGGTTCCCAAACTTTTGACTCCTGAGGACCCCCACTGAATCACTACTGGAAGCCGGGGACCCTCAAGCAATTTGTACAATTAAAATTTTTATTTTTAAAAACGCCTTTTGAAGCAGGGGCAATTTCAAGAGGGAGACAGCCTGAATTGGGTCTATTGGCATGGACATGTATGCATACAGCAGTGTATTATTTAGTGGTACCCAAGGGCTTGTGGAAAGTGAGCAATCAGATAGCAGCACGAAAATCCTACTGCTGATCCTGGCTGCATCTATTTTTACCTGCCTGCCAAGTAACGGTAACCTATACACATGTGCCTTTCAACGTTATATTGCTTTTATTGTATTGCCTGTATTTTCATTGTTGCGTCTGTGACTGCTGTTGTCTGTCTTCCCCCGCTGCCTGTACGTGGTCATTGCCCCTTTTTCTTCCCTCTGTTCCCTTCGCTGTCCCCGTGCTCTCTCTGCCCGGTCTTTCCTTCTGTACCCCTCGCTGCCCCGTGTCTCTACCCGGTTTTCCCTTCTGTTCCCCTCTCTGCCCGTTCTGCCTTCTGTTCTTAGCTGCCCCTATATTTCTGTATTCTGTATTTTGCCTCTGTGCCATTTGTGTTTTGTGCTCGTCTGCCCTCTGTGCCACTTGTTTTTGTGCCCCTTTTGCCTTCTGTTCCACTCGTTTTCCTTTGTTTTTTGTGTCTTTCTGCCCTCTGTTCCACTCATTTTTTGTGCC
Organism: Lissotriton helveticus; assembly: GCF_964261635.1. NCBI lineage: Eukaryota > Metazoa > Chordata > Amphibia > Caudata > Salamandridae > Lissotriton > Lissotriton helveticus. The sequence goes on along the minus strand of NC_136059.1, from coordinate 540,067,737 downwards.
TTTCTGCCCTCTGTTCCACTGGTTTTTCCCTCTTTTTTTGCCTTTCTGCCCTCTGTTCCACTCATTTTTTGTGCCTTTCTGCCCTCTGTTCAACTTGTTTTCCCCTCGTTTTTTGTGCCCTTCTGCCCTCTGTTCCAATCGTTTTTCGTGCCTTTCTGACCTCTGTTCCACTCGTTTTCCCCTCATTTTTTGTGCCCTTCTGCCCTCTGTTCCACTCGTTTTTTGTGCCCTTCTGCCCTCTGTTCCAATTCGTTTTCCCTCGTTTTTTGTGCCCTTCTGCCCGCTGTTCCACTCGTTTCTTGTGCATTTCTGCCCTCTGTTCCACTTCGTTTTCCCCTCATTTTTTTTGCCCTTCTGCCCACTGTCACACTCGTTTTTTGTTCCTTTCTGCCCTCTGTTCCACTCATTTTCCCATAGTTTTTGTGCCCTCTGCCCTCTGTTCCACTAGTTTTTTTGTGCCCTTCTGTCCTCTGTTCCACTTGTTTCTTGTGCCTTTCTGCCCTCTGTTCCACTCGTTTTCCCCTAGTTTTTTGTGCCCTTCTGCCCTCTGTTCCACTCGTTTTTTGTGCCCTTCTGCCCTCTGTTCCACTCGTTTTGTGTGCCTTTCTGCCCTCTGTTCCACTCGTTTTCCCCTCGCTTTTTGTGCCCTTCTGCCCTTTGTTCCACTCGTGTTTTTGTGCCCTTCTGCCTTCTGTATCACAGTTCTTGTGTGCTGTGAGGAGGCATCGGCGTGTGTTTTTTCACTAAGACAGGCACTCAAATCCTGCGGACCCCCTGGGAATGTCTCACGGTCCCCTGGGGGTCCGCGGACCACAGTTTGGGAAATGCTGGTGAAATTAATTTTAGGTGTATGTTGTGGTGTTTATACGTGTAAAGGGTGCTAAGTCATTTATTTTAAATTGATGGATTAATAACTGGTTGTTAATTAATTTTAATTAATTATGGTATTTGTGTAATTAATTTTAGGTGGGAGTTTTGGGGTTTATAGGGGTAAAGGTTGTTAAGTAGTATATTTCTTTTTTATTATACATTTTTGGTCAATTTATATTGAAAAAATTAATACAAATGTTATTGCGGTAATTGTGAAATTAATTTTAGGTGTGTGGTGTGGTGTTTATAGGAGTAAAGGGTGGGAAGTAATTTGTGTTTAATTAATTAATATATAGTTGTTAATTAATTTTAAGTATTTGATATTTATTTTGGGTAATTGTTTATTTTTTGTGTGTTGTTTTTACTTTTAATGGGGTAAAGGGTGGGTATTAAATTCATTTTAATTACTTTATTATTAGTTGTTAATAGTAATAGTTTTTAATTTAAAAAAAAGTTTTAATTGTGCTTTATTATTTTATAGTTTAATTTAGGTGTGTTGTGGATATTATATTGTTAAAGTGCGTATAGTAACCTAATGTGTATTCGTTTTTTTATTAATAATATTTTTTAATTCATTATCAATTATGTTAATTATGGAAGTACATTTAATTTAAAATGTTCAAGTGTTTTGTTTTTGGTGTGGTGTTATAGGGTAGGGAATAAAATAAATAAATGTATGTATTAATTAATGTATTTGTAAATATTTTCTTGTTAAACATTTTTGTATAATTTATTATTTTATTTTATATTTTATTTGCAGGTTTTTGTTATATGTAATTAATATTATATGTTTTCTTCTCCTATATTTAATATTTTTGATTTTTTAAATATTGTTTATTTATTTTATGCTTTTTTAAAATGTTAATATATATATATATATATATATATATATATATATATATATATATATATATATATATATATATATATATATATATATTCAGTGTGAATAGTAATTTTTGTCTCTCCGCTATCCAACACTTTCCCTAATGTTGCACTCACTGGAGTGGGAATAGTAATTTTATACCTTTCCTCTATCCAGCACTTTACCTACTGTTGCACTCACTGGAGTTGGAATAGTAATTGTTACCCCTCCGCTATCCAAAATTTTCCCTACTGTTGCACTCACTGGAGTGGGAATAGTAATTTTTGCCCCTCCGCTATCAAGCACTTTCCCTACTTTTGCACTCACTGGAGTGGGAATAGTTAATTTTACTGCTAAGCTATCCAACACTTTCCCTACTGTTGCACTCACTGGAGTTGGAATAGTAATGTGTGCCCCTCTGCTATCCAACTCTTTCCCTACTGTTGCACTCATTGGAGTGGCAATAGTAATTTAAACCCTTTTCTATCCAACACTTTACCTACTGTTGCACTCACCGGAGTGGGAATACATTCTTTTACCCCTCCGCTATCCAACACTTATCCTACTGTTGTATTCAGTGGAGTGGGAATAATAATTGTTACCCCTCCGCTATCCAACACTTTCTCTATTTTTGCACTCTTTGGAGTGGGAATAGTACATTTTCCACTTCCGCTATCCAACACTTTCACTACAATTGCTCCCCCTGGAGTGGGAATAGTAAATTTTACCCCTCCGCTATCCAACACTTTCCCTACTGTTGCTCTGAATGAAGTGGGAATAGTAATTTTTACCCCTCCACTATCCAACACTTTCCCTACTCTTGCACTCACTGGAGTGGGAATAGTTATTTTTACCCGTTTGCTATTCAATACTTTCCCTACTGTAATGTAATGTAATGTAATATGTTTTTATATAGCGCTGCTATCGCCCTACGGGCATCTTGGCGCTCAGACAAGATGTGACAGCTATACCTGCGGTTCAAGGTCGATAACAGATAGACTAGCTCCTGGGGAACAATAGGGTCTTCAAGCCCTTTCTGAATTCCAGCAGGCAATCGGTTACCCTGAGGTTCTATGGCAGCCCATTCCATAATTGTTCAGCTGCCACACTGAAAGCCCTACCACCCATTCTGGACCGTTTAAATCTAGGAACCAAGATTAGGCCAGTGTTTGCAGACCGTAGATGTCTAGGGGGCTCATACTAGTTAAATTTATTCTGTAGAGGTAATGGTCCATGCCCATGGACTGCCCTAAAGACAATGCATAGTGACTTGAAACTAATCCGTTCTTTTATTGGTAACCAATGGAGATCTCTCAATGCCAAAGTTGTGGAGGAGCTCCATGGTCTATTCAAAGCCACCTTAGCTGCTGCCGACTGCACCCTTTGGAGCCCTTGAATGATGTACTGAGGGGCCCCCAAATACAGGGCATTGCAGTAATCCAACCTGCTTAGCACTAAACTCCTCACTACTAGGGCTCGAGAGTCATCTGGTAGAAACAGGAGGATCTTTCTCAGCATGCGGATTAACGCAAAGCCGACCTGGATGGTTTTGTTAGCCTGCGACACCATTTGAAGATTAGCATCCATTTGCACTCCGAGATTTCGTACGGTGTTAGTCAGACTCAGGGGATCTTCCTCTGGAGTGAGCCTGAAGTCTGTCATTGGATACTTTGAAATTTTTGCAGCTGAACAGTACATCACCTCCGTTTCCCCCCCATTCAGTTGAAGCGAGTTAGCCCTCAGCCACCCGGCCGTTTTCCACATACACTCCTGGAAAGCCTCTAGTGGAGTCTCCGGCTTGCCCTCCAAGGACAAAATCAATTGAGTATCATCCGCGTAGTTTATAACGCTGATACCAAAGGACTTAATGATAGCCAACAGGGGTTTCAAGTACACATTAAATAGAATGGGACTAACTGATGACCCCTGTGGAACTCCGTGGTGGACAGGGGAGACTTCTGATGTAAACTGACCTAAAGTCACCATCTGTTGGTGATCCAGGAGGTAGGACTGTAACCACTCAAAAGCTCTTCCTCTAACTCCGTTGTTCCGTAGTCTTTGTAGCAGCACAGCATGGCTCACAGTGTCGGAGGCCGCCGACATATCAAGAAGGACGAGAATCGACGCGTCCCCTCTGTCGGCGCGCAATCGAAGATTATCCATTACTGTGGTCAATGCTGTTTCAGTACTATGTGCTGGTCGAAAACCAAACTGGAATGCGTCCAGCAGCTGGTTATCCTCCAGATGTTTAGTTAGGATTCTGCTGACTGTCTTTTCCAAGATCTTTATTGGAAAAGGGAGGAGGGAAATTGGCCTAAAGCTGGCTGGTAGTGTGGAGTCCAGCGATGGCTTTTTTAGCAATGGGAAGACCATCGCTTGCTTCCATGCAGCTGGGACTACGCCTCCTTCCAAGGACTGGTTACAGATTTTATGAAGCTGTGGAAACAAGATTTTACCAAATTGTTTCCAGATTCTATGAGGAACGGGGTCCGCCGGGAAGCCTGATGTAATGCTATGAGCCATACTGGCAAAAGAATACTCCGTAAATGGTTGGAACGAAGTTAGCAAGGAGTTATCACTTAGCTCGAACCTTGGCTCGTCCAGTTCAGTATCTATAGACTGGGTATTAAGGGGGGCTAAATTCCCAACAATATTGTTAATCTTCTCCTGAAAGTAGCCTGCAATATCATAATAGAGCTGTTGTGAGGCAGTTGTCTTGTTACATTGACTAAGGGGCAGAGTTTTAGTGCTATTCGCAGAGTTCAGAAGTGTAGTAGCATAGAAGTTGGCTTTTGCTTTAGCAATAGCTATTTTATAATTGAGTTGGGCCAGTTTAAATTGATTTTTGTCTGACTCCTCATACTGTCTCCTCCAGTTCCTTTCTGCCCTTCTGCGAAGCAGACGGAGTGCTTTTAGGTCCGCATTAAACCAGGGGCTGAATTTTTTTCCTTATTTTTAATTTTACCCTTTGGAAGTAGCCGGTCTAGATTCCTGACCATAGTACTACAGTACTTTTGATAGCTCTCCACCACCGAATCAGTGCAGGTTAAATGGTCATGCTCATCGAGCAGAGCTTGCGCCATATTATTGTCCAGTCTTGCCCACTTCCTATCTAGTCTATATGTATTCGCAGCCCTTTCTCCTTCCTGTTGAGCCTCTACATTAGTAGTACACAGGACCAGATAATGATCAGTCCATGTTCGGGGTAAAATATCTTGTACTATTGTTCCAGCCTCATTAGCAAATACTAAGTCTAGTGTATCCCCCCTTGATGAGTGCTCTGATGTACCAGCTGTTGCAAATTCAAATTTGCACAGGTCTGTTGTAAATCTTTCTGGTGCTTCCCCAAGTTTCCAGACTCCCAAAGATTAAAGTCCCCCAACATAATTAATCTGGTATGCGTCAGGGCAAGATTCGTAATAATCTCATATAGACTCTGATAATGTGTTGATTGTCCCGGGGGCCTATAACACACTACACCTGAGAATAAATTTCCCTTATTTCCCTTTATAGTAAATCCCAATAGTTCAATTCCTCTAACTGCATCTAGGGCTAAGGGAACACAGTTCCATTTCTCCTTAAAAATCATCCCCACACCTCTGCCTCTACCTGTCAGTCTGGGGTTATGCAGTGACTTATATCCATGTGGACACGCCAGCCCTAGTTCAATTGAAGAATTAACATTGGCCCAAGTTTCTGTTAGAAACAGCATGTCAAGGTCTAAGTCTTCTACCACACAGGATATCTCAAAGTGGTGTTTAATAAGTGACCTGCAATTGATTAGACCACAGCTTAAATGCTTGCCGTTAGCTGTTATCGTATTCACCGGCGTGATCTCCCGATTGTCTATGGCCATCAGCTCTTCACGAGAGTAGTAAAACCGCAGTTGGTGAGGTGTAGTACCCTGGATATCGGGATTTAGGGCAGCATGACCGGCACTGGGTGCGGTCAGGTCAGGACGGGCGCAGACGGGCTTGCCTCTGGTGCGCCTCCGGCGCGCCATCGGCGCACCCGCTGCGCGCTTGCATTGGCTGTCTTAAATAGGCAGTGTAGTGCAGCTCGTCAGCAACTAGACTGTCAACCAAGAGGCCTGCCCCAAACTCCGCTAAGCAGCGTATGTTTTTAAAATTTTTACCGTGCAAGTAAGTGGCGTTTAATTACAGTAAAAGCATATTTCCCCTAAATGCAATTTTATTAAAATACAGCTAGCCCGAACCCTGTGCTATTCACAGCGCGACTATTTAAAGCTTTTGTTGATCCAAATCACGGCAAAAGTTCTATTCTGTTCTCGCACTCAAGCAGCGCAAGTATTCCGTACCTTCTTCATCTAATGAGCCGCGCGTCTGCAAAAGCCAGTTTAAATAGGCAGTCTAGGCACTCTTGCACTGATTGTATTGTGAAATTTAAGTTTAAATATTTATTAATAGTTTAATATTTCAAATTATTATAGATTTTTGTTTTTTAAATATTTTAAATACTTAATATATATTATAATTTTGTAAATTATTTTAAACTTTTAACATAAATTAAAAATAATAGTTTATTCATTGTTTAAAAGTAAATATATATGTATAGATTATCATGTTTCTGTGTTTATTTTTGTAAAGTTTATTTGTTGTACTTTACTCAAAATGTTTATTAAATGTATTTCATTTTGTTAAAATTATATTTAATATATAATATTTTATTTTATATTTATATAAAAGTAGATATTTTATACATCTATATTTTTTACATCAATATTTTTTAGTCTATATTTTTGTTGTCTATATTTCTAATCAATATTTTTAACATCAACATTTACATTAATGTTGTACCAGTGAACCTAGCTGGACCATAGGGGGCTTAGAATCTAAATTGTTTGACAGTGGGGGGGCTGTCGATCTACCTGTTAAAGCACCAGTTGATCCCGTGAACTTTCTTAGGATTTTGTCATGGAATATTGCGGGGTTGAAGGGGAAAATGGATGAGACTAGTTGGGGGGCCTTTGTAGAGCAATATGATATTGTTGTATTTCAGGAAAGCTGGTCAACTGATGCATTATTTCGTTTGGGTTATCTGAACTTTTTCAAACCAGCACACAAAGGTTCAAAGGGACGCCCGTCCGGGGGGCTTGTTATCTGGATTCGACAATCCTTGAGCTTTAGGACCCATGAGCTACCTATACTAAATTATGATCTACAAGGGTTAAAACTTAGTAGGGCAAACACTCTGGACTTATATCTAATTAATATATATGCAAGGGGTCGACCAGGAGGGAAGAGCCCCGAAATTATCAAGGATCTAGATCTCCTATTGAATGATATTGGTAGTGAAAAGTGTGTAACAGTGTTGGGGGATTTTAATTGTACGTTCAAACCATTATCGACGTTAGAAGATGGGTGCTATGGCGAAGTTGATCAGCTATGGAATATCCCCAGTTTAACCCTACCGCCAGTTAAAAAGGTAGCCGAGGCCGCGTTGCAGTGGCTTGGAATTTGTCTGGAGTGGAACTTAAGGGCAGCAAATGGGAGGTCTAGGTCTGATTTGGCAGGAAATGCCACTTTTGATAACGGTTACAGTACAAGTCGGATAGACTACTTTTTAATTAAAATGGAGTTTTGGAGCCAATTAGAGGATATGGAAATAATTGTTAGACCAGAAAGTGACCATAATCCTCTATCAATAAACCTGAAAGATGAAGGAGGTTTGTTTAGAAATAACGTAACAAACTACACTACAGCGGGGGCAGTCCTTACAAATGACTGTCGTAGGGTAAGCTGGGGAAGGGTTCTGGAAGATTCTGGTGTCTTAGCAAAAATTTCACATGAAGTATTAGCAGCAACCAAAAGGGTGAAGTCTTTATTGGATGCCATGGGTTCATTGGAGCAAATTGGTACAATCCATGAGTCCCTATTCGCTAAACTAAAATCCTTCTTTACAATTACGGGTGGCTTGACAAAAACTAGTAGGAACCCCCTGGGAGCAAAATGGTATGACAAGAAATGCCGGAAGGCTCATAGCTCCCTGATAGCTGCTATCAAAACAAGGGAAACTACGGATATCAAAGCAGAGAGGTCAAAATACAAGAAAGTTCTAAAACAAGCCAAGACAGCAAGGGACGACCTCTATGAGGCTAGCTTGTCTGCCAACCAGCTTAAATTTTGGCAGGTAGTTAAATGGGGAGGGTCAGGTGTTTCACAAACCCCGGCAAACCATGTTCCAGCCGAGACCTGGGTCGAGTATTTCTCGAACCAGTTCAGTAGAATGCTAATAGGAAGCCATACCATAGGGGTGAGTAATCTGTCCCTCTCCCCGGTCGTTAACTGTGGGAGTATAGTTTTTTCTGAATCCGAGACAGTGAATGCGCTAAAACAGGTCAAATCTGGCAAAGCACCCGGTATGGACCGTGTCCCAGCAGATATCTTTAAGCATGATATGGAAAACTGGGTTCCTTATATTACCTCCCTAGCCAATGCCATCGCTAGAGGAGCGGGAATTCCAGACTCCTGGAAAGGGGCTGAGATTCTCCCCGTACACAAAAAAGGGGATAAGTCTAATGCGGCGAATTATCGCCCTATTAGCCTTATTGATGCCCTACAGAAGGTAATCGCTAGAATGTTGCTGGGAAGAATTCAGTTTTGGATGAGGGAAGACAACATCCTGTCCCCGTTACAGGCTGGCTTTAGGGCCAGCACAAGCACTGTCGATCAGGTGTTAAGATTTATTATAATTTACTGGAAGACAGTGTATCTAGGAGATGGCACAATATATGCAGCGTTCGTAGATCCTAAATCTGCGTTCGATCTGGTCCCAAGAGAAAAGATGTGGGTAGCTCTAAGCAAAATGGGAATGCCCCCTGAACTACTTGAGTTAACAATTAGGCTACACGAAGAAAACTTCGCCAGAGTGAGATGGGGTAGCCAGGGTCAGGTGACAGAATCTTTCCCAGTGACCCGAGGAGTAAGACAGGGGTGTGTCTTGGCACCATCCCTGTTTTTACTCTTCATTAACCAGGTAGTTCAGTTTCTTTCTACCACACCAACTGATGCCCCAGTTTTGGGTGGGACTAAGTTCCCACTTTTAATCTTTGCCGATGACACTTTAATTTTGGCAAAAACACAGGTGGGTCTCCAGACTGCTATAAATAAATTTGTGGAGTTCTGTAGTATAAATGATCTAGAAATTAACGTCTCGAAAACTAAATTCATGGTCTTGACCAAGCATAAATCGCTAAGGCGTCACATAACCATGAATGGTACCATCTTGGAACAAGTAGCGGTAATGACCTACCTAGGGGTGACTATAGATTACCGGTTACGCTGGAGGGAGCAGATCGAGGCACTCTGCTTAAAATTTGCCCGTTTATCTGGTTGTCTTGTTAAAGAACAGCGCTGCTCCCTAACGAAAAGAATTCTGCCAGCACTAAAAATCTATAAAGCAAAAATCAGTTCAGCCATTTTTTATGGCTCGGATCTATGGGGAAATGTAGATCTCGCCCCTCTGGATAAAATCCAGAATACGTTTTTCCGAAGCTTGGTAGGTCTCCCATCATCGACACCATCACTTCCCCTTATGCTAGATATGGGCTGCCAATCCATTAAAAACCAGGCACAATATAGAATGGTAGCCTTATGGAGACGTATCTGGTCCACACCGGAATTATCTATGTTTGCTAACGAGATTCTGGATGTGCGATCGGTACTAGCATCAGGGAACATATCCTGGTTTAAAACCGTGAAGGCTACACTTTCTAGAATGGGTCTCCATATGCAATGGTCAGATCCGGGAAACCAGGTATTCCCGTCAAAAAAAGAATTTAAACTGTTGTTTTGGGCCACCATAAAGGAAGATCTGGTTTTGCTCTCTAAGAATTCTAATCTGACTGGTACTTTCCTGCTCCACAAAGTAGTTTCACAAACTGAGACCTACTGGGACACCATTACTAAGAGTGTAGACAAGAAACTCTATCACCAATTTAGAGTTGGTACGCTACCAATAAGGGAATATACCAACAAATGGCAAAAAAACTTGTTTTTGTACTGTCCCTTTTGCAGTGAGCAAAGGGAATCATTGGGCCACTTTCTTTTTGCCTGCCCTGCTTACTGCGCACCACGTCGGAAATGGCTTAAACCCATATGTAGAAGGGTAAATGTACGGGTGTGTGAAGAAGCGTTGCATATTTTAAGATCTAACACAGCTGAGTGGTTGTCCATTGGCATGGCAAAATACCTCGGATGGGCCTGGATCATTAGAGCCAGGCGCATTAATGGTGATAAAAGAGGGAATAGTTACAGCAGGACCATACCAATATGAGTTGTTTAAATTAAAAAATATTTTTTAACTCTCAATGAAATAAAACGTCTTCTTTTTGATGTAATGTAATTTAATCGCTTTTTAAAGAAAATTTCTGTTTACAATGTACTTTTTAAAGACTTGTATTCTTTAAAGTTCTACTTTTGTATATGTATTATATGTTGTCTTTTATGAAGAAAACTTCGAAATAAAGACGTTAAAAACTGAAACTGATTAATGTTGTACCAGTGAACCTAGCTGGACCATAGGGGGCTTAGAATCTAAATTGTTTGACAGTGATTGGGAGATCTTCATTGGTCCTTTGATTTTTGTGTACTAAAGGAAGAATGGGAGACCTATAGACTAGGTTGTAGACTAGGTTATAGGCATTTTCAAGTTTTTTCTGAGAAATCTACTGCAGGCAGGGCGGCATGGTGAGTTGGGGCTGTGCAGCTGCATTGATGGTAGCCCTCAACAGTGTTAATTTTATTTTCGGTAGGCCAACAAGGGTAGCATTCCCATAGTCAAGTTTGGTGATCACAAGAGCCTGAACCGCCATCTTGAGATCTGCATTGGGTAGGAAAGACTTTGGTTTTCTTAAGAATTGTAGATGGAAATTGGCCCCTCTGGTTTTGGAGCTGATGTAGTTCAACATGGAGAGGTTGTTGCCTAGTATTATGCCTAGGAATTTTGCTGAATCAATGATATGTGGGGTACAGTTCAAGGAGGTGAGTAGTGGGAGCAAGTCTTTGATGTTAGAGGTGGGGTTGGAGGTGAGATTAATAGGAATTTGGTTTTGAGGGCGTTAAGTTTGAGGTGGTTAACCCTTTAGTTGCACTCGTCGGCCAACGGCCGTCTCGCGCACTACCTCCGTAGTGCTGCGCACGTCCGTTGGCTGACGCGGCCCCACCCACTCATCAGAATGCCCACTCCGAGGCAGAATTGCTGCCGCGGTTAAGGTGTTAAGCATTAACCAGTGTTGAGTTTTGTTCAAGATATTATTGAGAGTGCTGATGTTGTTAGGGGAGGTAATCTCCATGTACAATTGCGTATCATCAGCGTACATTTAGTAGGAGATGTTGGAGTGTTTGAGGATTTCAGTCAGGGGTTCCATGTAATGATTAAACAGGGTGGGGGAAAGCGAAGGACCTTGCAGAATGCAGATAATGACCGGTGTCTGAACGGATAAGTCATGATTGATTAGAACTTGTTGTAGGAATGAGCAGAACCATTTTAGGACAGTAGCAGTGAGACCCATCCTAAGTTCTAAGAGGTTCAGAAAGGTTTCATGTTTGACTGTGTCAAACACTGCTGATAGGTCGAGAAGGATTAAAAAACAGGATTCATTATGATCGAGAAAGTATAAAGCATCACCGACAATGTGGACCATGGCGGTTTTAGTACTGTGACCTGGTCTGAAACCAGATTGGCAGTGGTCGAGGAGTTGGTGCGGGTCAATGTGATTGCAAGGTTATTGATGAACACATTTTTCCTGGAGCTTGGCTAAGGTTGGGATGCTCGAAATGGGGCAGAAATTGTTGGAATCAGAGAGGTGTTCATCTGGCTTTTTTTAAGATAAGTCCACTTTTTAGACTAACCGGCATGGTGCCTTGCATAAGAGAGGTGTTGATAATTCTGGTCCATAGGGGTATCAGGAGGAGTGAAGTTACCTTGAGGAATTTGGAGGGGAGAGGGTCATTGAAGTGGTTGGAAAGTTTAGTTGAAGATAGTAGTTTTGAGATGTAAGCATCCTCAAATGTCTGAAAGATGGACCACGAGGCATTGTTTTTAGGTTTAAACAGAAGGTTGCTAGGACTAATTTCCTGTGAGGTGGAGGTGCATTGTGTGGGGGTTTCAGGCTTTAAGCAATTCACAGCAATTCGGAGCTCATTGTCAATTGACTCCATTTTCTCAAAAAAGAAGAAGGAAAATGTTTGACAATTAGGTAGAGTTGTAGTGTCCGATGTGGAGGATTTATGTTTCTCATTAGTTTGTTGTTTCACCAGTTCAAAGAGTTTTTGGGGGTGGTTGAAGGCTGTGTCAAGTTGGTGACTGAAAAATTATGATTTGACACTTCTGATGCACCTATTGTAGTTTCTTCTTTTTTTACGCAACAGTTTAAGGTTTGAAACAGATGGAGTCTCCCTCCACACTCTTTCTGCAAGTCTAAGGGTGCGGTGGTCCTCGTTAAGGCTACAGTTGAACCAGGTATTGGCTCTTCTTATCAGGACTCTCTTTAGTTATTTGGGGGAAATGGAGTCCATGATGTTAGACACAGAGCCAAAGTAGTGCTTAGCGAGGTCTTGAGCATAAACCATATCAGTGGGAAGAGACAAGAGGTTAAGGCTGGTGGCAGATATCATGTCTGGTTTGAGATTGAGGGTGTTTCTGATCCAATGTTTAGTTTTCATAGGCTGGCCTTTGTGGATGGTTGCCTTTTCAACAATGGTGAAGGTGATGTGGTGATGATCGGTCCAGTCGCAGGATGAAATAGCATCCAATAGTATGGTATTTTCCTTGGTTAGGATTAAGTCTAAGATGGCCCCTTTTATATGAAATAGGTCGATTACAGACTTGGGTCAGGTTGAGGTCAGGGAGGAAAGCCTTAAAGCAATTCACTAGTGGATTCTTAGTGTCATTCCAGTGAATGTTGAAATCACCTAAGAAAATCTGGTTGTTGAATGGGGTAAGGTTGGTGGAGATGATTTCCATGATTTGTTCAATGAAGGTAAGATTATCACCTGGGGGATGGTAGAAATTGTACAGAGTGCAGGTGGAGTTGGCTTTGGTTAAGATATTATTCATCATATATTCACAGCGAGATGTTAGAGAAGAAAGTGATTGTTTGACTGAGAGGTTTGATCGATAAATACAAGCAATACCATCCCTAAGATGGATAATGTGATCTTGATGGATGATAGAGTAGCTGGATGGAACCAGGATGTCTAGTATAGTAGAAGAGGAATCATTTAGCCAGGTTTTAGTGAGAATTAGTAGATCCAGGTCCAAGTTGAGTAATAAGTTCTGTATATCTAATCCTAACTGGAGGTGGGACATTGTCGGCGGGATCATAAATAGAGAGAAGGGAGAGGATATATGTGGGCAAAAGGTATTTGACAAGCCTCTTGGGTCAGGTGGGATGGTCTAGATTAGGGTTCCATCTCCATCTTGGTTGAGATCTGGAGTATGCACAACTAACTGCGGGAGGGCGAGTGGGAGAGGGAAGATTACTGTTTTGGTGATAGATTGAAAAGTATAACATATTGAGTTCTAGATTAGAGGTGATGCCTAGAAGACTAAGGATATCAGCCCGCAACAACTGTATATCAAATTGTATAGTATCCAGTGTAAAATAGAGTATGGGGGTATGAGTGTGAGTGGTGTTACAGCAAAGAAGTGACGTGGATGGGAGTTATCTAAAATATTGTGTGTGAAGGAGGGGTTCTTTAGTTTGGAGCAATAGTTATTAGTTTTAGGAGTATTCTGACCTATGGTGATGGGATTATGGTCAGACACCGTAATGTTATGAGGAGTGCGGGGATGCGAAGAAGAGAGGTCAGTGTAAAATAGAGTATGGGGGTATTAGTGTGAGTGGTGTTACAGCAGAGAAGTGACGTGGATGGGAGTTATCTAAAATATTGTGTGTGAAGGAGGGGTTCTTTAGTTTGGAGCAATAGTTATTAGATTTAGGAGTATCCTGACCTATGGTGATGGGATTATGGTCAGACACCGTAATGTGATGAGGAGTGCGGGGATGCGAAGAAGAGAGGTCATAGAAACAAGAGGTGGAGAGGATGTTGAGAGGCTGCTGTTCAGAAGTATTGACGTCAGAGAAGGGGGAGCCCCTGCTTGTATTTTACGCCTCCAAAGAATTCAGAATGCCGTGGCCCGTGCTTTGCTGGCACTGCCTAAATTTTGTTCGGTATCCAATTTTTTACCTAAGCTTCATTGGTTGCCAATAGCCAAAAGAATTCAGTTTAAGTCCTTTTGCATAGCGCAAACAAATCTGTCACAACAAGGCCCTCCGATCTTAGTGGAGCTGTTAGTTCGATAAATCCCGAACCGTCCCCTTCGCTCTGCCAATTTGGGATTGGTGCGCATCCCCGATTTCAAAGAGCTAGAGCTGGTGGTAGATCTTTTAAGGTCCAAGCGGCCCAACTTTGGAATTCCCTTCCGATGTCTGTCAGAGGGGGAACATCCTTTACCACGCGGATTTTACTCCGCAGTACCCTTTCAACGCGTCTTTTACAACGCAAGTCGTAACCACGACTTGCGCTGGAGGGCGCTACAGGACAAGGAATAATTAAATTTACTATCCAACACCTTCCCTACTGTACGTAGGCTGGTGTTGGAATAGTAAATTCAAAAATTCCTAAGTCCGCACCCCTACAACGCAAGTCGTGGTAACGACTTGCGTTGTAAAAAACGAGTTGCAACGGTACGCGTGGTAAAACTATGCATCGTACCGTCGTACATCCCTGCCAGAGGTCTCCAGAATCATTTGACCTTTCGAAAGGCTCTAAAGTCCTGGCTCTTTCCCGTGTAACTGTTTGTGTTTGTTAGAGTGGTATTCAGCATCTGTTCTTTGGGTAGCGCTGGGACGCCCTGTTGCTGGGGCAACTATGCGCTGTATAAATATACAAATAAATAAATAAAATATAGTGAAAGTGGTTCGCTGACTGGGGGAGATGTGTATCCCAAGCTGAGAGGGAGCAGTGTTGTTAATTCTTTTGTTATTAGGTTGTATATGAGGGTTGACTAAGTGAGGGTTGGAGGAATGGTCAGCGCCAATCGGAGTGGGGGTACTGTTCTGAGATGATGAGACATCAGGTGTGGTTGTGTGGGCAACAGTCAGGGGCGAGCAGTAGGAGGACGAGTGGATAGGAATGGATGGGCACAGTATGTTATTGGAGGGGGATCCGTAGGTAGTTGGGGTGAGGTAAAGTCAGTGTTGAGTGTGTTCTTGAGGGAAAATAAGACATTGTCAAAGAGTGCCAGGCTGCAGTTAGAAGAGTGAATGAGCACTATGCCAGTATCATAGATGGAGATAGTCGTGTCTGCCTTGTGAAAAGGGGAGGGTGAAATAGTTTGTTTGTGACCGTGAGGTATTTTCTTTGGGGTGGTAGGTTTGAGAACTGAGGATAGGGCATTTCTCCACTGAGCACGACAAAAGGTGAAAAATATAAGGTCATTAATTAATGTACCCTTGTTAATGCACAAATAGTATTCGAGAAAGAGTGTTCCAGGATAAGATTTGAGAGCTTTGAGCTTGGTTTTTGTTGCATTTTTGGAAAGATTGGGGGTAGTTGAAATTAAACAAACTGTGACCAGCAAAGGATAGTGAATGGTTCTGTCTAGCATCCTGTGGAGGTTCCTTGATGCCGGGCGAAAAGAGGAGGAGCAAGGGAAAGAAAGGTGAGTATGGGAATAATAGTCCGGTACCACACAGGGAGAGAATGGGCGAGTATGGAAGCAACAGACTTGAATCACGCAGCTGGCTGACGAGAAGCATGCAGCAGTGTGGGAACAAATTAAAAGGGTTCCTATTTCAAATGTAAAGAGGAAGGCCTTAGGTAGTTATCACAGAGTGGAAAGTGAGGGAAAATAGAGGGGGAGAGAAAGCTTATTAAGCTATCTTGCGAGGAAGCAGGTAGGTGGGTGGATGAGTGGGAAGGATATGTCGAGCACCAGAGAACCAAAGAAAGATGAACTTGTCCGAAATATGGGAATCTGAAGATGGGTTTAGAATAACAATATATAGGTAGGAACTTTCCTATAGAATGATGTTGCATGGATGAGAATTGTTATCTGGTAGATGTATCGGAAAAGGCCAGTAGGTGGCGCTAAAATCTCAAAACTCAAATCTGTTATCCTTTGAAAAAGAGTAGCACAATTTGCTCGGAGGAAAAATGCCAGGGTGCACTAGATAAGTTTGCCTACAAAAAAAAAGTAACCCAAAGCATTAAAGAACAGACTGACTGCACACATCCATTAAAGCAAGCACAGAGTCAGTCCCCGAGTCCAGAGGCTGAAGAAAAACCAACATTGCTCCACACCGCATTCATGAGAACCAGGTGGCGGGGAAACTGGAGCGGAGGCGGCGCTATGAGAGCACGACCAGAGGAGGCGAAAATCAGCTTCAAAGGAGTTGAAATAAGTGAGTCAGAATTACCGTTCTGGCAGCTCTCAGAGCTCACAGCAAGATCAGCTGTTTTGCCGAGTCGGGCGGCCCATCCTCCATGTTGCAACAGAGGAGGGACAGCAAAGTGGGCTCTTACTGGCATGCAAGAAGTACCTGCCCTTCTTTTTTGCAAATGGCAAATTGTTCATTTCTAAAACATCTTGGAAAAAGTAATGAACTTTGGTTATCTCAGTGTCAGGTTATCCAATTTCCATTTGTGGCTTTGACAAATATTAAAAAGTATATTAATATTGAAACATGGGACTCACTCTTGAGATATACAGAGCACGGAAAGTTAGTGCAGCTCTGTATGGCTCGGATCAATGGGGACACGATGATGCACCCCGTGCCCAAGATCAAGAGCCCGGACAGTAGCAGCAGCATGTCAAGCGGAAGCCCCTCGGGCCGCTCCCTTAGCCTATAGGGCCTCGACCCCCACCAGCAGCACCCGCAGCACCACGGCCAGGGCTTCATCGTGGATAACGTCATGACCTCGCTGCGGGGATCCCCGCAAGGGGCGGGGAGCGATCTCCTCGCCGCACCCAGGACTGGCATCCCTCCCTCCCTGTCCCTCAACTAGTCGCCCGGAAATGGCTCCCTCTACAGCTCGCCTTGCAGCCAGAACAGCAGCTCCAGCACAGGGACCTACCACTGCAACATGCAGGCCATGAGCCTGTACTCGGGAGAGCGCTTCCCGACTTTGATTTCTGAATTATGTACCCCCGGACTTCTCCTGGCACTCTAATCCATACTCACTGGGTCACCCTCATGGACTTCTTTACATTTTTTTCTTTTGTCCTGGCCGCCATTTTGTTGCTGTTCATGGCCGCTTTTCTCTGGACCCTGACCCGCCATCTTGTCCATTCCCTCGTACTTTCCCCTCGTTTCCCCCTTGACGATCCTTAAATCTTTCTTCCTTTTTCTGATTTGCCCTTTCTCCATACCCTTGCATCCCTCCCACCCTCCCTTGGTGTTGTGACTGCGTCCCCCCTCCGACCCCACTTAATGGAACTCTGCTCTCCTGGTTTTTTGGGTCTTGACCTGAGAAAATCTACTATTTGTATATCATTGTATATAGAGATAACTCTAATCACTAGTATATGCATTAGACTTTTATACTCTCTACCATTCCTATGTGACTCTTAGAGTACATCCATTCGTATCCCTTCCCTATGTATATAGAGATAACTCTAATCACTAGTTTATGCAGTAGACCTTTGTACTCTCTACCATTCCTATGTGACTCTTAGAGTATATCCATTCGTATCCCTTCCCTATGTATATAGAGATAACTCTAATCACTAGTATATGCAGTAGACCTGTGTACTGTCTGCCATTCCTATGTGACTCTTAGAGTATATCCAGTCATATTCCTTCCTATGTATATAGAGATAACTCTAATGACTAGTCTCCTATGTGACTCTTAGAGTATATCCATCCGTATCCCTTCCCTATGTATATAGAGATAACTCTAATCAATAGTATATGCAGTAGACCTTTGTACTATCTACCTTTCCTATGTGACTCTTAGAGTATATCCATTCGTATCCCTTCCTTGAGTGCTCCTCCTTGTGTGACTATAACTTGTGCATTTGCAAATTTTTTCTGTTTGTATCTTTTACAACGCACGTAATCCTGAGTCCTTATGTATCGCAACTGGTTCTTATGTAAAGCGCTCTGACACCTTTGGGTAATGTTCGCGCTATATAAAATCGCATTAAAATTAAAAAAAAAATGTGGAGAACCTTGGGAAAGCTGAGAATGTTTTCATAAGGTCCTTCCTCAGAGCACCCCACTGCTGCCTCTAAGACTTGATCTGACCCTCAAATCTGTAGTCAGCTACACAAAATTGAGGCCCTTTCTGTATTAGATTACAATATGGCGAATTAAAGAGCTAGAACCATACAGACAGGGACTATGTGATGACTTTGAAAGAATGCAGGCGACTAAGATTTTCTTCCTGCGATACATAAAGCACACAGTATATATGGGTTAAGGTTGATTACTGGTCCAACACCTCAGCCATCACTTTAAGTGAGTATAGCACTTTGAAGGAGAGGTTTTGGTACTTTGCCCTTAGGAAATTGCAGACATCATCATATTCCATAGGCCGATTGACAAGTAGTTTTTAATGCTTGAAATGTGATTATCAATTTGAAAATTGTTTTTACTACATTAATCCTCCATTGGCTAGAACCCTTTCTATAAAGTTCAGGTTAGACATTCTTCCGATAGCGTCCTTTACGAGTACATGGTCGGCTTCTGATTCTGAATGCAAGTTATATCCAGTTTGCAAGCAATCCGAGGAAACAGAGGAACATGTCTTATTCTTTTGTACTCTTTATAAAAAACCTAGATGGAGGGGCGTGGTCTAACGCCAGGCAAAATGGCAGCTAGTTAGCGTTGCTCCGCTCAGAGACTCGAGGATTCACACATCGACAGGCGGTGTCTGCGACCTGTCAACTATGAAAATATGAGGACTATCTTCATGAACAGTTCTGGATTCGAACGATACCTTTTTAAATTGCGGTGAGTCCTTGCAATGCTTCTTTTAACTCAAAATATGCGGGGTGTCTCCGTGACTAGGTTCGTGACCGCTATTTTGTTTTTTCTGACAAACCCTATGCGTTACAAGCAACGCTGCGTTTCTCTTTCTCCCGGGCGAAATATGCTATAACTTCAATATTCTTCAATAAACTTTCACTCCACTGAACTTGATGCCAAGGATATTTAAATTGCCTCTTGATCAATTAGACATCTTGCAGCTGCGGTCAATCAGTATACCGCTTCTCCTGGTTTCGCGACCCTCATTTTACATGCATTCTTCAAAACGTTATCGGCACCGCTGCATACTTTCTCCTGTCAGAGGCTGTTTTGTTTTGTATTTCTACTACATTTAACAACGAACCTTTGCTTCATTGCTCCTGCTATCATTGGTGCTTCTGTTTCCACAGGTATCGACGCTTCTTTTACTTCCTGATGCCACTGTTATTTTTGCTGCCTCTTGCCACTTAGTCACGTCTTGCAAAAGTGGTATGTTTTTTTAGACGCGGAAAAAGCCTTTGACCGTATGGACTGGTCTGTTAGTTTCCACACATTATCCTGGTTTGGCTTTAGTCCCAAGTTTATCTCTTATGTCTCCTTATTAAATACTTCACCTAAAGCCTCTATGTTTTCTAATGGTTCCATCTCTACCTCCTTTCCGTTGCAGAGAGGAGTTCGACAGGGATGTCCCCTTTCCTCTTCTATTTATTCTCGCTCTAGAACCCTATCTTTGTAAAATCAAACAAAATCCTAGAATACATGACTTTCAATAAAATAATCTCCATGTTAAAATGAGTGTCTATGCAGATTATATTTTGTTGTATATGTCTAATCCAGAACAATCTATCCCAGCTTTCACTACTGAGGTCAATGCTTTCTCTTTCATTTGTGGATATAAATTGAATCATGATAAATGTGAAGTTCTTCCCCTTAATATTTTATATTTTATGCAAGACTTTGTCTCCACTAACTTCTCATGGAATCCCCAAAAGATTAAATACTTAGGTCTCTGGTTGGATCCTTCTATCAAACAAACTGTATCCCTAAATATGACTCATGTCCTCTCCAAAATATCTTTACTAATTTCTAAATGATATCCTCTATATTTATCTTGGTGGGGGAGACTTGAAACTATTAAAGTGATGCTCGCTCCTGTTATTTTCTATTTGCTCCCTGAGTAAAATTAATTCTATCTTATTTACTTTTTTATGGAATAAAAAGAAATCACGCCTATCCCTAACCATGCTTAAACGTCCTAAATCACAAGGTGGAGTAAATTTCCCAAATTTCTAACTCTATCACAATGCTTTTCTTCTTAAGCAACTATCTAAATCCCTAAACCAATCCATATCCAACCCCTCTCCATTGCGGAACGACATTGAACTTTCTTTCATGTCTCCCTTCTTTTTTACCGAATCTCTTACTTTTACTCACAAAATCTGATGTTTATCTTTACCTATCTATAAAACCTCCCTGGCTATTTCACTTCTTTCTGATTTCACCTCTCTCATGTAGAGATCAATTTCTTAATTCATCCCTAGGTAAGACCTAAAAAGAGTAGAACCAAGGAAAATGGAGCACCAACACCTAACAGAGTGAGCAGTGGCGTAACGAAACTTGAGGGGGCACCCCTGCAAACTACATGGAAGGGGCCCCCCTCCCATTCTCCGTGCCAGTCTAGAGCTCTCAGGCCAGCGACCCGCCATATTGCAGGAGATGCGGGCCTATTGTTATGCCACTGTCACCAATCCAGCCGTTTTAAGTAACACTGGATGGTGGAGTTAAAGGTTGGGCTTAGTCTGCCAGCAGGCTATCATAGGTGGTGGTTCATTCATTACAGGGTCCCTGCCATCGTTAGACAAGGGAAGTTTGCCCAATTTTAGGTGGGTTTCCTGATGCAGACTCCTGTCATGATATACAACATCGGGCCCACTCACATAGCTGCCAAGGTTTCAGATTGCTATGTGTGACATTTTCATAATTTCAATGTAATTATGAGTGACATTCGATGACTATGAGTGACACTTTACCACCACAAGCAAAATCAAGCATTGAAGACTAGGGAAACATAAATATCAGAAATTACACCCGTTTGAGCATCAAGAAACTATAAGATCATCTTAAAACACCTGCAAATTACCAAAAATGGGAGAGCACTAACCAACTTGACACACAGAGGGTGTCCAGGCTCTCCTCTTGGGATCTGAGTGTCCCGAGACTGAGTCAGTCATCATGTTCAGGGCCTCTCTCACGTGGTGGTGTCGACCAACAGCCCAAACAACAGAATGTGAGAGGCCGGGCTGCAGGCTGAGAACCGAAAATGAACCTGGGCTTCTCACATTTTATTTCAGAGACCCTGATGCCGGCAGAAAAACAACTGTGCAAGTCGTTAACCACCCCCCCATGCCCCCCACACACACAGGATGAAAGCAGACAGAGAAAAAAACTGTGAGCCCTGTCTGGCAAAACACCCACCACCCATCGCGGTAATGGTTTTGTCTGAAGACGGAAACCCTCTCAGTTTCGTTTGTACTAGTGCCCAATGCCTCTGAAGGATGACTCACAGAGCAGCCCTGCTGCTCGACCTGCAGATTAAATTGATGAAATACATGCAGATTATATCATTTTGCAGATTAATCTCACACTCAGTCAGACAGGATGAAGAGTTAGAGCAGCCCTGCCTGCAGATTTTGTCTGAAACTGAGATCATTTGCAGCGTGCGTGACGGTGCGCTCGGCTCGTGCAAGTGCACTGTAGTGACAGACTACTAGTTACTTACGTGAGGACACTGACAGCAGCGCCTCTGCCCAGGCAGTGGCTGAAACTAAGTAAGGAAAAACTCTGTAAACAGTAAAAACGTACTTAAACAACGTCGGTAGTCTTCAGTCAAGCCTCTCTCACTCCGAGAAACACCAGTCTCGTCGATCGGCCGCGGCAGCGAGCTGCACGGGGTCAACACATGGTGAGTGACGGGGGCAGGGCGGGCGCATTGGCACCACCAGTCACTCTGCAGGCACTACAGTCAGACTCCCCACAGCGCCCGGGATAATGCCAGTCATCAGAGTGTGAGCACTGCTGCAGCGGCGAGTGCACTTCACCACTCCGACGAGGAGTCATGATATCAGCAAAATCACTGCTCTTCACGAAAGAATACAAATAAACCCACTACAGAAATAACTTGGAAAGCAGGTAGCTTTCGGTATCAGGCATCGAGTATGCAGAAGTTCTAGTTGTTAAAAAAAACTGGAGACTTAATACGAAGAACAAAATACCTGTCATCCGAAATCCATCGTATGCGTTCACCGTCACACAGGCTTAAAATATGTATATTTTCTCTTCTTTTGAAAAGTACATTGTCCGACGGACCGCTCCCTTGTCTGTCTGTTAACGCTCGTAGACAAAGCATGCGAAAAAAGAAACCAAAACTTTTCAGGTCTCTCCAACCTCCATGCCACATGATCACGTCCTCTCTCAGCTTTCGATACATTTATTTAATCTATTTTCGGGCAAGTTTCCCACCATTTGGCGAAACAAGAAAAGTGGATATTGACGTAAAACGTATACATACAACTGCAGTCAGTGGCCCCATACAACGACAAGAGAAACTGAAGGCTTTCTCCCCTGCCGTGGCGGTGCTTCTCTGAGGTCAGACATCCGGGATTTAATGGACAGCCCCGGCGCCCTGGTGTCGGCAGAGTGTGGGCTGTGTCAGTCAGTGACTGACAGCCTGCCGTGCCGCGTAGTGAAGCCGAAAATTGTTATATTGTAGCACTGCTGCAGAGCACTGTGACTCAGCCAGCGCTCTGGAGTATTACATGATTCTTAACTAATCTGAGCCAGAGCTGCCTGCTGGCGGCAAGTCTACTGGGAGCAGCACAGCAGAGCCGGCGCGCTAGCACCCAATTCAGTGGCATTAAAATGCGTGACACAGCATTTCATTGCGGTGATGCGGAACACCGCACTGAAATGCGTTAGTGTCACACGTGATGCGTGATACTTGGCAGCACTGCACTCACCGTTCAGTTTTGACAAAAGTGCATCCACTGCTCCTTCTTGTTTCCGTCTTAAAACATTAGACATTGCGACAATGCAGTATTTCAAAAGCAGATTCAACTACAAAGAGCACATTTTGATAATACATTTTTGCTAGTAGACAATAGCAATCTTAAGAGGCATTCCATAGCTTCATTCCATCACATTCTCTCTCTCTCTCTCTCTCTCTCTCTCTCTCTCTCTCTCTCTCTCAGTGAGTCAGTCTCTCTCTCTCTCTGTCACTGTCATTCAGTCTCTCTCAGTCAGTCAGTCTGTCAGTCTCTCTCTCTTTCTCTGTCAGTCTGTCAGTCAGTCAGTCTCCCTCTCTCAATCAGTCAGTCTCTCTCTCTCTCTCAGTCAGTTTCTCAGCCATTCAGTCTCTCGGTCAGTCAGTATTCAGTCTCAGAGTCAGTCAGTCTCTACTCTCTCTCCACTCTTCTCTCTCTCTCTCCATTCTCTCTCTCAACTCTGCCCACTCTATCTCCACAGTCTCTCTCTCCACTCTCTCCACTGTCCCTCTCTCTACTCTCTCTCCTCTCTCTCTCTCTCTCTCTCTCCACTCTCTGTCCACTGTCTCCATCCACTGTCTCCCTCCACTCTCTCTCTTCTCTCTTTCTCCCTTCTCTCTCTACTCTCTCTCCACTCTCTCTCTCTCCACTCTCTCTCCACTCTCTCTCCACTCCCTCTTCTCTCTCTCTCCACTCTCTCTCCTCACTCTCTCCACTCTCTCTTCACTCTCTCTCTCACCACTCTCTCTCTCTCCTCTCTCTCTCTCTCCACTCTCTCTCTCTCTCCACTCACTCTCTCTCTCTCCACTCTCTCTCTCTTCTCTCTCTCCTCTCTCTCTCTCCTCTCTCTCTCCACTCACTCTCCACTCTCTCTCTTCTCTCTCCCTACTCTCTCTCCACTCCCTCTCTCTCCAATCTCTCCACTCTCTCTCCACTCTCGCCACTCTCTCTCTCCACTCTCTCTCACCACTCTCTCTCTCCACTCTCTCTCTCTCCACTCTCTCTCTCCACTCCCTCTCGCTCACTCTCTCCACTGTCCCTCCACGCTCTCTCCACTCTCTCTCTCTCTCCACTGTCTCTCTCCACTCTCTCTCCACTCCCTCTCTCTCTACTCTCTCTCCACTATGTCTCTCTCCACTGTCTCTCTCCACTGTCTCTCTCCACTGTCTCTCTCCACTGTCTCTCCACTCTCTCTACTCTCTCGCTAATCTCTCTCCACTCTCTCTCCACTCTCTCTCCACTCTCTCCACTCTCCCTCTCCACTCTCTCTCCACTATCTCCCTCCACTCTCTCCCTCCACTCTTTCTCCACTCTCTCTCCACTCTCTCTCTCCACCCTCTCTCTCTCTCTCTACTCTCTCTCTCTACTCTCTCTCACCACTCTCTCTCTCCACTCTCTCTCTCTCTACTCTCTCTCTCCACTCCCTCTCGCTCACTCTCTCCACTGTCCCTCCACGCTCTCTCCACTCTCTCTCTCTCTCCACTGTCTATCTCCACTCTCTCTCCACTCCCTCTCTCTCTACTCTCTCTCCACTCTGTCTCTCTCCACTGTCTCTCTCCACTGTCTCTCTCCACTTTCTCTCTCCACTGTCTCTCCACTCTCTCTACTCTCTCTCTAATCTCTCTCCACTCTCTCTCCACTCTCTCTCCACTCTCTCCACTCTCCCTCTCCACTCTCTCTCCACTCTCTCCCTCCACTCTCTCCCTCCACTCTTTCTCCACTCTCTCTCCACTCCCTCTCTCTCTACTCTCTCTCCACTCTGTCTCTCTCCACTGTCTCTCTCCACTCTCTCTCTCCACTCTCTCTCCACTCTCTCTCCACTCTCTCTCTCCACCCTCTCTCTCTCTCTACTCTCTCTCTCTACTCTCTCTCCACTGGCTCTCTCCACTCTCTCTCTCTCCACTCTCTCTCTCTCACTCCACTCTCTGTCCCACTCTCTCTCACAAAGTAGTGTGCGTTGCCATGGGAGTCTGCAGAAATGTTTCCAGGGGTGGCACATTTTTAACTTCATCACCATCCCCCTTGCACCCTTCTTCCATCTGCCTTGCACCCTTCTCGCCCTCCCCCTTGCACCCTTTTCCCCCTCCCCCTTGCACCCTTCTCCCCCTCCACCTTGCACCCTTTTCTACCTTGCACCATTCTCTCCTCTGCCTTGCACCATTCTCCCCTCTACCTTGCACCCTTCTACCCTCTGCCTTGCACCCTTCGCCCCTCTACCTTGCACCCTTCTCCCCTCTGCCTTGCACCCTTCTCCCCTCTGCCTTGCACCCTTCTCTCCCCTGCCTTGCACCCTTCTCCTCTCTGCCTTGCACCCTTCTCCTCTCTGCCTTGCACCCTTCTCTCCTCTGCCTTGCACCCTTCTCCCCTTCCGCCTTGCACCCTTCTCTACCTTGCACCCTTCTCTCCTCTGCCTTGCACCCTTCTCCCCACTGCCTTCCACCCTTCTCCTCTCTACCTTGCACCCTTCTCCCCTCTGCCTTGCACCCTTCTCCCCTCTGCCTTGCACCCTTCTCCTCTCTGCCTTGAACCCTTTTCCCCTCTGCCTTGCACCCTTCCCTACCTTGCACCCTTCTCCCCTCTGCCTTGCACCCTTCTCCCCTCTGCCTTGCACCCTATTCCACCCCTGCCTTGCACCCTTTTCTATCTTGCACCATTTTCCCGACATTTTTATTGCTGCCTGAAATCTGGCCGCACAAGGAACTCTGCATCAAATGCTTTTACATCCTAAGTTATTGCTAAACACAGCGCCCCACCTTCCAGGTTGGCGCCCAGGGCAGCCGCACTGGTCGCACTGACCTAAAACCAGTCCTGACCTTTACAAGAGAGTTGAAATCTTTTCTGTTCCAACGTCAGAGGAAGTGGGACCCGTTTCAAAATTCCAGGTTCTTTCCACAATGTACTTATTCGACAGGTACTACATCTGTTGGGAGGAACACTCTGCATTTCTGTATATAAATAGCTTTTCTTGCCAGTTATATATATACTTTTTGTACAATTCATACAATTAATTCGCTTTGTAATGCCTTTGTATATTCAGCATACATTTTCCTCTCTTATAAAAGCGCTCTGCCACTCGCTGCGTTAAGTTCACGTTATAAAATCGCAAATAAATGAATATATCTGACTGAGAATACAGTCAAAGTAGTTGCCTGCCAGTGGCGGTGGAATTGAATCAAGTTCCTGAGGGATGTGTGTGTGTGTGGGGGGGGTCCTTGCACTGAAGATCTGGCGATAAAGCCTGCATTACTCTCTGATTGGAGTGAGTACCTTAGGTGAATGTACAAGCAGGCACTCAGGAGTGAGGGATGTGCCAGTGACAATCCAAGGGGTGGGGGAAGGGGGGATGACCCCAGTGTGTTCCAGGCAGAAATGACAGCGCCAAACCAAAAGGAGGTGTTTTAATACTGTTTGCATGACATCACCCTCCGCAGGTAGAGGGACTGACTGCTCCCTCTGGGAAGAGAAGGCTAGAGAAGAAAGTCACCCTCTCCTGGACGGGTACAACTACCATCTACATACCTGTACGGGATCGGACACAGGAGGGGGGGGGAGGGAGCGACTCGGACACTGAGAGAAGTGATTTCAATGAGGGTTTTATTTTCAAGTAAGCTTTTCTCCGTCTACTGGACAGTCTTATCCTGGCAAACTCGTCGGGCTCCGTCCTGACTCCCTTGGGGAAGATGGGGAGTTCCAGGGTGCTCCTGCCACGCTGTGTACAAGAGCCCTCCAGACCGGGTGTTCAGAGGTGGTCGTCGGGGCCAAGGTCCTCAAATCAGGTCGTGCGTGCAAACCCAAAAGAAAAGAAAGAAAGCAGGGAGTCACTCGGACGTTCCTCTCAGGACTTTGTTAGGGACCGGGTGAGTGAGGGACACCAAGTGCTTCAAGTGCGCTCTACTCGTTGAGCTAGTGCCTGACGTGCTCGTGAGGGAAAGGGAGCAAGCGACTGTACACTTATTTACACTACTCGTTAGGTTGTGGACTACGAGCTACCCAGCCCGCCACCTTGCCCCGTACCTTTGTAAGCCACGCTCCTCCCGTGGGAGCGTGGCGGGGCGAAGCACCCAACCGGTGGCCTCCTGG
This sequence comes from Lissotriton helveticus, assembly GCF_964261635.1. Lineage (NCBI taxonomy): Eukaryota > Metazoa > Chordata > Amphibia > Caudata > Salamandridae > Lissotriton > Lissotriton helveticus. The sequence continues at coordinate 540,040,883 of NC_136059.1, read as the reverse complement.
CTTGTCGTCCTCCGCTGGGCTCTTCCACGACTCCTCCTCGCCGCACTCCGATTCTGCTCTCTCGTTCTCGCTCCTCACGCCTTCTCCACCTCGGGAAATGCCGTCCGTCGTCTTCCGGGGTCCTCCTCCTTTTGGCCGTCTGACGTCCCAGGGGGGCGGAGTCTCGTCTCCCACGACGGGGATGTTAAAGGGGCCGTGTTATTTCTCCTCTCCGGCCCTCCACCATTCCATGGAGTCTGCACGGGACCACTCCTCCTGGCCTGGTGAGTTCGGCTGTTCAGCAGAAATAGAAAGGGGGGTCAATGGGACAGCCGACCACCAGTCACTACTATTGTGTTCCTCCCGGGGGCCGGCAGGGGGGCGACCCGCCCCGTCACACCCCTCCCTCCCTGGACTCTCCCGATCGGGGAGAGGGAAGACCCTAGACAGGTAGTCCACGTTCCCGTTTTCAGTGCCCTTCTTATGCTGCACCAAAAAGGAGTAGGGCTGTAGGGAGAGGAACCAACGTAGTACTCTAGCATTGAGGGTTCGGTTCCTGTACATCCATTGCAAGGGAGCATGATCCGTCTGCAGTATGAAGGTCCTCCCTTCCAAATAGTAGTGCAGTTTGTCAATAGCCCACTTGAGCGCTAGGCACTCGCGTTCTACAGTGGAATATCTACACTCCCTGGGGTACAATTTACGGCTGGTAAATAAAATGGGGTGCTCCTCCCCATCTTATTTATTTATTTATTTATTTATAGTATTTGTAGAGCGCAACACTCATCCCAAGGGATATCACGGCGCTAAAAAGAAAAAGGGGACTGCTGAGTTGCGCGGGGAGAGTTAGTTTTTAGGGAAAAGGTGAGTTTTGAGTTTTTGCCGGAATTGAAGAAGGTTTGTAGTGTGTCTAAGATCCATGGGTAATTCATTCCAGCGTTTGGCCGCCAGGTGTGAGAAGGCTCGTCCACCCGTTCTTGTCTTGTAAATGCGCTTGGGTTTTGCTAGGGCTGAGTTATTGGATCTTAGGTTCCTGTTTGGAATGTAAAACTCGATTTTCCCTTGCAGGATTGTAGGGCCTGTTTTGTGGAGGGCTTTGTGCGCGTGACAGAGTAGTTTGAAGGTGGCTCGCTGGCGCATTGGCAGCCAGTGGAGTTGTTTCAGGCATGCTGATGCTGAATCTCGTTTGCCCTTTTTGCATACCAGTTTGGCTGCCTGATTTTGAAGGACCTGTAAGCGGGAGAACAGTTGTTCGTTCATCCCCTCGAACAGGGCATTGCCATAATCCAGGCGGCTGACCAGGAGGGCCTGGGTAATTGTACGCCGACAGTCCAGTGGGATCCAGGAAAAAATTTTGGCTAGGAGTTTCAAGATTGCAAATCCTTTACCCCAGAGTATGCGTACGTGGTCTTTCATGGATAGTGCGTCGTCCATCATGATGCCAAGGTTTCTGGCATACTGTTTCGGGGTGGGGGCTGTTCCCAGTGTCGGTGGCCACCACGTATCATTCCATGATAGTTTTGCTCCTCCGAACAGTAGTATTTCAGATTTTCCGGCATTGAGTTTAAGGCAGTGGTTGCGCATCCACTCTGCCATTTCGGAGAGGCAACTATGTAGTTTTTCTTTAGTTGTTTCCGATCTTTCCAATCTTTCATCCATGGTCACCATTAGCTGTGTGTCGTCGGCGTATGAGCATACGCCGATGCCCCACTTTCTTCCAATGTCAGCCAGAGATGAAACGTAGACATTAAAGAGAGTGGGGCTTAGAGAGGCCCCTTGTGGGACTCCGCAGCCAATGTGACGGGGTTTGGAGTGGAATTGACCCATGTGCACTGCTTGAGAGCGATTGCTCAGGAAAGATTCAATCCATTTTAACGCTGTGTCTTGTACTCCTTTGCTCTGGAGGATGTTTAACAGGCATTCGTGCGACACCGTGTCAAACGCTGCCGACAGGTCTAGCAGTATCAGAGCCACCGATCCCCCTTGATCAGTGATGCATCTGACACTGTCCGACACTGCCAGCAGCGTAGCCTCGGTGCTGTTGTTAGATCTGAAGCCGGTTTGGGTGGGGTCCAAAAGCGAGTTGTCCTCCAAGTATTTGGACAGTTGTAAGTTTACCATTTTCTCCAGTGCTTTGGAGAGGTAGGGGAGCTGTGAGATCGGCCTGTAGTTTTCTGGGTTGAGGATGTCAGAGCCGGCTTTCTTCAGGAGAGGGGTTACAGATGCGTGTTTCCAGGAGTCTGGAAAGGACGCGGAGGCAAGGGATTGATTAAAAAGTTTGGTAATGAGGGGGCAGAGTGTCAGGGCAATCTCTGAGAACACAAAGTGCGGGCAGGGGTCTGCAGGAGAGCCGGATTTAATGGTTTTAAGAACTGCCAACACTCCCTCTTCGGAGAGTGGTTGGAAGTTGGTTAGACTTGGGGAGTTGCCTGTGTCTAGAAGGACGTTGTTTTTGTCGGATGTAGGTTGATCTACATTAGAGTTATCGTAAGGGGTGGTGGGATGGGAGGGGTAAAGGTGGAGTAAATTTTGTTGATTTTTTCGGAAAAGAAGGTACTAATCCGTTCGCATGCTTCTGTTGAGGGGGTGAGGGTTTGCGAAATACTGGTTGGATTGGTGAGCTCTTTCACGATTTTGAACAACTCTTTTGCGGAGTTGTGGTTTTCGTGAATTCGTTGCGTAAAGAATTCTTTTTTTGCCTTTCGAATGGCGAGAATGTATTGCCTCCTTTTGGTGGTATAGTTGGCTCTGGTTTCAGAGTCTTTGGTTTGTCTCCATTGGTGTTCTGTTTTTTGACATTCCCTTTTAAGGCTCTTGAGGGAGGGAGTATACCATTTTTCGTTGGTGGATGTTTTTTTCCTGACTTCTCGCAGGGGTGCTATTTTGTCCAACGTTTGGCGGATTCCTGTTTCTAGCCGGATGGCGTTGTTACAGATAGATGAGTTGTTTGGTAAGGAGAAGTCTATTTCACGGAAGTGATTTTGGAAATTAGAGTTGTTAATTAATCTCCAGGCTCTATTGGAGGTGCGGGGGGTGGGTCTGGTCTTTGCCGTTTTACCGGGAAGTTTAAACGAAAATGAAAGCATGAAGTGATCGGACCATGCCAGGGGAAGGATTTCCTTGAGGGTGGTTGACTCGATGTTGGTGAAAAGGAGATCCAGGGTGTGCCCTGCTATGTGCGTAGGGCCATCGACCAGCTGCTTGAGTTGCAGGATTTCCATGTCGTACTTGAGCTGTGTCGATCCAGGGGCATTGGTGTTTTCGTAGTGGACATTAAAGTCTCCAATGACCATGTAGTTTTTGTGTTTTAAGCACAGAGGAAGTAGTTGGTTCAGAAGTTTGGCGCTGACGCTGGTTTGTTGTCCTGGTGGATTGTAGACAACTGCGCCTGCTAGAATAATAAAATTCTCTGCGAGAATTTTGAATGATAGCAGCTCATGTTCGGGATATGCATTAGTTGTTTCCGTGAGACATGTTAGGTGGTCCCTAAAAATCACAGCAACTCCACCTCCTTTTTTCTTGTTTTGTCTGTTTTGTGTGATTATTTTATAATCAGGGGGGAGGGCGTTAGCTAGGTCTGGAGCATTGGCGTCTGATAGCCACGTCTCGGTGATGAAGACCAGATCTGGGGTTTTAGAGGTTAAGGTGTCCCATATATCTAATGCATGCTTAGGTAGGGATCTAGCGTTAAGGTATAGGCATTTTAGTTCCCGCTGGTAGCTGGTAGGGATTGTGTGAAGATCAGTTGGGAGTTGACCCAGGCTGGTCCATTGACATGAGCGGCATGAAATGGGTCCGTAAGATAGGCCTGGGCCGGTATGACTGCAGTTGGTCGTAGTGGTGGATTTGGTCATAGCTAGTAGTTCGCTGCGATTGTAGCGAATGGTGTCTGTCCTGGATGGGCTGGGGCCTGTAGGGGGTATGGCCCCTGGTCCCGGTCGGTCGCGGACGGGCGCAGACGGGCTTGCCATCCGTCGCGCCCGCTGCGCTCGCCCGCTGCGCGACCGAGGGTTACACATATTTTATGGTGTTATGGGTTGTGGGTCAAGGGGGCGTGGCCTAATAAGGGGCGTGGCCTCCGCTCGTGGCGGGAGGGCGCGAGGGGGTGAACGCGTGTGACGTCGCCCACCTGTGACAGTACAGCCCCAAACCCTACGTCAGAGGCGTCAGTGGCCAGTATGAATCGTTTAGAGAAGTCGGGGGACTCTAAGACAGGGGCCGTGGTTATGGCGATTTTCAAGGTCTCGAAGGCCTCTCGAGCTACTTTAGAGGGGTTCTGTATTTCCTTCTGTCGGTTGTCTTTTCTTAGGAGGTCTGTAAGGGGTGACGCGACCCCCGCGAACTTGGGTAGGAATCTTCTGTAATAGCCTATTAGTCCCAAGAAGGCCTGCAACTCTCTTTTATTTGTTGGAAAGCCGGTGTTCTGAATGGCTTGCACCTTCTCGGCTTGTGGGGCGATCGTACCCCTTCCCAGGACATATCCCAAGTATCTGACCATATTGAATGCGACCCTGGATTTCTTAGAGTTGACGTGCAACCCTGCTTGTTGTTACGCCGTCAGGATGATACCTAGGTGCCGTATATGGTCTTCCCACGTTTTACTGTAAATGACGATGTCGTCCAAGTAGGCCGAACTGAATGAGGGATAGGGTTGTAACACGTGGTTCATAAGACGCTGAAAGGTGGCAGGTGCCCCGTGTAACCCGAATGGAAGAACCGTAAACTCGTACAAACCCTCGTCTGTGATGAATGCGGTTTTCTTTCGGTCTTCTTCACGGAGGGGCACCTGCCAGTACCCTTTCGTCAAATCCAGGGTGGTGATGTACACAGCGTCCCCTAGTTTTTTCACCAGTTCGTCGACCCTGGGTATGGGATAAGCATCAAATGTAGAGATGGCATTCAAGGCCCTGAAATCCATACAAAACCTCTTCGAGCCGTCCGGCTTCGGGATCATTACAATCGGAGAGGCCCAGTTACTCTTGGAGGGTCGGATTACACCTAGCTTCAACATATCCCTCACCTCTCTCCTGACTGCCTCTCGTCTGGCTGCGGGGATCCTGTACGGCCGTTGTTTCATGATTCTTCCCGCTGGGGTTTCGATGCAGTGTTCCACCAGAGACGTCTTCCCCGGGACATTGAAAAGATTCGGGACAGGGGTTGTAGGACGCTCTGAAGCTCCTTTTGCATCTTCACCGAAAGGTCAGGGTTTATGACAAGCTGATCCACTGTTGAGGTTTCTTCTGTCAGTGTGGGGAGCACCAGGTTGTTGCTCCTCGGAACGGGTCCAATCCATTTCTTCAACAGATTGATGTGGTAAGTTTGTGTTTTGCTGGCCGAGAGGCGAAGTCTGTACGTGGTGTTCCCAATAGCCTCGATGACCTCGTAGGGTCCAACCCACTCGGTCTTGTGTGTAACCGACGGTAGTAGAAGCAAGGCCCATTCCCCGGAGTCGTCTCAGTTTCGTTCCTCTGTCGTAATACCTTTTCTGTTTGTGTTGTTGTTGTTCTAGGTTCGTGTGTTCCAGACATCTCAGTTTTCCCAGCTTGGAGCGTAAGTGTAGAGTGTACTCCAGGAGGGATTTCTGTTCTTGGGCTTCTTGCGTCTCCCAGGTCTCTTTGGTGATTTCTAACAGAGACCGAGGGACCCTTCCCTAGTGGAGTTCAAATGATGAACATCCCAGGCTGCTCTGTTTCTGTGCCCTGAGGACATATAACGCTAGGGGGAGCAGGCGGTCCCATGCCTGGCCTTCAGTGGTTAACATCTTTTTAAGGGTTAGTTTCAGGGTCTGGTTGTACCTCTCAACCAGACCGTCGGTTTGGGAGTGATAGACGGACGTCTTCAAGTGACGGATGTTCAGCGTTTTACAAACTTCCTTCATCATCCGGGAGGTGAAAGGAGTACCTTGGTCCATCAGGACCTCTTTGGGAAATCCAACACGAGTGAATAATTCAACGAACTTCTCTGCCACGTTTGCGGTGGTGGGGGCTCTTAGGGGAAATGCCTCTATGAATTTTGTCGCGTAATCGACAATGACGAGAGCGTACTGGTGTCCTTTGGAGGTCTTAGGCAAAGGTCCTATTAAGTCCATACCCACTCTCTCAAAGGGGGTACCGACAATAGGCATTGGTTGGAGAGGAGCAGCTGGGGGTCTATGGGTGTTCTTGTGCTGGCAGATTTCACATTTCTGACAATATTCCTGCACATCTTTGTAAACACCAGGCCAATAGAAATGACGTAGGATGCTCTCCGTCGTTTTCTCCTTACCGGCGTGACCAGCCGTTAGGTGGGCATGTGCGAAGAAAAGTACCTGCTCTCGGAAGGTTATCGGCCTCCCTATACAGGAGATCATTTCGTATAATGAACCTGGGAGACGAAGGGGCAGAAGCGTCTTGGTCCGCATGAGCGGCTTCCCATGCGTTGTAGAGGGTTCTGTCCTCAGTTTGAGCGAATCGAAAACTGCGATCTAATAACCACGGGTCCGGGGTGATGTAAGCGGCCTTGGGACCCTCTACAGCCAGGGGACGGTTAAACACGCTTTCTCGGAACAGGACCAGGAACCCAGTATTATCCACCCCCAGAATCATGTCCTCAGGGAGTGAGTCCACTACTCCTACCGTCACTACACAGGGGGGTTTGTCTGTGGGCCAGATAGTCAGTTTAGCTATCGGATAGGGCTTGACGTCTCCGTGTACACAACGGACATGTACTATGGAATCAGGGACATACTGACATGGGAGGATTAGACGTTTCTGGATTACAGACTGTTTGCAGCCGGAATCCAGAAGAGCTTTCACCATATGTTCGTTTATCCTCATACTCACGTAAAAAGATGTTCTAGTTTCTGCGGAGTATAGAATGGTTTTAGGCAGATAGCCGATCTCCATGGGTTCTTCTGGTGGGCGCTTTCGGGGACACAAACGGGCTATGTGACCCCATTCGCCGCATTCGAAGCATTGTGGCCCTCGGGACAGTGGAGGTTCCATCCTCATAGGTCTGGGTCTTACAGGTTCTATTGGTAGCTTTATCTTTTCCTCCGTTTTGACCGGTGGTTGACTCTTGGGGTATTTTTCCGGTTCCCGGAGGTTGAGGGTTCCGGGGTTGAGCCCTCGCGTAATCTGCAGCCATCTGGATGGCTTGTTCCACGGTGATGCCGGAGTGTTGTCTCAACCATCTCTGAGACCCATATGGAAGTGCATCCATGAACTGCTCCAGATAAATCCTGGCAAGGATGTCGTCTTTTGTACAGGCCTCGGGTTTCAACCACTTGTCGGCCATCATTTTCAGGCGGAAGAAAAGGGTCTTCGGGTTCTCTCCAGGGGCCCCTTTCTCTTTCCTAAAACGGACCCTATACGCTTCCGGGTCCAAACCCAGATGGTCCAGAATCACGTTTTTAATCAGCGTGTAGGGGGCGTTACCTATAGGGTTGGCCACCTGGTAGGCAAATTGCGCCTCGCCGGTCAACAATGGGGCCAGAAAGAACGGCCACTTCTCCTCCGGCCATCCTAACGCCCTGGCGGCCCTCTCGAAGTTCATGAGGAAGGCATCCGGGTCTTCCCCGTGTATGTATTTCTGTAGTGCGATCCCTGAGGGGTTGGGGATATGCACCCTGCTCTCCACTGCTACTGGGCCTGGAGGTGTCACCAGATTTTTCTGTAGACTGTCCAACTGGGTGGATATGGTGTTTGTAAATAGGTCGCGGTCGGCTTGCGCCGTAGTGATCTGTCGTTCCACTGCCCATTCTAATTTCTCCTGTCCCTTTACCAGGTGTTGGATGAGGGCGTCCATCTCGGTTGCACAGATGGACTGTGATGGAGATCCCACTTCTGACACCAGTTGTACGGGATCGGACACAGGAGGGGGGGGAGGGAGCGACTCGGACACTGAGAGAAGTGATTTCAATGAAGGTTTTATTTTCAAGTAAGCTTTTCTCCGTCTACTGGACAGTCTTATCCTGGCAAACTCGTCGGGCTCCGTCCTGACTCCCTTGGGGAAGATGGGGAGTTCCAGGGTGCTCCTGCCACGCTGTGTACGAGAGCCCTCCAGACCGGGTGTTCAGAGGTGGTCGTCGGGGCCGAGGTCAACTCAGGTCGTGCGTGCAAACCCAAAAGAAAAGAAAGAAAGCAGGGAGTCACTCGGACGTTCCTCTCAGGACTTTGTTAGGGACCGGGTGAGTGAGGGACACCAAGTGCTTCAAGTGCGCTCTACTCGTTGAGCTAGTGCCTGACGTGCTCGTGAGGGAAAGGGAGCAAGAGACTGTACACTTATTTACACTACTCGTTAGTTTTGGACTACGAGCTACCCAGCCCGCCACCTTGCCCCGTACCTTTGTAAGCCATGCTCCTCCCGTGGGAGCGTGGCGGGGCGAAGCACCCAACCGGTGGCCTCCTGGCTTATCATCCTCCGCTGGGCTCTTCCACGACTCCTCCTCGCCGCACTCCGATTCTGCTCCCTCGTTCTCGCTCCTCACGCCTTCTCCACCTCGGGAAACGCCGTCCGTCGTCTTCCGGAATCCTCCTCCTTTTGGCCCTCTGACGTCCCAGGGGGCGGGAGTCTCGTCTCCCACGACGGGGATGTTAAAGGGGCTGTGTTCTTTCTCCTCTCCGGCCCTCCACCACTCCATGGAGTCTGCACGGGACCACTCCTCCTGGCCTGGTGAGTTCGGCTGTTCAGCAGAAATAGAAAGGGGGGTCAATGGGACAGCCGACCACCAGTCACTACTATCGTGTTCCTCCCGGGGGCTGGCAGGGGGGCGACACGCCCCGTCACAATACCAAATAGAGCACATATTGAATTATCTGCGGGTGCCTCACTGATATTTGATGATTCTGCAAGTCAGTGGTGCTCGTTTTCCCTACTTCACTCGAAACTGTCACTTACAAGGGTTAGGCATGGAACTATGCAGCAGGCACTTTAGCAGCTGTGCTATCTTTCTTTAATCTCCTAGCCGCTATACTGAATACTGATTCATAATAGTTCTGGGAGAGGGAGTGCTCTTGTCCGTTTCCTGTGTGTGCTTTGTCATTTCACGAGGACCACTCATAGCTTGGTGTCTTACTATCCCATGTTTTTCAAATACTATACTACTGGTTTGTTTGAAAGAATAAAAGGTGCGCAACCTTAATTAGCCACACAACTAGCGTTTAACCGCAGCTACCGTTTAACCACAAACTGGTTATGGGGAAGATACATGCAGGTCTCTGGAAGCCCTCATTCCCAGTGCCTCATGCTCTTTGGGGCCCCTACCCCATCCTCTTTCCGGCCTCGAGCGCTCTGACTGAAGAGAAACAATTTAACTTGATACATTGTTTCTCTTCAGTCAGCAGGAGGGGCTCAGAGCAGGCTGCAGACAGCCTGCACCTGCTTTGGAGGGAGAGAGGCTTGCTTCAGCGCAAACCTCTCTCACTGAAGAGCTGAGGGGGGCCCGGGGCCCCCTTAATTATCTGTAGAGAGTGCCCCCCCCCCCCCTGCACTGCGGGGCCTGCGGGGGCGTTTGTTACGCCCCTGAGAGTGAGTTGTCAATGGTGGTGGGGCTAAGCATTAACTGACATAATTTTGAAGTCTTCCCTTTGGCTACACTTTTCCCCACAGTGGTAAAAGGCACTGAATTCCAATGGTACCATGGTTGATAATGTCATCTTGTCCATATTTCCAGCTTATCATAGAAATCTGATATTGTGCGATTTTTACCAACCCTTAAACAACCCTACTGGTGGTATAAAGTACACCATGGCCCGGTTTCTTAACCCAGGAGAATAATAAGTCTTTCTAGCCACAATAAAGCGAACCTGACAAGAAAAATACATATATCAGTGAGTTTTTATTTCCCATCAACAAGCCTTTGAAGAATTTACACTAGGGCCAGGGCACTTCCTACATCATGCAAGGCTAGCTGAAGTGGCCAAATTAATCTAGCTCACTGTAACGGGGAGGAGAGGTGGGTGGAGGAGGTCTCCCCCTCCAGTGACTGGTGGATTGTTTATTCTGCCTCCCCTGCCTCCCTCCAGAACGATTGGCCATCAAACCCACTGGTATCACCGCAGGAGGAAGAACTTGGCGAAGGTGCCTATAATTGGGCATTTACAAATGAAGAAACCACGCCCCCCCCGAGTGACGTCAGGATCGTCGGATTAGCCAAAATCCAGGAAGTCCAGACTACGGCGTGTGACGACACCCCAGAGGCGTTCGGAGACCGTGTGTGGCTGCCAGGAGAAGGAGAAGGTTACTGGAGTGGAGAGAGAAGACGAGAGCATGCAGAAAGGGAAATGGAGCCAGGAGGCCAACGACCCTGCGAAGCGCCGGGCCACACTCCCGAGGGAGGAGTGTGGCTTAAACAGGTACGGCAGCAATTCGCAGGCTGGGAGGGGAGGCGGGGAGACTCTCCTCCTTAATGCTGCGGACATCTTGCTACTACCCTGTACATATTGTGAATAGCCATTCCCGTTCCCTGTATATATTGTGCAAAGCCTTTCCTCTTCCCGGTTTTCCCCGCATCACACATTTCACCCTCTCCTCACTTTCGTCCTTCCTCACGGCCCTTGTATAGATCCTAGTGTAAATACACAGTACCCGCGGTGTCCCCCTTCACTCCCCGGGTGCCATTAGGTGACTCGATAGACAACTCGAGTCCTGACAGCGTCTCCTCTGTCTCTCTTTTCATGCATGCCCGTTGGTGAGAGAACCCAAGGACCCCGACCGGAAGAGCACTGAACAAAAGAAACAAGCCACAGAGAGACTACCCCCTGTAAGGGAAACCACTATCACGGAGCCTGCGGAGTTCCCTCGTGAAAGACTTACATCACGCCATAAGAAATCCTTCTAAAAAATAAAACCTTATATCACAAGAAAAAGTCTCCGGTCCCTTCCTACACCCACGTCACACTCACTTACCCCACCAAGCCTCCAACCATGCATACCCTGGACAATTGCTGTCCTGTGGTGCAGGATGGTACCTGATCATGTTACTATATAAAGCAATGAGAGCAGATGTAGCAGGCCCGCATGGCATGGGGTGCTGACTTAGACACTACAATGGAAGACAGAGTATGGTAAGAAATTTGCAAATTAACCCACACAGTATCTTGTAACGCCCGCTTTAAGCTGGTACACTACAACTTTCTCCTCCGGACCTATGTAAATGTACAGGAATTTATATAGCGCAAATCACCAAGCGGTTTCTAAGCGCTTGCTTAGGGAACCCGTCCTGGTATTCCCCTGTGAGATAACCCCAGCAGGGTATCCGCAAGGTGAAAGCCAGGCATCCCGCCGCGAGGGGCCGTTGTGGAGATTAAGCAAGCTATTGCCAGAGTCGCAGAATGTGAACCCGTGAATCGAGTAGGCACCGGAGCGAGAATTGTCGAGTCCATGGACACCTATCTAACCCCTGATCCAGCGCTCCTATTGGAAAACTGTCTCAAAAACTCTATCTATCACTTCAATACTCACCATTAATCATGAAACACAAATAAAGGCCCATAACACCAATGATACAATTTTTAGCGACTAAATCATGAGGCCTGATTAATGAAAACTACTCATAATTATTTACACTATTATATACAACTGCAGTTTAACTATTTTCACCATGGTTTTAAATCATCACTTATCATTAAACAAGCCACTAAGGCGATTGAATCAACTGATGGATGTATGACATTACAACGCATGCTTTTACATCGCATGCCTTTACAATGCGGTATTTACAACGAATACCTTTACAACGCATAGTGCTTTTGGGCGCTGGATAGTGAATAGTTTAATTTACTATTCCAACTCCAGTCCCCGTGGATAGTAGGGAAGGTGTTGGATAGTAAATTAAATCTATTCCCTATCCTAGAGCGCCCCCCAGCGCAATGCGTTGTAATGGTTTGCATTGTAAAAGTTGCGTCGTAAAGGCACTGCGTGGGAAAAGTTGCGTTGTAAAGGATGTATACCCAACTGATGGTAACTAGATCATGAATAAACAAGACCAGCTTGTCATTTCAAATCTAATTTTTATTAGCTTTATTGCTCGAAGAAAAAGCATATATGTTTAAAAATCTTTATTTCATTAGCAAATATGAAAGCAGCATATTAATAAGAAAATTGAATTAATGAACTGACACTTTTAAAGCAAATTTATATCATGAATTAAAAGCAAAATAACAGTCTCCATTCCCTAAATCTATTTTCCCTGTCTGTTTCCCTCATCACCTAGAAAGGAAAGAATAATTCAAGTCTGCTGTCCTTACGTGCTCCAAAAGTCCAACAGCATGTCACGTCATTCAGGAATCAGAGCAGCAAGCAAGCATCAGCACCCTCCTGCTCAGAACATCAGGTTTTATACCTTTCTTTCTAACTAAACTGTCTACAAATTACATACTTTCTTGGAAATCTAGGCCTCCCATTGGCTGTGCCATGTCAGTCCATGAGAAAATGTTAGGTCACCACCGTTTCTTGACCAAGTCCAGGCTTTTTCTTAAGCCCTATTGTCTCTCATTTCCATGTCATTCGGCTTCCTCAAGAAAGATACTTTCTGCGAGTTTTCAATCTAACTTCCTAGCCTTGGCAGACTTAACGGGTTCCTGTCCTTGGGCCTTTCCTCGGAGTGCACGTTCTGCACAAAGAAAAGAACTGCTTTTCCAACACTGCTGGCAGCATGGTAAAAATCTTCACGACTGCGCATGTGAAAGGCTCCACTCTGGACAAGCTTTTCGCATCTGAACCTCTGTCAGCCATTTTTCTGAATGATCTTTAGGCCTCTTTCTCGGAAACTATTATTAAACAAACACAAAACATCAATTAATTGAAGAATTAAAACCCATTCTGTTACCCACCCCCAATGCTAATTAGACCCGTTAATTATGTTACCTAGCAAAGCACATAAAAGCAGCATTATATCTACCAATCTTCTTTTAGGAACTGCAGGAACTCTTTTATGCATCTTGTCACAAAAAGACATAACATAAGCACACATAATAAGCACATGCCATTAGTTAAACTGCCGCATTTAATACTGACAAAGACAATAGACATGGCTAGTTTATTATTTTTCTTCGCATTTGCAACATAAAGCACATTAGTTAACCCCGTGTGTTCTAATGAATAAATCCTTATACTAAGTTGATTAATAATTTCACCACATGCTTATTAATTCATTTAATATTTTTATTATGGAAGATTAACTTTGTAAGGTTGAACACAATCTTGTTCATCACCTTTCCTCCATCAACTCCCTCATCTGGTGATTTCAAAATCACCAAACAATACCCAAAAATGTATACATTTTTTAACCCTTGAACATGTTTTGGACAACTTAATATTAGTATTTCTAAAGTTTGGATTCATCTATTTTTCTACAACTCTCATACTGAACTCTCCGAAACTCTTCTAATTCTATTTCTTTTTCTTTTTCTTTTCTCAGTTTGTAAATCCTTTTCTTCTCTAAAACTTGATTTCTTCTCTTGTGTATCATGCAACTAATTTTTAACAAAAGTATTACTATAGCTATAACTATTAAAGGAAAGGCTATTTTACCTATAATTGAACTACCAATCTCATAAAACCAATGTTTAATAGCTGCAAATCTTTTACCTAAGCGTTCTGAAAAACTATTCTCTTCTAAGGGTTCTATTTCTTCATGTAACTCAGTTATATTTTTAATGTACATTTCTATATTCTGACTCTTGTCAGGAATATATGTGAAGCAATGTTAGACATGTAGAATTCCACAAACTCCTCCCTCTTTAGCTAGCAGAATGTCTAATGTAAGACGGTTCTGCATTACCATTGTTCTCATAGCAATAAGTTCTGTGTTCACTAATAGATTATCTACAGATACTGCCAGTGGATTTCAATCAACAATTGTAGACATTTTTCTGATTTTATTTGCATTCAAAGTTATTCCTACCATGGGTATTACTGCACCAAATATATCTCCCAAAATCTCTGAAAAACTTTCCCTTTTGAATCTATTCAAGTGTTTGCCAATTTCAAATGACCCCTTTGCATTTCTATCTACATGAAAAATCTTAGGAAAAACTAATCCCACATAACAGGTCCCATACCAGTGAACAGGAAGATTGTAATAAGCTTTATTCCCACAAACAAAATAAATTCCAGGAAAAATTGGATATTTGCCTCCTTTAAATCCCCATCCCCCTAAAATACGATAAGTATCTTCACATTGACTTGCACCTACGAAATGATTATCAAACAAAGTATTATCTCTTCTAATACAAAATTTTCCACTAACAGGTTCATCTATGTTAATTGCAACATTCTCAATTCTACCATTGAGTTTTTCATCTTCCTTCTGCCAAAACTTAGATTTAATTTGTTTCAGCATCTCATTTCGCTTGTAAATCGCCCTTCTCTCTTCCACCATGTTTAAGAAAGTTTTCTCTTCTGTTCTCAATTTGCATGTTAAACTATTTCTAAAAACATACTCATAAGTAAGTTCGTTAGTTACTAAGAAAAATTCTCTCATCTGTTTAGCATGTTTCACTTTATTCAGACTATCTACAACTTTTAAATTTGCAAACATTTCATCAAAATCAGAGTAGTAATACTCCAAACAACCTGTCTGATAAAATAAGCTAGCTACTACACTACAGGTAATGCCATAAGTAAGAGGAAGCATGTTATAGGTCACGCCTTCTGACACAGAAGTAGGTAATTTCACACAAATGTAACAATCTTTTGCATCCATTAACATATTCAGATAAAAGTCTTGAAAAGGTATTACTGGAAAAATCTCCTACAGATCTATCTTGGTGAATTTCTGGATTATGTACAATAATCCTATTTGTCTTAACCGCTTTGTCATGATTATCATGATTAACCACAACTTTACTAGACATATTAGCTTTATACATTTCTTTATCTATACCAAAAGGAAAAATAACAGCTAAAATTAACCAAACTAAGATTATCAGAATTACACATATTGAAGACATTTTGCAACATCTTTTAAGAATTGAGCATCTCGAATTATTATTAGTAGGAGGCATCCTCAAAAAGTAATAAAAATTAATAAAAAATTACTTAATATACACCCCTCTTTTTAAAAATTTTTTTTTTTACTTACAGTTTTTCTTCGACCTTATGTCAACATCAATGCTTTTTTCCAGCTAACACAATTTCTTCGACCTTGTGTCACCTAACACAATTTCTTCAACCTTGTGTCACTTAATACATGAAATCAATCATTGTCACTTGCATCATCAAAATTATCTTGACTACTGTTTACCTCAACTACTGGTGGGATAATTATGTAAGTCCACTCAGGTGACTTATACTTTTGATTTGGATTTATTACTCTCTTTGTTTTTCTGCTAATCACTTCTATTTTCTTTCCTACTTGCTCTTTCTTATTTGACTCTTCTTCTTTTTGACTTGAAATCTCATTAACTAATTCCAGTATCAGATTTTTCTTCAGATCTAGGCACTTCTTTACTCGGCAGTTTCACTCTGTTAGGAACAGCAGCCTTATAGCTGGTACTTGGAATTTCGTCTTCTTCTTCTTCTTCAATTGCTTCCAATTTTTCAGTTTCAGAATTTTCGTTCCTGCTTTCAGAGCTTCCAATCTGCTTTTCAATACTCTCCTGATCTTGATCTTGAATTACTACTTGTTCAGTTTCTTTTTCTGCTACTCGATCTAGCAGATCTTCTTCATTTTCAGAATCTTGTATCACAATCTCTTCATTATCTTCATTCAAGGCCTCATTCGCATTTGAATTTTCCAAATTTCGACCTTCTTGTCGATCTTCAGGATTTGGATTTCTCACAGGCTCTTCTTCAGAATCTGAATCAGCTGTTGTATCACCCTCGTCAGGATTTTCAGGTGCTGGCACTCATATGGTATGACTAGCATGAACCCATCTCTTCAATCCTCTACACTTTACTGCATTTGTTGTGACCAATATCACCTGTCTTGCCTTTTGCCACCTTGGTACAAGGCAGTTTGTTCTCCGGTGTACTTTTGTCCTCACCCAGTCACCAGGTAATAGATCATGTGCTTGCTCTTTCTCTTTTGTAATTACTTCAGTTCCCACCTGATGGAACACAGAAGTTACCACATCAGATAGGTTTTTGCAGTAATCCATAATGACACTATCATTAATGCTCAACAGTTTGTCAACTGGAACAAATGCTTGTCTCATGACTCTGCCCATAAGGATTTCATGGGGGCACAAACCTGTTTTTCTATCTGGAATGCTTCTCAAAGACATCAGAACAAGTGGAAGTGCATCAGTCCACTTCATACCTGTTGCTAAACACATTTTTGCTATTCTGTTTTTTATTGTACCATTCACTTGCTCAACAACACCTGATGCTTCTGGTCTGTAAGCACAATGAAGCTTTTGTTTTATATCCAGTGCTTCACAAATCAATTGTTGCAATCTGTTTTCAAAATGTGTGCCACGATCTGTCTCGACCGTCACCGGAAATCCATACCTTGGTATGATTTCTCTCAAAAGCAATTTTGCCACAGTAACTGAATCATTGTGACGTGTTGGGAACACTTCCATCCATCTTGAAAACAGACAGATTATCACCAAGACATATCTAAGCTTGTTATGAGGTGGCATGTCAATGAAGTCAAGCTGTAATCTGGTAAATGGACCACCCTCCCGTCCTATGGATCCCATGCTCACAACTGTTTTTCTGTTTGGATTGATCTGCTGGCAGGTAAGAAACTTCTGACAAAGGGATTCAGCAATTAACCTAAATTTTGGATTGTACCATGTTTGCCTAAATAATCTAATCATTGAATCTCTGCCAATATGTCCTGGACCATGATACATGCGTGCCATATCAGAAATCATGCTGTCTGGCATTACTGGTCTGTCATCTTTGTAAACCCAGATCTCATCTTCTTCTCTCTGTCTGCATCATGCTTTTAACCATATGTCTTTCTCCTCATCATCTGCCTCATCTCCCATTTCCCGATTAATTGCCATGTTTTCTTTAGCACAGAATTTTGATATTGTGTCAGCATATGAATTTCCTTTTGTTATGTAATCCTCTCCTTTTTTATGTGCTGTGCACTTTACAACTGCAATTTTTTCTGGAAGTTGAATTCCGTCAACCAATCTCTTGATCAACTGTGCGTTTCTGATTGGTGATCCCGCAGAAGTTAAATAAACTCTTTGAGACCAAAGCTGGCCATAGTCATGGACTACACCATAACCATACTATCAGTCACTATGGTAACTTTTAGCTCTTTTGCCAATTCACATGCACGTATCAAAACAATCAATTCTGCTACTTGAGCTGAACGAATTCCTTTGAGACAAGAAGCTTCAACTACATCTGCAACCGTGCAAACAGAATATGCTGCACTCAGAACACCTTCATCTGTTCTTAGACATGAACCATCAACAAATAAAACACAATCTGATTCTTCCAATGGGACATCTTTTATATCTTGCCTAGGTTATGTGCAATATTCTAATACATCCAGGCATTCATGATCAACCTCATTCCCGACTTCTGTTTCAGTACCATCAGGTAATAATGTAGAAGGATTTAAATTTACACATCTTGCAATAGAGACATTTTCCGATCCAAGGATAGTCTTTTACTTTTACAGGAAATCCCATTATTATTCCTTCACTTTGTTCCAGACTTACACTTGTTGCAGCTACTGCTTTTAAGCAACCTGGTAATGCTTTTGCAACAGGGTCAAGAACAGCTGAGAAATATGCTATTGGCTTTCTCAATCTTCCATGTCTTTGAATCAGAACTGATAATGCACATCCTTCTCTTTCACTACAATACAGCTCAAATTCTTTTTCGTAGTCAGGCATTCCCAATGCTGGAGCTTCACACAAACTTTTCTTTAACTGTTCAAAAGCTTCTAATTCAGTATCTGTTAAACAAATTGGGTCTTTTATGTCTGCTTTTGTCAGTCTCTGCAGTGGTTTTGCAATTACTGAAAATCCACTAATCCATTGGCGACAATAACCTACCATTCCTAGAAACATTCTAACCTGTCTCTGTGTTTTTGGAGGTTGCATTGCTTGAATCATTTTTATTCTTTCTGTTGTCACTTGTCTAACTCCCTTTGCAATTCTGTAACCAAGATATTTTACTTCTTGTTTACAAAACTGTAATTTTGCAGGAGACACTTTATGTCCCTCATCTGCCAGATGATTTAAAAGAGTAATTGTATCTGTCACACAATTATCTCTTGTTTTTGCAGCCACAAGGAGATCATCAATATACTGCACTAACGTAGATTTTCTAGGTAAATCTAGATTTTCCAAGGATTTCTTTAACAACTGATTAAAAATAGATGGACTTTCAGTGTACCCTTGAGGGATTCAACACCATGCTAATATGCGCTCTTTGAACCTGAACGCAAAAATTTGCTGGCTCTCTGGGTGCAATGGAACAGTAAAGAATGCGTTACATAAGTCAATAACTGTATACCATTCTGCATCATGCGGAATCTGATATAAAATTACCGCTGGGTTTGGTACAACTGGACAACATGGAACATCAATTTGATTAATCTTTCTCAGGTCTTGAACAATCCTGAAAGTTCCGTTTGGCTTTTTGATTCCCATAATCGGTGAATTACATGGACTACTTTCAATCTCTTTAAGGACACCTTATTTTATGAATTTGTCAATTACAGGAGTAACCCCTTCAATCACTTCTGTTTTCATTTTATACTGCAGAATGTTTGGGTAATCTGCTCCTTGTTTTACTGAAATTTTTACTGGGTCTACATTTTTCATCAAACCCATTTCATCTCCAGTAAAATCCCAAATTTTTATTTTCACTGTCTCTTTTAATTCTTCAGGTAAATTACTTTTATCAAATACAGGATATAATTTACTTTCTTCAGCCTCAACCATTAACATTGTTAATTTGTATAGGCCATCTTCTTCTTGAGTTTGTAGCTCAATACCATCCGGTGAGCAATATATTTTACAATTCATCTTGCAGAGAATATCCCTACCTAACAGATTTACAGGACTGCTGTCACAAACTACAAACCTATGCATGTCCTTAAATTTTCCAATTTCAACTTCAACTGGTTCAGTTAAATCTGTTTTAATTTGCTGATTAGCTACGCCAACTACTTGGATCTTGTCCCCAGAGAGAGGTAGGTTTTCTATTTCCACTGATCTAACAGTAGAACGGGTAGCACCTGTATCCACTAGAAAAGTAATTTCTACATCATTCACTTTACCATTAACAAATGGACCAGACTGATCTACCTCAAGAGTGGCTTTAAGCACACACTCTTCCTCCTCTCTCAGGCACCGTCAGAAGTAATCCTCAGATTCACTCCCTCCATCTTCTTTCAACCAAAATTGTTGAGAAACATTTGGCACATTCACTTTTGGCAATCGGTTTACCTGTTGACCTCCGCTGAATCCTGTTTCTGCACTGTATCTCTGCACATTTACACAGTTTGGAAGTGGTTGCTGTGGAATCTGACTTTGCTGAATCACTACCTGTCGCTGTAGCTGTTGCTGCTGATTTATCTAATTTTGCATCTGTGGATTTAATGATGCATTTTTAAAAATTCTGGGCGGATTCTTACATTCGCGCTTCCAGTGCCCAATTTCGCCACAATTAAAACAAGGGAGTTTCTGTTTAAGCTCTTCAATATTACCCATCTATTTTGGCTTATAATTACCTTTAAATTTCCCACGATTCTGATCAACATTTTTATTTTCTAAAGTTGCTATTTGTTGTTCTGCCACTTTTACCTGTGCCCACATAGCCTTTTCTTTTAGCTTCTTTTGTTTCGCATCTAATTCATCACTACAGTATTTTGCTTTTCTCAAAATATCATCCACTGTGAGTGACCAACCAACTATTCCAGATCTAATCATTTCACCAATTTCAGGTTTCAAGCCATATACAAATCTGTATATAAAATGGCTCATATCCTTTTCACTTAAATTTTCATAACCACTGTATTGTTTAAATACCAGCAGTAATCTTTCATAAAGTGAATGTACTGATTCTTTTGGCTCTTGAGTTGTTCTGTCTATTTTAACCCAATCTACTTCTTTAGGAGGAATCTTGTTTTTCAACCAGACAATTACCTTTTCATACACTTTCATACATCTGAAGAAGGAGCACCTGTTACTTTATCTCGAGAAGGTTCTTCTCTAGGCCAATCTATAGAAATTTTACATTCTGTCCATAAATCTGATGAGACAACTATGTCAAAGAATCCATCGAGATCAATCCACAAAACGTTTGAGACTTTCACAAATCTGTCTACCTGTCGATACCATTCTACAGGTTTTTCTCTTAAACGAGGAAAATCATTTGTAAACAGTCAAATGTCCTGTCTAGTCCAAGGAACATGTACATGCCCTCCTCCTGGTATTTCTCTCATTGGAAACTCGTTTGCAATTGGTTCCTTTCCTTTTTCTCTGGCAGTAAAAGCTAAACTCATTCTGTCCTCATCTCTTTTCTTTGCCCATTTTATTCTCCATTTGCTTATTTCACCCCCTTTTCTCAGAATTACAATTAACTCTTTAATGTGAGTTATTCTTCCTGTGGTATTCAAATTTTCAATGTCTTTTTCAGAGAAATCCACTCTGTAAGTTTTCTGCAAATTCTTCTGCTTGCCCAAATCCACTTCTAATTCAGCAGCTATTTCCTCTAATTGATCATATTTGTTTTTCGTTTTCCATGTTATACTTTTACATATAAATAACAATTCATCATCCCGATATGCTTTCAGACAGTCAGTTCCAATTGTTCCAATTATTAGTTCTTCTATATCTGCTTTCAATTTTGCAACATCAAGTATTTTAGATTCGGGCTTTGTGTTAAATCTATTTTATTCAAGCTCTTTTCTGGAGATCCAGAATCAGATTCTGCACCAGATGGAGTTTTACATGACAGACTTTGATTAAAAGTTAAATCAGGCATCATTGTTTTCTCTCGGTGAATTTCAGATAAGTCCGAATAAAATTTTTCAGCCACTTTCTGTATTTCTGCATTTAATGGAACAGTTAAAGCTGAATGTCTAGCTTCTCTTTGAACAAATACTGGAAGAACAGGTCCAATCGTTACAGGTACCGTTACTGCTTCCATGTTTTTAGTTAACTGCTGTATTAATTCATCTTTTGAACGAAAATATTCTTTTTTTTTTTTTTTTTTTTTTTTTTGTCCTCATATATGCCACCAGTAGATAATTGCTCTAAATAGGCGCTCTTCAGGCCACTAACACAAACTCCCGTTACCAGCCCTCTTGTTTGTGGATAGCCGATGAAGATTGCCCAGAGGTAAGGTTATTACTCGTCCAACTTCCTCTCGTGTTGATACTTGCTACTGAGAAAGGACAAGTCCACAAAACCTCTGGCATAATCATTGGACTATTTCTCACACCAGGCATTCAAGGCTGACCATAATTTAGCAGACTCATCTCCACCACATAAAATATCCAATTTACTCACCGCCATGATGTTTTTAAGGAAATTGGCGAATGTCGGGGAAAGCGCAGACTTCCACTCTTTACAGATCTCTCTTCGGGCAATCACTATTGTATAAAAAATAAACTGTGATATGTTGCTATTAATATCATAATCGGGTTGGAGACCAAAAAAAACCAAACTTAAAGTATATATAGGTGAAAATGAAAGTACCTCCTCCAAAAACCCACAGACTTGTCCCCAGAAGTTGTTAATGCTTGGACATTCAAAAAACATATGTATGTCATCTGCCTCTTGTAACTTACATCTGGGACAAGAATATTGAAGTGCGGAGATCTTAGAAAGTTTCGCAGGAGACCAGTAAACCCTGTACAAAGTATATAGATGATTTCTTCTCAAGTTAGAAGGTTTAATTATTTTTTGGGACATAGAGAAAGAATCTGCCCATAGTTTAACAGGATTATCCGAAACCTGAAAGATAGCGGGGTCCCATAACTTAATAATCTCCGCCTCTTGATTGTCCTTATTACTTATGAAGATTTTATACCATTGGGCAGTCTCCCCCTTTCTTATCGTGTTATTACTAATTAGGTCTAGAAGGAGGCTCTCATCACCAGAATTCCAAGCTTGACTTCCCCACCAAGCCGATAATTGATAGAACTTAAATCTCGTGAGGGTTCCCCCGGTTAAACCTACCAGCGTTTCCCATTTTAGTGCTCTTGATGTATCAAGAAGGTCGCCCCATTTGAGGAGACCCGCCCTCTTTAACGGAAGTGCTAACTGATCTGTCAAGCATTCCGGAGTACCAGGGGAATCCCATATCGGGGCATATGTATGATAATAATGTATGCCTAACATCCCTCTTATTTGTAGCCAGTTATGTAAAACAGCCTTCAAGAGCTTCAGTCGTACTTTTTTAAAGAATTTTTGGTCTCCAAATTTAAACGTAAAGAAGTCAACCCCGTATGGAAGATCAGACAACATGGCTCGGAAGAGTATGCCATTAGAGGTGGAATCTAATTTGTTCGCTAGAAGTCTAAAATTTTTAAATTGAAAAGCATAACAGTATAAAAGTAAGTCCGGGAGAGCCAGGCCACCTATTTTTAGTCCTCTCCTCAACTTCCTCCAGGCTATCCTGGGAGATTTTGTCGCCCAAATAAAGGAACCTATCCTACCCTGTAAGTTAAGAATATCTTTCTTATTGAATGTTAGAGGAATGGAATTGAAAAGGAAGGTCACCTTTGGCAAGATGATCATCTTCACCAAATTTACTCTACCGTAGATATTTAAAGGCAAGGAGTTCCATCTGGTCAAAAGTTTCCTAACCTCCTTTATCACCACATCCCAACTAGTTTTAGGAGTTTCTACCAGTTTATGATTGAGCTGTATGCCCAGATATCTCATCTTGGTTTTAGCTTCTGTGATAGGTACTGCGATATTCCAACACATGATATCGGTCTTTTCCTTATTAATACCATACCCAGAAGCAATACCAAACTCCTCAGCAAGTTGGAATAACCTTGGAATTGCATCTAGTGGATTCGAAGTGTACAAAAGGAGATCATCTGCGTATAGAGCTGTCTTAACTGTTAAATCTCCGATTTTAAAAGGGTGAATTTTAGGATCCTGTCTTAAAAGACAAACAAAGGGCTCAATATATACATCAAATAATAACGGAGATAAAGGACATCCTTGCCTCGTCCCTCTGTAAATATTTAACCAGTCTGACAGTCCACCATTCACCAGAATCCTGGCTCTCGGGCCCCCATATAAAGTTCTAATTCCATTGATGAAGACTTCTGGAAAACCAAACTTCCTCATCGCTTTCCAAAGAAAGAGCCAATTCACCTGGTCAAATGCTTTAGCAGCGTCTATTGCGACGATAGCAAGAGGCTTCTTTTTCTCTGTGGCGTAATCTATGGCAGCAATTACTTGGAATGTGAGCTCGTTTAATTGACGGCCAGGAATGAATCCCCTCTGATCAGGATGGATAATAGATTTTATGACATTGGCCAGTCTGGTCGCTAAAATTCCAGAATAAATTTTTAGATCAGAGTTCAAGAGTGAGATGGGGCGATAAGATTCTATCTTTTCCGGATCTTTATTCGGTTTAGCTATTAATGAAATTGTAGCGTCCAACCATGAAGATGGTATTTGTTCTCCCTGAATGAAAATTCTATTGAATAGTTTCTGAATTGGAACTAGAATTTCTTCGATATTTGCTTTATAAGTCTCTATTGGGAGGCCATCGGGACCTGCAGCTTTATTCCTTGCCATCTTCTTTAGTTGGAGTCTAATCTCCCCTTCTGATATGTTTTTTGCCAAAAGAGCTATGTCTGAGTCTTTTAATTGTGGTAAATCATCCCAGAGTGGCAGAGTATCCAGCTCGTCCATTGAGCAGTTAATTTTTTCCGTATATAGCTCTTGGTAGAATGTTCTAGCTTCTTGCCTGATTTCGTCATCTTCAGACAAAACAACTCCAGACCCACGTTGTATCAGAGATTTGATGTTGTTTCTAGATCTGTCCGACCTAGCTTTCCACGCAAGCAGGGACCCACACTTCTCTCCATATTCAAAATTACGTAATTTACTGACTTCCCATTTATCCTTGAATAATTTTTCAGTTCTCGATCTAAAATTCAATTGTAAGTCAACTAATTCTTTTTCCAATTTTGGTACATCAGTACTGTCGCCTAGAGTAGCGGAGAGAAGCTGTTCTTCTTTTATTTTAATTAACCTTAGCTCTTTAATATCCATTTCCTTGTTAAGCTTCCTATTTATGATCATCTGGGAGCTGTATATTCCTCTTAGATAAGACTTGAATGCATCCCAAACAATATTCTCAGAAGCGGTTTCATCATTAAATTCAAAGAACTCTGTGGACTTTTCTTTGACTTTGATATTAAATACTTCATTTAAAAGGATAGTCCTATCCAGTGTCCACCTATATTCAGGGCAGTTTTTCAGAATATTAATATTTAATTCAACCACTGAATGGTCAGACAGGCCGTTCGGAATATGAAAGATAGAATCCGTGGTTGCTAAGAGCGATTGATCTAATAGAAAAAAATCTATTCTGGAGAACTGGTGGTATTTTTTGCTGTAAAAAGAATATTGTTTTTTTGTGCCATATTTAGCTCTCCAGGCGTCTGACAATGTATAGTCTTTCATAATGTTCTTCAGGATCAAAAAAGATTTTTTTGGACAATTGTATCTAGACTTAGAGGTACGATCTAATGTTGGGTCTAATAACAAATTAAAATCCCCTCCTAGCACAATTGGGATTGTATACTGGATCATATATTTTTCTAATCTCTGAAGAAAAACAGGATTATCATCATTCGGACCGTAATAAACCCCGCATAAGAATTTAACTGAACTTATTGAGATCACCGCAGCCAACCACCTCCCTGACTGGTCTGTGGCCCAGTCATGCAGTATAATACCCTTATTGACGCAAAGTATTATTGCAACCCCTCTCGTTGTGCCCGTCTGTTTTGAACAGAGAATCTCCTGTACCCAGTTAAGTTTAATGAATATCTTCCTACATTCATCCGCTTCCAAGTGTGTTTCTTGTAATAGGATAATGGATGCACCAGTATTTTTTAAATAATGAGAAATGTTTAATTGCTTCTTGCGACTCCCTAGCCCGTTCAGGTTCCATGAAAGAATTTTAGTAGATCTTGATTGGGCCATCATATAATCTTACTGTCCTACTGTTGTTAACTAAAAAAAAATAGTAGCCTGCTATAACATTTAATTTTTGAAATAAATAAAGATTTGTGACAAATGAGGACTTTTTTTTCTGATTTTCTCCCCCATCCCCCTGAACCCTTACCCCCCTCCCTGTGAGGAACCCCTCCCTGCTGATTGGCGAAATTACGCCCTATAAGGCCCTGGACCTCCTCTGCCCTACCTCTATATATGAGACATATACAAAAAAGTCAGTCTCAAGTTTCCCTTATAAGCTATAGATTTATATATATATGTATATATTTTTTTTTTTTTTTGTTTTTCTTATATTATATTTTTTTTTTTTTTTCCCCCGAACCAAAGCGATTTTTTTTTTTTTTTGATCCATCCTTATTTATTTGTTAATTTTTTTTTTTTTTTTTTTTTTTTTTACCTCCCTAGAATAAACACAAACACACTCTCCCTTTACCAACACCACCCCATAGTGTCCTATACTATTCTATACTAAATTGAACTAGGATGACAGTTCGATCTCAGATCAATTACATTATCTACTCCTTCCTCTCCTTCATCTTAGTTAACACCGCATCCACTTCCTCCGGAAAATGACAAGTAAACATTTTATTGTTCCACATTATTTTGAGGATGGCTGGAAATTTCATTTGTACTTGCGCCCCCATTGAACGCAATTCTGGCATTCTGGAGCCAAGCTCCCACTGTCTTTGGGCTGTTTTACCACCTATATCTGATCTTACTTGATAGGGATTAGCTTGAAAATGCAGAGAAGTACGTGAGAGACATCTAGTGAGAATAAGCTCCTTAACACTGTAAGTTTGAAAATAAACAAGGATTTTCCTAGGTGCCTTCCGTTCTGGGTGCAGCCTGAACGGGTCCCTATGGACCCGCTGAATCTCAGCTTCCAAATTGATGTCTGGGCGATCCTTCAGGATATCCTCTCGGAGGAGTCTGCAGACAAATCCTTTTATATCTTCTATTTCTGCGCCTTCCGGAATTTTAAGGATCCTCAAGTTGTTGCGCCGACACTGTGTTTCCAACCTTTCTAAGTCCATGGCTAGAGTCCGGTTCTGGGCTTTCAGGGCATCTATACCTTTAGAATTCTCTTTTGAAGACTCTGTGAGAGATGTTACTTTCACTTCCAAATTACTAGTCCTAGCGCTGATACCTTCAATTTTAGCCTCCAACAAGTCGAATCTGTCGTGCAGACCCCTCTGATTTTTTTCGGAGATATCAAATCCAGCTAGTAAGTCAGTCCTGAGCGAATGCAGCAAGGAGCCCAGTCTATCATCTGTTAAACCATTCTCGCCAGTGTCTCCCGCTCCCGCTGCCCCACTCAATTGTGTGGAAAAGGTGCCGCTTTCCAGACCAAATAGTGGGGATACTGGAAAATTCTTGGATGCGGATACGGCCGTCTGATTATCCTGCATGCTGTCTGATGAAATTATCCCACTTTGTTCAAGGATTTGATCAGGAAGATGCCTTACTGCCTCCCCTAAAGTATCCTGTGGGTTAGCTGCCCCCAAAATTGCATACTTATTACTCAGGGGGAAAGTGGCAAGAAGGGGGGAATCAACTATAACGTTTGACTTGTTAACTGTTTCTCTTGAGGACTTCTCCGCTCCATGTAGCCCTTTATCCGCTCCCCCGTTGTTTATTTCATCACTGATATTAATTGTTTTAGTGGCTACTGCTTGCTCCATGATCTTAAAATAGCTTGTTAAGGATGGAGTCCCTCGAGTCCCTCTAGGCACCAATGGTTGCTTGGGTCTCCCCCTTTTTGTAGCCCCCCTCTTGTTTACCTTTAGTGGTGAAATAGGGATTGGTCCGCTCGAAAATATTCTGAGGTATTTGGTAATTCCTCTCACCTTCCTGTTCTCATTCCATTTCTTGGGGTTTCATTTCTCTGAACAGGCGTTTCAGCATAATTTCTATTTTCACCTGATATACTAGAATTACATCTTGTTTCTACTCTTTCAGGTGTATTTCTATTATTCAAATTTGATTTAGGAGATGTCTCATCAATAAATGCTCTTGGTGGGGCACTTGGGGAAGAACTTGGTGGAGTTCTTGGGGAAGACCATGAACAAACTGGTTGATAAGGTGGCGGTTTCGGTTTTGTAATATAAATCTCTTCTAAAACCGCATCTTCTAAATCGTTTTCTTCACTAATTTTGTTTTTCTTTTGGGCATTCTTTTGATCAGTCATCTCATTAATCATTCTCGCTGGGTACACACCCTCACATGTGTTTTCTCATCTCCATCGACGCATTCTATCCTCATGTGTTTCTCTAACCTCTTGCTATTCCTATGTTTTCTCGTTCTATTTCAAACATTTCATCCTCCCATTCAGCTAAAGCTTCAAACTGAGTAGGTCTAGGCTTTGGTACAAGGTTTGTCATCTTATCTCTCAAATTTTTCAAAACCCCTATGTTAAAGGATCCATCTTCTGGCCAAGCTAATGCACCATCATTCTCGGTATACCTCATCCAATTCTCAATCCAAAGACAAGTATGATAGCCATATTCACCCAACATATAAGCTGCAGGTGTTTTGTACTTATGAAGTAATCTTCCACCTCGCGTTTCAATTTTCTTGTCAGGTTTAATTTAATTTTTTAATTTCTGAAACCATGAAAGCTTCTTTTTCTCCTTTATGTAGTAATAATCCATGTTTTAAAACAATTTCCCTTACTTCGGAAAAGATCGTAACTATTTCATTGTTGTTCCGTGATTTCAACCAATCCGTGCGCGAAACTCACCAACAAGCCAATCAGGTTAAGCCTCGTCACTATTTTGCTCAACCAATAGAATTACTGCTTTACAGGATGAGCCAATCAGCTGAAAACCTGCCTAGTCACATGAACCAATCAGTGCGCGAACACTGTGACGTATGTTGGCCAATCACAGCGCGACTCTTGTGACGTATACTGCCGCTGTAGCTTCTCTGTCCCTCGCACCACTCTAACACCTCCTTTACAAAATATTTTCACAACGCCATATTTACAAAAGTTTCAATTGAATTCAGTTAGTAACTCCACAAAAAACAAACCATTTGTCTGCTTCGCTAAAATAAAGTGATAGCTTTCTCAAACATTCAAGTATTCTTTTGCGTGAAATAGACGACGCTATTCTCACAGAATATTTAAATTCGTCGATAAAATAAGACTACTCTACCCTTCTAGCAGATAATAACGAACTCGTTTCTCCCTGAATGCACATACAGAGATATTTTACACCTCCTTAGGGACAATTCAGAGTTTCACTCGATCGAGTATTACAATTCCATTTACGCACATTCATGCAAAGAAATCCCTAACCATGCTTACATGAAACTATAGTAGGACTCTAACCCACCAATAGAAACCCTCACTCGCCAGTTAGATAGACGACACTTCCTTACCCTTCACTCAAGCTTGGATAAATTCTACTACTCTTTTCACAGAGAGTTTTAAAACAGGCTCCAAGTCCCTATACTCGAAAGCTACAATTTCATAGACAATCCTCACTATTCATTCTACCTTACACACCTAAAATCCCTAAACTTGTGCTGTACGTCCACAATACTAGTGATATACGGCGTTACCACTATTTTGAAACAGAACAAATGCACTGTGTAACTTCACCTGTCACACTTCACTTGCCGGCAAACCAGGAATTTTCACACTGCTGGAAAAAACCTTTTGACTACATATAACAACTGAACAAACTTAACATGTTTTAGTCATGAATCCTATGTATTTACCATGTAACATGTCAGTTACCATAGTAACCGGACTCTGCTACCAAGATATTGATCCAGCGCTCCTATTGGAAAACTGTCTCAAAAACTCTATCTATCACTTCAATACTCACCATTAATCATGAAACACAAATAAAGGCCCATAACACCAATGAGACAATTTTGAGCGACTGAATCATGTGGCCTGATTAATGAAAACTACTCATAATTATTTACACTATTACATACAACTGCAGTTTAACTATTTTCACCATGGTTTTAAATCATCACTTATCATTAAACAAGCCACTAAGGCGATTGAATCAACTGATGGTAACTAGATCATGAATAAACAAAACCAGCTTGTCATTTCAAATCTAATTTTTATTAGCTTTATTGCTCGAAGAAAAAGCATATATGTTTAAAAATCTTTATTTCATTACCAAATATGAAAGCAGCATTAATAAGAAAATTGAATTAATGAACTGACACTTTTAAAGCAAATTTATATCATGAATTAAAAGCAAAATAATAGTCTCCATTCCCTAAATCTATTTTCCCTGTCTGTTTCCCTCATCACCTAGAAAGGAAAGAATCATTAAAGTCTGCTGTCCTTACGTGCGCCAAAAGTCCAACACCATGTCACGTCATTCAGGAATCAGAGCAGCAAGCGAGCATCAGCACCCTCCTGCTCATAACATCAGGTTTTATACCGTTCGTTCTAACTAAACTGTCTACAAATTACATACTTTCTTGGAAATCCAGGCCTCCCATTGGCTGTGCCATGTCAGTCCACGATAAAATGTTAAGTCACCACCGTTTCTTGACCAAGTCCAGGCTATTTCTTAAGCCCTATTGTCTCTCTTTTCCATGTCATTCGGCTTCCTCAAGAAAGATACTTTCTGCGAGTTTTCAATCTAACTTCATAGCCTTGGCAGACTTAACGGGTTCCTGTCCTTGGGCCTTTCCTCGGAGTGCACGTTCTGCACAAAGAAAAGAACTGCTTTTCCAACACTGATGGCAGCATGGTAAAAATCTTCACGACTGCGCATGTGCAAGGCTCCACTCTGGACAAGCTTTTCGCATCTGAACCTCTGTCAGCCATTTTTCTGAATGATCTTTAGGCCTCTTTCTCGGAAACTATTATTAAACAAACACAAAACATCAATTAATTGAAGAATTAAAACCCATTCTGTTACACACCCCCAATGCTAATTAGACCCGTTAATTATGTTACCTAGCAAAGCACATAAAAGCAGCATTATATCTACCAATCTTCTTTTAGGAACTGCAGGAACTCTGTTATGCATCTTGTCCCAAAAAGACATAACATAAGCACACATAATAAGCACATGCCATTAGTTAAACTGCCACATTTAATACTGACAAAGACAATAGACATGGCAAGTTTATTATTTTTCTTCGCATTTGCAACATAAAGCACATTAGTTAACCCCGTGTGTTCTAATGAATAAATCCTTATACTAAGTTGATTAATAATTTCATCACATGCTTATTAATTCATTTAATATTTTTATTATGGAAGATTAACTTTGCAAGTTTGAACAAAATCTTGTTCATCACCTTGCTCCATCACCCCCATGGGACTACACCTCATATCCCCAACTCAATAGGACAGTTGCCCACTCTGTAACAACAGTGGGACGGACTTTGTGCACCTGGAATGGCAGTGCTGAATGGTGCAGGACTAAAGGACTCAGGTGGTGACAGATTTAAAGAGGACCACTCACCTTCAAATGGAATGCACGCCATTGAATTGCCTACTGGGTTATATTAAGCAGCCAAAGGGCCGTAAAATGGCTTACAAATGTATGCCGCTGTGCTGGTATTGACCAGACATATCGTTGCCATCACCTGGATGGGCCAGCATGCACCCGAACTTGAACATTGGTATAGGGACACACAGGAGTGGTCCTTGCAGAAGAGATGCACATGAAGATGAGGAGCTCCAGCACTTACAGGATTTATGTGATACATTTCTAGATCCACATGCAGACAATGACCCCACTGATAGTGACACCACAGGTGGAAGCGAGGGAGATGACTCAAATCCAGGGAGGGACGGAACACAGTCTTTACAATAGCAAGGTGATTTGTCTGTTAGCGTGGAGTGATGGGTCATGCCATTGACCATTTGCCTGAGTGTTTGATGGTCGAAAGAATGCAGTATCCATTATGACCTGTCATGTATTATATAGTGTGCTTTGTGAACTGCTGTACTATGTTTTCTAAAAAAATGAAAAATTAACTTAATTAAAAAAACAATTCAGAGAATATTCTCAGCGCACTTTGTAGACTCCAGCATTTACAACTGCTCTCGAGGGGATTGGGAGTTGGCACAGAGAGAGAGAGGATAATTTAAATGTGGGCTGGTCTCAGGTAGGATTTTAGGATTCACTGTTGCTTTTTTTATCCTTTAGGCGGGACCCAACAATTTATATTCCTTATTCTATCTGATTTAGAAACACATATGGTCTGGTTAAAAAGATGCAATTAAAACATGTCATAAGTAGGGACTTTGTTGCAAAGGGTCGAGACAAAGCTAGAGATGCTCCTCTCACCTATGGAGCAGAGACAAGCAATGGCTTAAGCCAGCTTATGATATTTAAGCACCCATGCCCAAAATTGCTAGGGGAACACTTGCTGAACTTGAGATCTCGCTCCACAGATGCTGTAAGATTTCGAGTTCAGTATCTCAAAGCTGGGAAGGCCAAAACATAGAAAGGCACCACTGAAAAAATTCAATGAAGGTGGCATTTAGAGTTAGCAGTGTAAGTTTAGGAACAAGGAAACCAGGGGCGTAACAAACGCCCCCGCAGGCCCCGCAGTGCGGGGGGGGGGCCCACTCTCTACAGATAATTAAGGGGGCCCGGGCCCCCCTCAGCTCTTCAGTGAGAGAGGCTTGCGCTGAAGCAAGCCTCTCTCCCTCCAAAGCAGGTGCAGGCTGTCTGCAGCCTGCTCTGAGCCCCTCCCGCTGACTGAAGAGAAACAATGTATCAAGTTAAATTGTTTCTCTTCAGTCAGAGCGCTCGAGGCCGGTGTTCTGAGAAGCATTGTACCCCCATGTGGCTATGTCCCCCCTATGTCACGGGGTGCAGCAAATCTCAGCACCGAGCTATTCGCCGTCGCTCCCCCATGGCGCTTTGTACCCCCTACGTCATGGGGGAGGAGCGGTTCTCGTGCTTCAGTGTACTAGAAGAATTGCCGTAATTTGTTGAGACAGCGCTCGCGGCCGCCATTTGCTTTTTTTGGGTTATTTAGGGCGGAGCGGTCCCCGCGCGGTGTCCTCCGCAGAGCTTTGCCTACATTGACAGTGCCGAAGACGGCTGTAATGCCAGAAACCGGTCCCCGGAAGCTTGTTTCCTTCCCAGTGTAAGAATTGGCTTTTGTAGTTTGGTTTGCCCTGTTCCCATCATGCACTGGGACAGGAACAGACTAATTTGCATACAGCCAGGTTCTGAAACTGGGATGGTGCAATGAGCTAAAAAACGGTGTTGGATCTAGCCCTGATCTCTTGACTGGGTGAGAGTATTCTGCTTAATTCAGAGACTCTGTCCCTCACCACCCCTTGTTGTAAATAATTTTGTCCACCCTAAGCGTGGAAGGGTATACTCAGACATGAGTCCCTTGCTCATTGCACCATCAGGATTCAAGCAAGCCGGGCCGAAGACGGCTGTAATGCCAGAAACCAGTCCCCGGAAGCTTGTTTCCTTCCCAGTGTAAGAATTGGCTTTTGTAGTTTGGTTTGCCCTGTTCCCATCATGCACTGGGACAGGAACAGACTAATTTGCATACAGCCAGGTTCTGAAACTGGGATGGTGCAATGAGCTAAAAAACGGTGTTGGATCTAGCCCTGATCTCTTGACTGGGTGAGAGTATTCTGCTTAATTCAGAGACTCTGTCCCTCACCACCCCTTGTTGTAAATAATTTTGTCCACCCTAAGCGTGGAAGGGTATACTCAGACATGAGTCCCTTGCTCATTGCTCCATCAGGATTCAAGCAAGCCGGGCCGAAGACGGCTGTAATGCCAGAAACCGGTCCCCGGAAGCTTGTTTCCTTCCCAGTGTAAGAATTGGCTTTTGTAGTTTGGTTTGCCCTGTTCCCATCATGCACTGGGACAGGAACAGACTAATTTGCATACAGCCAGGTTCTGAAACTGGGATGGTGCAATGAGCTAAAAAACGGTGTTGGATCTAGCCCTGATCTCTTGACTGGGTGAGAGTATTCTGCTTAATTCAGAGACTCTGTCCCTCACCACCCCTTGTTGTAAATAATTTTGTCCACCCTAAGCGTGGAAGGGTATACTCAGACATGAGTCCCTTGCTCATTGCACCATCAGGATTCAAGCAAGCCGGGCCGAAGACGGCTGTAATGCCAGAAACCGGTCCCCGGAAGCTTGTTTCCTTCCCAGTGTAAGAATTGGCTTTTGTAGTTTGGTTTGCCCTGTTCCCATCATGCACTGGGACAGGAACAGACTAATTTGCATACAGCCAGGTTCTGAAACTGGGATGGTGCAATGAGCTAAAAAACGGTGTTGGATCTAGCCCTGATCTCTTGACTGGGTGAGAGTATTCTGCTTAATTCAGAGACTCTGTCCCTCACCACCCCTTGTTGTAAATACATTGACAGTGCGGCCCCTTTGACCAGGTTTAACTCCCCCGATGGCATGGTAGTTTTTCCCGGTTATTTGAAGCTTCGATTTTTATATCAGTGCGGTCCCTCCGGCCAGGTTTGCCTTCCCCCGATGGCCTTCTTGCACGGTGGAGTGCTCCGGGGAAATAAATAAAAATAATAAAATAAAAAGAAGCGGCGTACTGGTGGTGTTGCGCCTTTTCCCGCTGTAGTCTGTGGATGGCTCGGTGTACAAGTAGAGGTATAATACTGCAATAAATCGCAGACACTCCAGCACAACAACAAACGTTACGTAGGCAATGGTGGCACTTGTGCAAGTATCTAAAGCAAACAAAATGTGAGAGGCAGCAAACAGTGTTTTACAAGAGAAAAGTGACATGTGCAAGTTACAAAAGGGTACCATCACAGGTACAAGGATAATACTGGAAAAAATGTTAAACATTCAAACTACCAGAACACACTCGGAAGGAACTTCCATAGTCCTGGACAATAGATTTTTCAATAATGGGAGGACTTCCTTCAGATGATAGCGAGGGTGTGAATTAGATTTGGAGGTGTCTTTGGAGGAGGAGTCAGTCTTAAGTCAAAATCAAAATCAAATTAAGATCAAAATACGCAACGCTGGTGGCCTTATTAGGCTTATTTTTTATACTGTTTTTCCTGTACCCGCTAACTCAAAAGGGAGCTTATACAGGCCTGTTCTAGTTTGCCAGTGTGCCTTGACTAGAATTTTGCTGGCGTTGATGAGTAGTAGGTAGTATTTAAACTCCCCGTGGTTTTGTGTACTCCCTAAATTAAAAGGCACTTTATACATGCCTGTTCAAGTTGTTTGTTTTGCGTTGGCTAGGGCTCGGCTGGCGTTGTTGGGGAGCAGGTAGGATTTCTGCTCCCCGTGGTGTTCTGTACCCCATAACTCCAAAGGGAGCTTATACAGGCCTGTTCAAGTTGTCTGTTGTGCGTTGGCTAGGGCTCGGCTGGCGTTGTTGGGGAGCAGGTAGGATTTCTGCTCCCCGTGGTGTTCTGTACCCCATAACTCCAAAGGGAGCTTATACAGGCCTGTTCAAGTTGTTTGTTGTGCGTTGGCTAGGGCTCGGCTGGCGTTGATGGGGAGCAGGTAGGATTTCTGCTCCCCGTGGTGTTCTGTACCCCATAACTCCAAAGGGAGCTTATACAGGCCTGTTCAAGTTGTCTGTTGTGCGTTGGCTAGGGCTCGGCTGGCGTTGATGGGGAGCAGGTAGGATTTCTGCTCCCCGTGGTGTTCTGTACCCCATAACTCCAAAGGGAGCTTATACAGGCCTGTTCAAGTTGTTTGTTGTGCGTTGGCTAGGGCTCGGCTGGCGTTGATGGGGAGCAGGTAGGATTTCTGCTCCCCGTGGTGTTCTGTACCCCATAACTCCAAAGGGAGCTTATACAGGCCTGTTCAAGTTGTCTGTTGTGCGTTGGCTAGGGCTCGGCTGGCGTTGTTGGGGAACAGGTAGGATTTCTGCTCCCCGTGGTGTTCTGTACCCCATAACTCCAAAGGGAGCTTATACAGGCCTGTTCAAGTTGTTTGTTGTGCGTTGGCTAGGGCTCGGCTGGCGTTGATGGGGAGCAGGTAGGATTTCTGCTCCCCGTGGTGTTCTGTACCCCATAACTCCAAAGGGAGCTTATACAGGCCTGTTCAAGTTGTCTGTTGTGCGTTGGCTAGGGCTCGGCTGGCGTTGATGGGGAGCAGGTAGGATTTCTGCTCCCCGTGGTGTTCTGTACCCCATAACTCCAAAGGGAGCTTATACAGGCCTGTTCAAGTTGTTTGTTGTGCGTTGGCTAGGGCTCGGCTGGCGTTGATGGGGAGCAGGTAGGATTTCTGCTCCCCGTGGTGTTCTGTACCCCATAACTCCAAAGGGAGCTTATACAGGCCTGTTCAAGTTGTTTGTTGTGCGTTGGCTAGGGCTCGGCTGGCGTTGATGGGGAGCAGGTAGGATTTCTGCTCCCCGTGGTGTTCTGTACCCCATAACTCCAAAGGGAGCTTATACAGGCCTGTTCAAGTTGTCTGTTGTGCGTTGGCTAGGGCTCGGCTGACGTTGTTGGGGAACAGGTCGGATTTCTGATCCCCGTGGTGTTCTGTACCCCATAACTCCAAAGGGAGCTTATACAGGCCTGTTCAAGTTGTCTGTTGTGCGTTGGCTAGGGCTCGGCTGGCGTTGATGGGGAGCAGGTAGGATTTCTGCTCCCCGTGGTGTTCTGTACCCCATAACTCCAAAGGGAGCTTATACAGGCCTGTTCAAGTTGTCTGTTGTGCGTTGGCTAGGGCTCGGCTGGCGTTGTTGGGGAACAGGTAGGATTTCTGCTCCCCGTGGTGTTCTGTACCCCATAACTCCAAAGGGAGCTTATACAGGCCTGTTCAAGTTGTCTGTTGTGCGTTGGCTAGGGCTCGGCTGGCGTTGTTGGGGAACAGGTAGGATTTCTGCTCCCCGTGGTGTTCTGTACCCCATAACTCCAAAGGGAGCTTATACAGGCCTGTTCAAGTTGTTTGTTGTGCGTTGGCTAGGGCTCGGCTGGCGTTGATGGGGAGCAGGTCGGATTTCTGCTCCCCGTGGTGTTCTGTACCCCATAACTCGAAAGGGAGCTTATACAGGCCTGTTCAAGTTGTTTGTTGTGCGTTGGCTAGGGCTCGGCTGGCGTTGATGGGGAGCAGGTAGGATTTCTGCTCCCCGTGGTGTTCTGTACCCCATAACTCCAAAGGGAGCTTATATAGGCCTGTTCAAGTTGTCTGTTGTGCGTTGGCTAGGGCTCGGCTGGCGTTGATGGGGAGCAGGTCGGATTTCTGCTCCCCGTGGTGTTCTGTACCCCATAACTACAAAGGGAGCTTATACAGGCCTGTTCAAGTTGTCTGTTGTGCGTTGGCTAGGGCTCGGCTGGCGTTGATGGGGAGCAGGTAGGATTTCTGCTCCCCGTGGTGTTCTGGACCCCATAACTCCAAAGGGAGCTTATACAGGCCTAATCTACTTTGCCAGTGTGTGTTGTCTAGGGTTTGGCTGGCGTGGTATTTCTGCTCACTGTTTTTTCCTGTACCCGCTAACTCAAAAGGGAGCTTCTACAGGCCTGTTCTAGTTTGCCAGTGTGCATTGACTTTGGAGCACTTCTTCTCACCAAGCTTTTTGTTCCCCCCACCTAATGAAAATGGATCTTATACAGTCCTGTGCCTCTTTTTGTGTGTGTTCACTAGTGTTTGGCTGGTGTTGATTGCGAGCAGCTACTATTTCTACTCACCATGTTTCTGGTGGGCGTGGACTACGGATTTGCTCGAGTTGATGGGCGACAGGTATTATTTCTGCTGTAAAGGGAGATCATACAGGCCTATTCTATTTTGTTAATGTTCGTTGACTCTGCTTTCATTGTGGTTTATGGTGAGCAGATAGTGTTTTTGCTCTCTGCAGTTCTCTGTACCTCTTAAACTTAAATTGGAGCTCATACAGGCTGCTTATATTTTGGATTGTCCGTTGATAGTGTTGCTGCCCGTCCTCTGCTGCTTGTAAACCATTGTGACTTATAGTTTGTGCACTTACATTTATTTGTAGTACTACATTGTTACCCCCCCAGTGTGCTATGATTTCATGACATTCTACTGTTGTTTATTTGGGAACACCGCATTGTCATAGATATTTTGCACCTGCCATTGCAATCTGTTCCACATTTTGTCAGTTGTACTTTAGTATATCTCTTCAGCCGATTTTTCACATTCTGTAGAAGATCGTCTTACCGATTTATGCACTTTGGCTTCATTTTATGTTTTATGTAGGACATAGGCTCTTCCATGTTCTACTCAGTTCCGAACACACCAGGACATATGGGTAATGTGCTTTACCCGTTTACATGCATTTCCATCAACATAAAAAATTTCGGTGTAACATAAAGTGACACTCTCTGGTTGCTTTTGTGTTACATTTTCCACATCGTAGGAAGGACACAGATTAATTGACTGAGCCATCACCACCCAAGAACCTTCCAGGTTTTTCTTGCCACCTCTTTTTACAAAGGCTTATGCCTTACTTTGTTATTTGTAATGACAGTTCTGTAGTAGGCTTATGGCTGTTATACTTGTAGCCTAATGAATATCCCTGCCTATTTGTATGGGTCCCTTGCGTAATCAAAATTACTCTATCAAATTGTTCTAATTGCAGTTATTTTTCATGCTGTGATTATAACAGAGATACCCTTAGTACTGAACTTTACTGACTGCTAAGAAAATACTCCATCGAATTTGTATACTTAACCTCTTACTCGTTCAGTGTTTTCTCCTCACAGTCCAAAATTTTATAAGTCTTTTGTCGTTGCCCTCTCAGTGCATGTTGGATCCACCACTTTATATTCATTATTAGACACCAACTTGTGTGTACCTATTAATATAATGCCTCCAATGGCCATTCTTCTTGTTTTTTTCTTTAATTTTTCCTGCAAATTGTATTTGGCAGACCTCAATCACCATTCTCGATAAAAAGCAAGAAGGATGTGAAGCAGCTTTATTTGCTACCTCTGCATGCCATATTAATCCCAAAATTATTAAAGTATTTTCTTTTCACCTTTCTGCAATGTTCTTTATTTGCAGTCTATTTGTGTTTGTGCGTTTCACAACAATTGAATGCACCATCTCCATGCATATTGCGTACCAAAAAGACTTGACAATGAAGTCACAATATATATTTTTTATTAATCTTTATTTCATTTCTTTAAATAATTTCCACATGTACCAATTACATTTATTTATTAGCATAATAAATAGAAATGTACATCATACATCACAAGCACAAACATTACAGTAAAGAATTGTTGAGAATGTATCAAGTCACAATCGTTTCAAAAATTGCAATTCCAACAGTAAAATTTAAAAATCCAATTCTGTACTTCACACCAAAATTTGTGGGCCCACAAATAAGTATTACTATTTTTGAAAATTCTATAATGCTCTCAGTTTAATTTTAATTTGTGAACATGATGTCTCCAAACACTGAAAAAAACAGTACAGAACAGGTCAAAATAGTTTCAATGTTTCAGAATGGTTATTTACTGTCATCTTTCTTTAGTACTGCTATATGTTACATATGTTAAAAAGTCACTTACACAGTAAGTATCTCTTTTGCAAGTTCGGCTGTACATTAACATGGTCGCTGTGTCCTGATATTTTTTCAAGGGTCTACATTGTTTTGTTTGCATCAATTTAGAGATGGTGGCAATTGAATTATGAACACTTTAATATTCCTCGATGTATATGTATATGTTAGTGAATGAAACTTGGACACTTGGTAAGTGTAACAATAAAAATAATTCTCATTTGCTAAGGCCTAAATGACATGTAAGGGCCGCTGGGGGTAGTCTGTAAGAAAAAGGCAGCTGATCGATCTGTGATCCCCAGATTCCGGAGTCAGTCATCATACGTGGTGCCACACCTCTTCCCTAACTGTACAGTGCAGCCCTGATATAGTATTGAGTGATGACATTATATATGACACTGATAAATCACTAAGACATTCAAGTATACTTAAAAAAAACGTTTGTAAACATTTAAGATACGTATATTTTCATCACTTACATCTACCTGTATACCTAAATAATCTTTTATGCTTGTAAAAAAATCCTTTTACTTTAATGTTAACCAATGTGTGCAAGTGTTGTCCTCTATATTGCCGGCCAATTTGTTATTCTTCTTTTTGCATAACTAATCAGATGTCGTAATCACATTCAGTCGACTTACATAGATATTTTCTATACTATTAAAAACTTGGCAACTTTTTTAATCTTAGAGATTCCAAATGGCGTCTAGAGGTAATGGAGTCTACAAAGGTAGCCATGGCCGTTGCAAATGTGTTATGCAGTTTCTTACTGTTAGCTATCTGTCTCAATTTGCTAATTCAACACGTTTATTCCTTATGACTCAAGTATTAAAGTTAATCTAGTCAAGCGTACCTATTAATTTAAATAAAAAATAATTAATGTTTTTATGATCCACCTTCTATAATATACATGCACCTTTCTTGAAATTTGAAACTATTCTTTCTCTGACAAATACTCGCGTTCATTGAATCTAAGTACCCAATTATAAAATGTGTCGCTTACCATAAATCCTTTTTACGGTTAAGGGCACACATCTGTAGCATTACCTTTGTATTAGTGGATATCTGTGTATTTATACTGTAATTACCACGGAGCAATTAAAAATAATGATATTGTCTGTCTTCTCTGCCTGTCTACATTGTCACTTTTGATGACATTAAAGACCTAAATTTCCGTCTATAATCAGAGTTGAGCAATTACAAATAATGTCATTATCAGTTTTCTCTGCAGTTCTACATTTTCACTAAACGATGACATTAAAGACAAAAAATTCAGCCTATAAATTCAAGGCATCATTGGCCACCACTTCATTGCGAATGAAAATGTAAAACATAGCTGAATATCATTTTTTAGATAGATATTTGTCGTACAATACAATTCCGGTGGAAATAAAGGCTTGAGATCTTACCTGTTATATAAGAAATTGTCTGACCGCAGTATTGCCACGCGTACACAAAAAATATAAGTCCGCACACCACAATTTCAAGTCTTACCAGCCAATCAAATACTGAATAAATCGCCACCCAATTGGCTCTGATGGTCCAGATTCTCTTCATTACCAGTAAGCACTATACCTAGCAGGTTTGGTAAACGTCTGGACTCCATTGCCAACAACGTGTCAACCACAGCACTAACATGAAACGTAATATATTCCCTGTTGTCAGCATTATTTTGGGGTCCATTACTGGATTTCTTAATGAACCTCAATTCAAAGAACATTATTATGTTATGTTATGAACAGGTCAGTACTTGTGAGGAGTGTGCGTAAAGTGTCCAATGATTTTGATCACTGTGAGTGTATAGATAGTCCCAAGTAACCATGATGTTGAACGTTCTTCATAAGCATAGTTAACTCACAATTTGATACAGGTGTAGCATATGATTGAGAAATGAACAGAAGAAGGTGTAGATGAACATCGGTATGTTTGCCTCAAAAACTTTCAACGGTGATTGATAGGAAGCGACCAAGAAGGTCAGCAAAAAATCATTAAATTACATTACTGACTAACCCATTTTTATCAGGAAGGTTGCATGGAAAAATGACTTAATTTTTAACAAGGTAATTGAAAATGCAAATAGGCAGGTGCATTCCTAAAGTCTTTGCCAGGGTCAGTGCCATATCCGAACAAACCAGATAGCCTGTGTGGATGGGGGTCAAGACGTAGAGTCGATTGAACGCACAGACTCACGCTGAGGTCAAGAAAAGACCCCCGATTGTTGCGATTGTGTCCAGTGTGAATACATGGAAGTAGAACATGATGATATCTGCTGGCATCAAGCCAACTGCATGTTGAAGAACATCAATACCAACAGAGAGGTGGGCTAAACCTAATTAACCAACACGGCCATTGTAAATAATTGACATACCACCCATGTAGGGGATTATGTACACAGTACTTTTAAATCTGATTCAACTCGAAATTCATGCTCTCAACCAAAAAGATGATATTGCAGGACTTTTTGGGTTGGTGAACTGCAGTTATCGACTAATTATTACAAAAATTTGAGGCACTGACATGAATTTTGGAACTAAGGCCACTCACTTCTTACATACAGTCAGAGCATGTTCATATCATCACTCAACACCAAGTACTCCCATTTTGAAATTCATATACATCCTTTTCCTTAAAAAATATATAACACTTGTTCTACATGCTGGATACTATCAGTTCAAAGTCAATCCATTTGTGCTTCAAAACTACATCACGAGTGTTTACAAACTCAATACCATTAATAACAGCACATCTTGGAAGAAAACATATTAGACATTAGACAACACTACAAGAAACTCGGAGCAAAACTGCAGTTATCGACTAATTATTACAAAAATTTGAGGCACTGACATGAATTTTGGAACTAAGGCCACTCACTTCTTACATACAGTCAGAGCATGTTCATATCATCACTCGACACCAAGTACTCCCATTTTGAAATTCATATCCATCCTTTTCCTTAAAAAATATATAACACTTGTTCTACATGCTGGATACTATCAGTTCAAAGTCAATCCATTTGTGCTTCAAAACTACATCACGAGTGTTTACAAACTCAATACCATTAATAACAGCACATCTTGGAAGAAAACATATTAGACATTAGACAACACTACAAGAAACTCGGAGCAAAACGGGAGTAAGCAGGTCTCTAGATTATTCAAGGTGAACAAAAAAAAGCAGAGCTTTAAGAAGTTGGTCAATAAGACAATCGCCAAGTTCAAGAATCTAGTGGCCTAAAAGGCCCCCCCCACTCCAAAAAGCCCTTATCATCTAACCACGGTTGATGTCGGAGAAGAATTATGACATTGAAAAGATTGATGTTGAGTTTTTGAAATTGGAAGACATTGACGCAAATTAAAAAATATTATACATCAAGGAGACAGTACATGTTGAAAGTTGACCGTCATCACGTTCACACACACCAATATTTAAATGTCTTGTGACTGTACAAACCATAAAAGAACAGTGACTCGTGGCGGCATATCAATTTAGCATCACCACATAGAGTACTGACACCTTTCGGAAAAAAATGGATATAATGGGTCCGATTTGATTTCCATGTGGATCGTTATAATGCACACGAACTGCCATGGATTTGCCTCATACAGCCATTAATTGATCCGTGAACTCTGGCATTCACAGATTTACAATAAACCTTTAAGAAAGAGCTTGAAGACAAGAAGGCGGCCAAGACTCCAGGCAAACAATTTGCTTTATTTGAATTAATCGAGTTCAAACAATAAATACAAAAGAGTAACATCTAACGGAAACAGATAGCCAGATGTGGCTGCCTGGAGTGCAAGCGCGCAGCATTTGACAATACACCACTAGAATTTGTGAAGAAAGAGGCTGCGAACAGCTCGAATAGTAACCTTTCACACACAACTTATAAGGCAAGCTAAGAGAGGCTTCTCAGATCTGATCTTGAAAGTGATGAGCGCCTCTGCTGAGTTGAATGGAGTACCACCGGCGGGTGCAAAGCAGTCACTGTCAAACCAATGTCACAGAATACTGCGATCTGTCTTGAAAATGATGCTAAGATGCGGACAGGAGCCTGGTTAGGAAAAGCGTCCTACTGTTGAAGACTATAGAGGAAGTTTGTAGAAAACAGAAAAAGTCGAAGGTAAAAACTATTTAAAATGCCCTGCTTTGTTTTGCTAGGACCTTTATAAAGCACACTGAATAATCTGCAGATGGAAGAGCAGATGTAATGGCCTTGCTTGCTTCGATTATATGGTTGGAAGAAGTCCTTATAAGAATCATAAATTCGTTTGGAAATCAGACAATAGAAGTACAGGCCCAGAAGGGTCCTGTACTGTTGAAATCAGACAATAAAAGTAAAGTTCCAAAAAAGACCGGAACTTTGGAAATCAGACAATAAAAGTACAGGCCCAGAAAGGGACGGAACTTTGGAACTTGGACAATACAAGTACAGGCCCAGAAGGGGCCCGTACTTTGGAACTTGAACAATACAAGTACAGGCCCAGAAGGGGCCCGTACTTTTGAATTCTGCAAGGATCGATTAATGTGACCTTGAAATTGCTGACCGTCTCAGCTGTTAGACAATACAAGTACCGGCCCAGAAGGGGCCTGTACTTATGAAATCAGACAAGAAAATTACAGGCCCAGAAGGGGCCTGTACTTAGGAACTTGGACAATAAAAGTACAGGCCCAGAAAGGGCCCGTACTTAGGTAATCAGACTATACAAGTACAGGCCCAGAAGGGGCCCGTACTTAGTAAATCAGACTATACAAGTACAGGACCAGACTCAGAACATCTAAGTTCCAGTCCGGTAGGGGTCTGTACTTTGCAATGTAAACAATGGTCAATTAAACGGAACGTAAACAGATCAGAAAGGGATTGTACTGTGAAATCGACCAAAAAAACACCTCTCCGAAAAAGTTCCAGAGTTTGAATTAAATGAATTGACAAATACATCTCTAAAGGAGCTGGACGACTGATAATGTTTTCTTTTATCCTGTTTTCAAGAAACTATTTAAATGCTGGCCTCAAGTTGTCCAAAATGATCATGATTTTTGTGACTGCCTCAGCTGTGCTTGGCATGTGAAAACA
Source organism: Lissotriton helveticus (assembly GCF_964261635.1). Classification (NCBI taxonomy): domain Eukaryota; kingdom Metazoa; phylum Chordata; class Amphibia; order Caudata; family Salamandridae; genus Lissotriton; species Lissotriton helveticus. The sequence goes on along the minus strand of NC_136059.1, from coordinate 539,997,269 downwards.
ATAAAATTACAGGCCCAGAAGGGGCCTGTACTTTCTCATTTGAAGTCTGAACCACTAAATGGACAGTATAGAGCTCATAAAGGGGCTGTACTTTGAATTGAAATAAAATGAAAAAACAGTCTTCAGAAAAGGGTCTTGAATTTGAAGAAAAGACAAACACTGCTCAGAATGAGAATAAAGTGATGGAAGACCACCAGTGTTTCTTTCTATCCGGTTCTCCGGAAATGTATAAACGGCTGGCCTCGTGATGTGTAAAATGATATAGCAACATACAATGAGCAGAACTCGTTAGTACACACAATGATTGTGAATGTTTGAAAAAATGAACATTTAGACTAATGTTAAACTCTGAAGTCCATTACACAGACACATGAGTGTGCAGTACGGCACACTCCCAAATAAAATCGAATATTAACAAGCCATTGCTTGAAATACAAGCCGTTGAACAATTGCTTATCAGCACAACGAGTACTGACACCAGTAAAAAAAAATGAAGACATAATGTGTCCTGTTTGGTTTGTAACCTCACTACACAGATATGTGGCTTTTGAGCATAGCAAACTCCAAGTAAGACTAAATACTTCCACCAAACGGATAGTAGTGTTGTGGATCGTTTTAATGCACACGAACTGCCATGGATTTGCCTCATACAGCCATTAATTGATCCGTGAACTCTGGCATTGACAGATTTACAATAAAACTTTAAGAAAGAGCTTGAAGGCAAGAAGGCGACCAAGACTCCAGGCAACCAATTGGCTTCAGTTGATTTAATCGAGTTTAAACAATAAATACAAAAGAGTAACATCCAACGGAATCAGATAGCCAGATGCGGCTGCCTGGAGTGCAAGCGCACAGCATTTGACAATACACCACTAGAATTTGTGAAGAAAGAGGCTGAGAACAGCTCGGAGAGTAACCTTTCACACACAACTTATAAGGCAAGCTAAGAGAGGCTTCTCAGATCTGATCTTGAAAGTGATGACCGCCTCTGCTGTGTTGAATGGAGTCCCACTGGGGGGATGCAAAGAAGTCACAGGGAAAACAATGTCAAAGAATACTGCGATCTGTCTTGAAAATGATGCTAAGATGCGGACAGGAGCCTGGTTAGGAAAAGCGTCCTACTGTTTAAGAATATAGAGGAAGTTTGTAAAAAACAGAAAAAGTCTAAGGTGCAAATGATTTAAAGTAGAACAGAAAACATTTCATACACATGTCCTGCTTAGTTTTGATAGGACCTTTACAAAGCACAGTGAAGACTCTGCAGATGGAAGAGCAGATATCGGACAGACGCAACCGAGAGTGCTCAGTCAACGAGGACAGTCGAATGAATGCAATGACTCACGCTGGGGTAAAGAAGACAACCCCAATTGCTGTTTGTGTCCAGTCTGAATAAATGTAAGCTGAAGTGGTAAATATCTACTGACATCAACACAACTGCCTGTGGAACAACATGAGTAATTTAGACTGTTGCATAACACAGTGATCCCTGTACATGGCGATTTTGTGAACAAAAAATAAGAAATGATCACCAGAGAGTAAACAAGGCGGACAAGTAGGATATTTCAAGAATTAGCCGCCCCCTCCCAGAAGCTCATCAAGGGCCCCGGGCAGGGGAACGGGACACATATGTAGACCTACTGCAGTCTTATTCCCTTACACTAAATGGCAAAGTACAGCAACGTTATGGAACCTATCACCACATTGCTTCAAGATTCCAATGTACACTTCCACATGTACGACGATGACACCCAACTTTATCTCAAACTACAATCACCGAAAGACATCATGCTCTCGAATTCCACGATCATAAGCATCCAATCCTTGCTGGCCGCTAATCATCTTAAAGTCAACGCTCTTAAAACAGAGTTCCTTCCGATCTCTCCTCCTGCGAACATTACTACCGCACAAATTTGGCTTAAACACCGAACAGCACTCAATGTTCAACCCACCATCGTGGACTGAACAAAATCCTGCTTTAAACACAATGGAGCAGCCGAAGAACATCAATAAGGTGCATGTATTTTGGAAATCAGACAATACAAATACAGGCCCATAAGGGGCCCGTACTTTTGGAATCAGACTATACAAGTACAGGCCCAGAAGGTGCCCGTACTTAGGAAATCAGACAAGAAAAGTACAGGCCCAGAAGGGGCCCGTACTTTGGAACAACGGAACAGACCTCAACAGTAAAAGAACAGGCCACTTCTGGCCATATAATTAGGAAATCAGAACAAGCAATCAACGGGCAGGCAATGAAGGTGTCCCCGCCGGCGAGGCACAGACACGTGGTCAATCTGAACATCAAAGTACAAGCCCGGTAAGAGCCGGTACTTTGTAATTTGTACAATGGCCAATTAAAAGGATCGTAAACAGCTCAGAAAAGGGCTGTACTTTGAATTGAAATCGACAGGAAAAACACTTATCAGAAAAGGGTCTTGAGTTTGAACTGAATGAATTCAATGAATAGACAAACACATCTCTGAATGAGCTGGAAGACTAATATTGTTTGCCTCAATTCTGTTTACAGGGAACTATGAAAACGCTGGCCTCAAGTTGTCCAAAATGATCATGAATTTTGGGACAGCCTCAGCTGTGCTTGGCAATGGAAAACAATTAAAGTACAGGCACAGACACTTTGGCAGTGTGTTTAAATATAGATTGAACAGAATTAACCTGAGGAAATACACATGGATTAAAGTTAATGAAAAATGTGCAATTGGATTAAGCACATGAGTTTCACACTGAATTAGCCTTATAGCCAAAACGATTGTATGGACATACTGAAGGAGGCTAAGCGACCTTCCACTAGGACTTCTTCTGCTTATAAGTGCAAGAGGTTTTGCATCTGATGCAAATCTAAGAACTATGATCCGACGACATGCAAGAGTTGACGAATGAAATTCATGAAATATTTTGCTACCAGCGTCAACACCAACAACAATTTTCCTTTTAGTATCTTTAAAAGTATACAACAAATATCCATGTATGTAGATGCTCTACAAGGAATATCAAAGTGAACAAACAAAAGCAGGAAGCCCAGAATGTTGGCAGTGGAACTTCTAGAAAGCCAAGAAAGAACAGTGAATGTTGGCGGCAGAAGAAGTGCCAAAATTAAACCTGGAAAAACAAGAACAAATGTAGCAGAGCGATGGTTAGCCCGCAGCTATGAAGGAGATCGACATGTGACTGGATGGCATTATAGAACTCCATAAAGAAAAACAATGTGACACATTGGATGATCTAACACACAATGGAACAGCCGATGTACATCAATCAGTATACTTTTGGGAATCCGGAAAAAAAGTATCAACCAAGTTTGAAAGGAATAGGCTGTCTGAGAATAAGTCTTCAATCATAATTGTATGGGAAGTGGAAGAGTATCGTATCAGCTGGAACTGGATTAAGCCCATTTAATAGACAGGGAGGTTGGTCAATGTTTTAAGTTAATGAAATCCATGACAAAAATTCAAAAAACCACTGCAACAGAAACGTAAATTCACATCACCAGGTCTTCCAACAGGTAAGTGTACTCAAAATAAAAACTGTCTTTTAATTCTAGTTGACTCGACCCTTGACAGTTGAACATATGCCATGAATGGATTGTTGGGAGCAGATGCACCGATCAAAGAATGAAACAGGCAGCGGAGTGAACAGCATGAGCAAACAAATGGTAACTATTATGCAAACACTTCATGGACGCTTGCCCTCAATAAATGACCATCAGAACATCAAGGTACAGGCCCGGTAGGGCGCTGTACTTTGTAATTTGAACACTGGACCACTAAATACACCGTAAACAGCTCAGAAGGGGGCTGTGCTTTGAATTGAAACATACTCAAAAGACAGGTCTCAGGAAAGGGTCTAGGGTTTGAATTGAATGAATAGACAAACACATCTCTGGATAAGCTGGAACATTACCAATGTTTTCTTCTATCCGGTTTCCTAGTAACTTATAAAAACACTGGCCTCAAGTTGTCCAAAAGATCATGATTTTTGTGACTGCCTCAGCTGTGCGTGGCAATGGAGTGGCAAAGCTGTGCTTTGTAATTTGAACACTAGAATACTAAATGGACAGTAAACAAACAATAAAGGCCATTGGAACATCTTGCAAAATAGGCCCCTTTGTCATGGAACAGAAAAATGAATCCTGTGCAGGGGAACGGGACACAGCTCAACGGAGATCCCGTCTACCGTGACCCCCTTAGCACACCGAGGTTGAAGCGTCTTCTGATTGTAGAAAGCCAAGAAACAACAGTGACTCTTGGCGGCAGAATAAGTAGAAAAAAGAAAATCTTGAAGTCAAGAAGTAATGGAGCAGAACGATGGTGAGTCTGCAGATATGAAGGAGTATGGACAGGTCAATACTTGTGAGGAGCTTTGGGAAAGACAAAAAAAAGGTAGAAAACTGAGAAGACTCACAAAGGCCATATTTGCCCAAGAAAAGAGGTAGGTACATAGAAGGCACAAACCTCGTGAGTATAGCGATACAACCCACTCTGAATGACCATAAATGTTTGAATAGAATTGAACAGATTTAATGTACATTTATTGAGTTGAATGAAACATGTGAAATTGGCTTTGGATTAAGCACCTTACAAAGAGACTCTCGCCGGGGTCAAGAAGAGACAAATAGTACGTTTGAAATAGTTAGTCTATAGGTAGAGGCACTCGTTAATATAGTGCTAATTCCCACTTACTAATATTTCAATTTTGAAAGTTTACCAAGTACCTTAAAAAATATACAGAAAACAACTGCAACAGAAACGTACATTCACTTCACCAGCTCTACTAATAGGTAAGTCCAATCTAAATAAAACCGGTCTTTCACCTAAAGATGACTCTACCCTTGACGGTCAAACAAATGGCATGAATGGTTTGAAGATACAAGAAGCATCGATCAAAAAACGAAACAGGCAGTGGAGTGAACAGCATGTCAAAACAAATGCTATTATTTCAAACCTTCATATAAGGTTGTTCTGACTATAAATGACCTAGCTTGCTTAGAATATACGGTAGGATGAAGCCCTTCTAACAATCATAAATTAGTTTTGAAAACATACAATAAAAATAGAGGCCCAGGAGGGGCCCGTACTTTTGAAAGCAGACTATACAAGTACAGGCCCAGAAGGGGCCCGTACTTAGAAAATCAGACAATAAAAATACAGGCCCAGAAGGGGCCCGTACTTTGGAAGATAGCATGTATCGATTTATGGGAATCATATTACTAATTGTCCAATTTAAACACGATGGAACTGCAGAAGAACATCAATATAGAGCATGTACTTTTGAAATCAGACAATACAAGTACAGGCCCAGAGGGGGCCCGTACTTAGGAAATGAGACAATACAAGTACAGGCCCAGGAGGGGCCCGTACTTTTGAAATCAGACAATACAAGTACAGGCCCAGAAGGGGCCCGTACTTAGGAAATGAGACAATACAAGTACAGGCCCAGAAGGGGCCCGTACTTTGGAAGATAGCATGTATCGATTTATGGGAATCATATTACTAATTGTCCAATTTAAACACGATGGAACTGCAGAAGAACATCAATATAGAGCATGTACTTTTGAAATCAGACAATACAAGTACAGGCCCAGAGGGGGCCCGTACTTAGGAAATGAGACAATACAAGTACAGGCCCAGGAGGGGCCCGTACTTTTGAAATCAGACAATACAAGTACAGGCCCAGAAGGGGCCCGTACTTAGGAAATGAGACAATACAAGTACAGGCCCAGAAGGGGCCCGTACTTTGGAAGATAGTAATATGATTCCCATAAATCGATACATGCTAATTGCCCAATTTAAACACAATGGAACTGCAGAAGAACATCAATATAGAGCATGTACTTTTGAAATCAGACAATACAAGTACAGGCCCAGGAGGGGCCCGTACTTTTGAAATCAGACAATACAAGTACAGGCCCAGAAGGGGCCCGTACTTAGGAAATCAGACAATAAAAGTACAGGCCCAGAAGGGGCCCGTACTTTGGAAGATAGCATGTATCGATTTATGGGAATCATATTACTAATTGCCCAATTTAAACACGATGGAACTGCAGAAGAACATCAATATAGAGCATGTACTTTTGAAATCAGACTATACAAGTACAGGCCCAGGAGGGGCCCGTACTTTTGAAATCAGACAATACAAGTACAGGCCCAGGAGGGGCCCGTACTTAGGAAATCAGACAATACAAGTACAGGCCCAGGAGGGGCCCGTACTTTTGAAATCAGACAATACAAGTACAGGCCCAGAAGGGGCCCGTACTTAGATAATCAGACAATAAAAGTACAGGCCCAGAAGGGGCCCGTACTTTGGAAGATAGTAATATGATTCCCATAAATCGATACATGCTAATTGCCCAATTTAAACACAATGGAACTGCAGAAGAACATCAATATAGAGCATGTACTTTTGAAATCAGACAATACAAGTACAGGCCCAGGAGGGGCCCGTACTTTTGAAAGCAGACTATACAAGTACAGGCCCAGGAGGGGCCCGTACTTAGGAAATCAGACAATACAAGTACAGGCCCAGGAGGGGCCCGTACTTTTGAAATCAGACAATACAAGTACAGGCCCAGAAGGGGCCCGTACTTAGGAAATCAGACAATAAAAGTACAGGCCCAGAAGGGGCCCGTACTTTGGAAGATAGCATGTATCGATTTATGGGAATCATATTACTAATTGCCCAATTTAAACACGATGGAACTGCAGAAGAACATCAATATAGAGCATGTACTTTTGAAATCAGACAATACAAGTACAGGCCCAGGAGGGGCCCGTACTTTTTAAAGCAGACAATAAAAGTACAGGCCCAGGAGGGGCCCGTACTTTGGAAGATAGCATGTATCGATTTATGTAAATCATATTACTAATTGCCCAATTTAAACACAATAGAACTGCAGAAGAAAACCAATAAGGTGCATGTACTTTAGAAATCAGACAATACAAGTACAGGCCCAGGAGGGGCCCGTACTCTTGAAATCAGACAATACAAGTACAGGCCTAGGAGGGGCCCGTACTTAGGAAGATAGTAATATGATTTACATAAATCGATACATGCTAATTGCCCAATTGAAACACAATGGAACTTCCGAAGAAAACCAATAAGGTGCATGTACTTTTGAAATCAGACAATACAAGTACAGGCCCAGGAGGGGCCCGTACTCTTGAAATCAGACAATAGAAGTACAGGCCCAGGAGGGGCCCGTACTTTTGAAATCAGACAATACAAGTACAGGCCCAGGAGGGGCCCGTACTCTTGAAATCAGACAATAAAAGTACAGGCCCAGGAGGGGCCCGTACTTTGGAAGATAGCATGTATCGATTTATGTAAATCATATTACTAATTGGCCAATTTAAACACAATAGAACTGCAGAAGAACATCAATGTAGAGCATGTACTTTTGAAATCAGACAATAAAAGTACAGGCCCAGGAGGGGCCCGTACTTAGGAAATCAGACAATAAAAGTACAGGCCCAGGAGGGGCCCGTACTTTGGAAGATAGCATGTATCGATTTATGTAAATCATATTACTAATTGCCCAATTTAAACACAATAGAACTGCAGAAGAAAACCAATAAGGTGCATGTATTTTAGAAATCAGACAATACAAGTACAGGCCCAGGAGGGGCCCGTACTCTTGAAATCAGACAATACAAGTACAGGCCCAGGAGGGGCCCGTACTTAGGAAATCAGACAATACAAGTACAGGCCCAGGAGGGGCCCGTACTTTTGAAATCAGACAATAAAAGTACAGGCCCAGGAGGGGCCCGTAGTTTTGAAATCAGACAATACAAGTACAGGCCCAGGAGGGGCCCGTACTTTTGAAAGCAGACTATACAAGTACAGGCCCAGAAGGGGCCCGTACTTAGGTAATCAGCATGGATCGCTCTATTGGAATCATGTGACAGCTTGCCTAATTGAAACACAATGGAACTTCCAAAGAAAATCAATAAGGTGCATGTACTTTTGAATTCAGACAAGAAAAGTACAGGCCCAGAAGGAGCCCGTACTTAGGTAATCAGACTATACAAGTACTGGCACAGAAGGGGCGAGACGTGCTAGAGACGGGGCTAGCCGTGCTGGAGAAGGAGCGAGACGCCCTGGAGACGATGAAATGTGAATTGGAGTAGAAACATTTTGCGCTTCTGGGAAACGTGATGGTGACAGTCGGAGAGGTGCAGGACATGATTGAAGCACAGAAGACCAACTATCACTGTACATTATAGCAAATAAAAACATAACAATTGGTCTGAATAGTCAATTAGTATGGTATTTTAAGGAGCGTGAGGAGCGTGTTCAGAACAAGTCTGTTCATATCACTTATAAAGTAAAATTAGAAAAGCTGCGGATAAAAACACCATGAATATTAGGTAAAGAATGAAAGGAATGTACTAGAACAAAAAATTACCTGGTTTGTTTACATTTTAAGGCCTCAACAGGTCAAAATTAAAAGTTCTACTTAATACTTTTTTTTTTAGCATTCATTAGCTTTACACGCATCCCTTGTACTTATGAAACAGTGTAGGGTCCTGAAAATCTGTGCTCCAAAACGCCACCTTTTCTGGTGGAACGCCTAGTATTTTGCAATAACACTAACTCTCCTTTTTGGAAGATGTATGGCTGATATTTCTAGCAAACTTTATTTTACATTTTGTTAATTAGTGAAGTCTTTCACCACCTCAGTTGGACTTGGCAATGAACAATAATAAAAATACGGGCAAAATTCAGGAACCTTACTTGTGAAATCAAACCGAAAAAGTGCAGGGCCAAAAGGTGCCCGTCCTTAGGAAATCACACTATACAAGTACAGGCCCAGAAGGGGCCCATACTTAGGAAATTGGACAATACAAGTACAGGCCCAGGAGGGGCCCGTACTTTGGAAAGCAGATTATACAAGTATAGGCCCAGAAGGGGCCCGTACTTTTGAAATCAGACAAGAAAACTACAGGCCCAGTAGGGGCCCGTACTTAGGTAATCAGCATGGATCGATCTATGGGAATCATTTGACAGCTTGCCCAATTGAAACACAATGGAACTTCCGAAGAAAACCAATAAGGTGCATGTACTTTTGAAATGAGACAATACAAGTACAGGCCCAGGAGGGGCCCGTACTTAGAAAATCAGCATGGATCGATCTACGGCCCATCACCAATATCCCCACCCTGGCCAAACTGCTAGAAAAATGTGTCCAACTACAACTAACTAAACACATTGACCATTTTGACCTCCTCAACCCTCATCAATCAGGCTTCCGAGCGAAACATAGCACGGAAAAAGCTATGACGCACATAATTGATGATGCCCTCCAAATCCTTGATCGCAATGAGTCCTGCCTCCTCATCCTTCTTGACCTCTCGTCAGCATTTGACACGGTCAAACATGAGAACTTGCTGGAGCTGCTAAGCACTAGAATGGGTCTATCGGGAACTGTTCTCAAATGGTTTTCGTCCTTCCTTCACAATCGATCACAGAAGTTCAAGATCGACAATGTGCTATCCACACCTGTGCCTGCAGATCTAGGCGTCCCACAAGGATCCTCCCTCTCCCCCACACTGTTCAACCTCGTCATGGAACCGCTCGCCACCTTGCTCCAAGCTTCCAATGTCCAATTCCATATGTACGCCGACGACACACAACTCTACCTAAAGCTACAATCTCCGGAAGATATCAAACATCTGAACTCCATGGGTATTAACACTCAATCTTGGCTGGCAGATAATCACCTCAAAGTAAATGCTCTGAAAACCGAGTTCCTACTCATCTCACCCCCGACGAAAACTTCCACCACCCAAACATGGCTCAATAATCTAACAGCACTCAATGTCCAACCTACCATCGTGGACTCGGCGAAATCCCTAGGCATCACACTCGACGCCAAGCTCAACATGCGGCAGCACGTTAGCAAAGCCACAAAAGCAGCTAATTCCCAAATCAACACATTGAGTAAAATTAAACCCTTCCTCCCTGCCGAAGACTTCTAAACTGCCGTACAAGCTTTAGTCATCCCTCGAATAGACTATGGAATTGTGGCCCTCAGCGGACTCCCGCTATCCACAACAGCACCCTTAAGAGCCTCCCTGAACGCTGCCGCGAGACTCATTACTGGCTCAAGAAAACATTCGCATATATCCCCAGACTTAAAGTCTCTAAAATGGCTGCCTTTTGAAGCCAGAATACAGCTAAAAATTGCAGTTATGACACACGCGGCCGTGCACCACAATGCACCCAACTACCTCGCTCAAAAGTTTGCTATCTCAGGAGGTTCGAGGTCCAATAGAAGCACAAAAAACCGACTCCTAAAACCTCGTAGATTCCGGAAAGAGAAAACATACAAGCGCTCCTTCTCTGGAATGGCACCCAGGATTTGGAACGCGCTCCCGACTGAAACTAGGTTGATCTCCTCCACTGCACTCTTCAAGAAAGAGGTGAAAAACATCCTTCTGGCCAAGATCTCCTGAACATGATTGGTGCTGGATCAGAGACTCTGCATTGCTTTGTATCACTGCTCACCTTGTCCTCTGGCACTATACTTCTAACCTGATGTTGTCACTACCAATATATGTTACACGTTGATTCACTCTCCAGATGCCCCCACTCAGTGTTCTCGCTACACTAAGGCTTTGGTATAAGCTATCCACACACCCAAGGTACACATGAACACCCCTGTAGTGGGATCAATGACTTGTACCGTCTTATATTACTTGTTTACCTGATTGTATTGTGATATGTTTCATGTATGTTACTATTACCCCACCATGTTAGTGACTACTATATTGCTCCCATTGTCACTCCTACTGCCCCTACCCTGTCTTTGTGAAGCGCTCGGATATCCGTAAGGATCTTGTTCGCGCTATATAAAACTCTGAATAAATAAATAAATAAATGGAAATCATGTGACCACACCAAAATATGCAACATCACAACACACGGCAAAGGCTCCATACTTGGTCTCATCATCACAAAGACTGAACCCAAATAGGGGAAATCAAACCTTGTGATTGGTCAGACCGCCACATTATCACCTTCTACATAATTGAGAAAGGTTAAAACAATTGCGGCACAACCCACACAAGTTAACATCTAGAAAAAAGGGACATGAAGAACCTGAACCACAACTCACTGCCTCCCAACCTCACCAATCGCCTCCTTCCCTCTCCTGGGACCTCAGATGTTTAATCACTGACTGATCACTACCTCGACTCTATTAATTCAATAATCAATGAAGCCGCCCCAGTGTAAGTAAAGAGCGTGTCCACCAAGATCTAGAACCCTCAATGAAGACAGGCGTGCTATGCGAATGACAGAAGGCACATGGACATCTGACCCCTCATCACAGCATCGCAAGATACTTAACACCAAACAAAAAGCATACTTTAAGAAAATAAAAGGCGCAATATGTGAGTTCAGCCTACAGCGGGACCAAGCAAAAAAAGACAAAAAAGCAGTTCGAAGTAGTCGAGAGTCAAACAAAGAAGCAACTCTTACTATCAAAAGACACAAGAAACGACATCCCACACTGTGAACACTTTTCTGCTTTCTTTAAGATAAAGACCAACAACATAAGGAGTGACCTCCTTAATGATGTGAGTCGATACACGAGCCTTATCGAAAGGCCCGACACCCAACCTGAAAGTAACACATGCTGGTCGTTTTTACACACCTACTCTGAAGAAGAAATACACAAACTGCTCGGCAGTTTGAAGCCCTCTAATAAACTCACAGACACACTACCTGCTAATGCTGTTACAGAATTCACCCCCGTTCTCCTACCACTCTGTACTACAATCATTAACAGCTCCCTTCAGCACGGTCTAATCCCACAATCCCTCAAAGTGGGGCAACTCACACGCAGACGCAATAAACCTACAGCTGACCAAGCTGACTTAAACAAATGCCGCCCTGTCATCAATATCCCCACTCAGGCCAAGGTACTGGAAAAATATGGGCGAGGTTACGGGACACACGCATATCTCAAAATGACAATTACGAGAGAAGGAGTTCTAGAAACTTGAAAAAAAGAGTGTCGTTGACAACAAGCATGAAACGACTAAAAAAGGTGTCCATGCCGACAAGGCACAGACACGGGGTCAATCACAACATCAAATTACAAGACCGGTAGGGGCCTGTACTTTGCAATTTAAACAATGGTCAATTACAAGGACTGTAAACTGATCAGAAATGTGCTGTACCTGGAATTTCAATCGACAAAAAAAAACACTTCTCAGAAAAAGTGCACTAGTTGGAATTAAATGATTTGACCAAGACATCTCTAAATGAGCTGGAAGACTACTAATGTTTTCTTTCATCCTGTTTTCGAGAAACTATTAAAATGCTGGCCTCAAGTTGTCCAAAATGATCATGATTTTTGTGACTGCCTCAGCTGTGCTTGGCAATGGAAAACAATAAAAATACATGTCCAGGAGGGGCCTGTACTTTGTCATTTGATGTCTGAACCACTAAATGGACAGTATAGAGCCGAGAAAGCGGCTGAATTTTGAATGGAAATAAAATGAAACAAGATTTTTCAGAAAACAATCGTGACTGAATTACAAGAAAAGTAAAAAACAGCTCAAAATGAGAATAAAGAGCTGGAAGACTACCAATGTTTCTTTCTATCCTGTTTTCCACAAAATTATAAAGTGCTGGCATCGTGATGTCCAAACAGATCTTGAAGTTTTTGACCGCCTCGGCTGTATTTTGAAATGAAAAACAATAGAAGTGCAAGCCCAGATGGGGCCGCCACTTTCTCAATCAGAACATAAAAGTACGTGCCCCAGAGGGGACTGCATTGTGGAATTTGAAGAGTAGAATACTAAATGGACAGTAAACAGACAAAAAAGGCACAGGCACAGAAGGATTTAGGCAGCTCAAGCCAGAGGTAAGCCTAAAGCTACTTGACATACACTGAGGGAAACATTGACAGACTAGTTCCGCATACCAATAACAAACTGCCACCCATGCAGCCAAATGTTTATGGGTGAGGATACGGGACACACGCATATCTCTATATGACAATGACAAGAGAAGGAGTTCTAGAAAGTTGAACAAATAATTCATTGACAACAAGCAATGAACGACCAATAAAGGTGTACACGCCGACAAGGGCCAGACACGGGGTCGATCAGAACATGACAATACCAGCCCGGTAGGGCCCTGTATTTTGTGATTTAAAGTATTGGCAATTAAAAGGACCGTAAAGAGATCATAAAGGGGCTGTACTTTGAATGTAAAGCAACAGAAAAAACACTTACCGAAAAAAGTTCAAGAGTTTCTATTGAAAGAATTGACAAACACATCTCTGAATGAGCTAAGACTACTAATCTTTTCTTTAAACCTGTTTTCCATGAAAGAATAAAACACGGGCCTCAAGTTGTCCAACATGATCATGAAGTTTATGGATGCCTCAGCTGTGGATTACACAGAACTCGTTAGTATACTGGTAGACCCCACTCACAATTACCTTCAATCTTAATGAAAGTACTTATAGATGGAACAGAATTGACCTGAGGAAACACACCTCGATTTCAGAGACTCAAAAAAGTGCCAATGGATTGCACACATGAATTAAAGACAGAATGACCCAATTATCAAAAAAGATATAGGAACATATGAGGAGCAGAACTCGTTAGTATACTGGTAGACCCCACTCACAATTACCTTCAATCTTAATGAAAGTACCTGAGGAAACACACCTCGATTTCAGAGACTCAAAAAAGTGCTTGGCAATGGAAAACAATAGTACAGGTCAGGAGGGGCCTGTACTTTGTCAATAAGAACATAAAAGTACAGGCCCAGGAGGGGCCTGCACTTTGTAATTTGAATACTGGACCAGTAAATGGACAGTAAACAGCTCAGAAAGGGGCTGTACTTTGAATTGAAACCAACAGAAGAAAGACTTCTCAGGAAAGGGTCTCGAGTTTGAATTGAATGAATAGACAAACACATCTCTGACTGAGTTGGAACATGTGGAATTGGATTAAGCACATTAAATAGAGACTCTCGCCGGGGTCAAGAAGAGACAGCCGGCATTTGAAATAGTTTATTCTAGAGGTAGAACCCCTCGTTAATATAGTGGGAGATCCCACTTACAATTATTTGGATTGTTGAATGGAACAAGTTTAATCTACATGGAATGAGTTGAATGAAACATGTGGAATTGGATTAAGCACATTAAATAGAGACTCTCGCCGGGGTCAAGAAGAGACAGCCGGCGTTTGAAATAGTTTATTCTAGAGGTAGAACCCCTCGTTAATATAGTGGGAGATCCCACTTACAATTATTTGGATTGTTGAATGGAACAAGTTTAATCTACATGGAATGAGTTGAATGGAACATGTGGAATTGGATTAAGCACATTAAATAGAAACTCTCGCCGGGGTCAAGAAGAGACAGCCGGCGTTTGAAATAGTTTATTCTAGAGGTAGAACCCCTCGTTAATATAGTGGGAGATCCCACTTACAATTATTTGGATTGTTGAATGGAACAAGTTTAATCTACATGGAATGAGTTGAATGGAACATGTGGAATTGGATTAAGCACATTAAATAGAGACTCTCGCCGGGGTCAAGAAGAGACAGCCGGCGTTTGAAATAGTTTATTCTAGAGGTAGAACCCCTCGTTAATATAGTGGGAGATCCCACTTACAATTATTTGGATTGTTGAATGGAACAAGTGTAATCTACATGGAATGAGTTGAATGGAACATGTGGAATTGGATTAAGCACATTAAATAGAGACTCTCGCCGGGGTCAAGAAGAGACAGCCGGCGTTTGAAATAGTTTATTCTAGAGGTAGAACCCCTCGTTAATATAGTGGGAGATCCCACTTACAATTATTTGGATTGTTGAATGGAACAAGTTTAATCTACATGGAATGAGTTGAATGGAACATGTGGAATTGGATTAAGCACATTAAATAGAGACTCTCGCCGGGGTCAAGAAGAGACAGCCGGCGTTTGAAATAGTTTATTCTAGAGGTAGAACCCCTCGTTAATATAGTGGGAGATCCCACTTACAATTATTTGGATTGTTGAATGGAACAAGTGTAATCTACATGGAATGAGTTGAATGGAACATGTGGAATTGGATTAAGCACATTAAATAGAGACTCTCGCCGGGGTCAAGAAGAGACAGCCGGCGTTTGAAATAGTTTATTCTAGAGGTAGAACCCCTCGTTAATATAGTGGGAGATCCCACTTACAATTATTTGGATTGTTGAATGGAACAAGTTTAATCTACATGGAATGAGTTGAATGGAACATGTGGAATTGGATTAAGCACATTAAATAGAGACTCTCGCCGGGGTCAAGAAGAGACAGCCGGCGTTTGAAATAGTTTATTCTAGAGGTAGAACCCCTCGTTAATATAGTGGGAGATCCCACTTACAATTATTTGGATTGTTGAATGGAACAAGTTTAATCTACATGGAATGAGTTGAATGGAACATGTGGAATTGGATTAAGCACATTAAATAGAGACTCTCGCCAGGGTCAAGAAGAGACAGCCGGCGTTTGAAATAGTATATTCTAGAGGTAGAACCCCTCGTTAATATAGTGGGAGATCCCACTTACAATTATTTGGATTGTTGAATGGAACAAGTTTAATCTACATGGAATGAGTTGAATGAAACATGTGGAATTGGATTAAGCACATTAAATAGAGACTCTCGCCGGGGTCAAGAAATAGTTTATTCTAGAGGTAGAACCCCTCGTTAATATAGTGGGAGATCCCACTTACAATTATTTGGATTGTTGAATGGAACAAGTTTAATCTACATGGAATGAGTTGAATGAAACATGTGGAATTGGATTAAGCACATTAAATAGAGACTCTCGCCGGGGTCAAGAAGAGACAGCCGGCGTTTGAAATAGTTTATTCTAGAGGTAGAACCCCTCGTTAATATAGTGGGAGATCCCACTTACAATTATTTGGATTGTTGAATGGAACAAGTTTAATCTACATGGAATGAGTTGAATGAAACATGTGGAATTGGATTAAGCACATTAAATAGAGACTCTCGCCGGGGTCAAGAAGAGACAGCCGGCATTTGAAATAGTTTATTCTAGAGGTAGAACCCCTCGTTAATATAGTGGGAGATCCCACTTACAATTATTTGGATTGTTGAATGGAACAAGTTTAATCTACATGGAATGAGTTGAATGGAACATGTGGAATTGGATTAAGCACATTAAATAGAGACTCTCGCCGGGGTCAAGAAGAGACAGCCGGCGTTTGAAATAGTTTATTCTAGAGGTAGAACCCCTCGTTAATATAGTGGGAGATCCCACTTACAATTATTTGGATTGTTGAATGGAACAAGTTTAATCTACATGGAATGAGTTGAATGGAACATGTGGAATTGGATTAAGCACATTAAATAGAGACTCTCGCCGGGGTCAAGAAGAGACAGCCGGCGTTTGAAATAGTTTATTCTAGAGGTAGAACCCCTCGTTAATATAGTGGGAGATCCCACTTACAATTATTTGGATTGTTGAATGGAGCAAGTTTAATCTACATGGAATGAGTTGAATGGAACATGTGGAATTGGATTAAGCACATTAAATAGAGACTCTCGCCGGGGTCAAGAAGAGACAGCCGGCGTTTGAAATAGTTTACTCTAGAGGTAGAACCCCTCGTTAATATAGTGGGAGATCCCACTTACAATTATTTGGATTGTTGAATGGAACAAGTTTAATCTACATGGAATGAGTTGAATGAAACATGTGGAATTGGATTAAGCACATTAAATAGAGACTCTCGCCGGGGTCAAGAAGAGACAGCCGGCGTTTGAAATAGTTTATTCTAGAGGTAGAACCCCTTGTTAATATAGTGGTAGATCCCACTTACAATTACTTGAGGTCTGGCCTCAAAGACTATAGAAGAAACTGAAAAACAATGTGTGGTGCACCAAAAGACAGTAGTAAAGTCCAAGCCATCATTGGCCAACAATTGTTGCAGCCAAAGGTTAACCTTATAATGCAAAATAAGGTCTATAACAATAGTATAATTAGTACATCAGAGTAGAGGGGTATACTCACTATAGTTCCTAATCCTCAAAAAGGAAGTCAATAAGACCACTATTAGACCTCAGAGCCCTAAAAAGGTCACACTGAAAAAAGCATAGTGCCACTGCTGTGACAAGGAGACTACCTGGCAAA
Source organism: Lissotriton helveticus (assembly GCF_964261635.1). Classification (NCBI taxonomy): domain Eukaryota; kingdom Metazoa; phylum Chordata; class Amphibia; order Caudata; family Salamandridae; genus Lissotriton; species Lissotriton helveticus. The sequence goes on along the minus strand of NC_136059.1, from coordinate 539,980,102 downwards.
TTAGGGTCTCTGACGTTTACTTCCACATACCTATACCCACCGCACACAGGAAATATCTCAGATTTACCATACAAGTACAACACTATCATTTCATAATGCATCCATTGGTTGCCAAACAGTGTATACACTTATTTCTTCAGTTCCCCATACTTACGGGTATGATGTCTGCATTATAACATTCAACAATATCAAATTATGATTGCCATAAAAGCAATGTGCGATATAAGAAGTATATACACAAATGTGCTGTTTGATTGGAAACCATAACTTCAAAGGTTCCAATAACAGTGTATGTGTAATGTCTTGGCTGTTACACACATCTGCTGGATTAGGGGTCAAAGCGCCAGGATGCCCTTGGAGGTGACAGGTTTGCGCTATAGAAGTATACCAAAAAAAAAAAAAAAAAACATTCTTTGAAGCAACAAACTGTATCATTATCCCCATTTTCTTATAATTCTAGTATTGCATATAAACTACATTTCATAACAAGATTAACATTTAATGTGCCATATGTCTACCAAGTGGACGTTGGCTGACATTTTATGTATCTAAATTTAGGAAAGAGGTCATTTTGCCTGTTTTAATATGTTATGCGTAGCATTTAAATTTGATACACAATATTGAATATAACCAAAGTATAACTTCAAGGTTGTGTGCTTTTTGGCCCAGACTTTGTGTTAATTTTTTTTCTAACTAAACGATATATGATCTTTTATCATAATTATGATGTGAATTAACAACATAAAATAAAATCTTGAAATAATGAGCAATTTATATGTCAACATTTTCATCCCGGATGCCTATTTCAGATTCATATTGTTGACGAGGTTTAAAAGAATTTTTGAGATATTTTGATGGCGTGCTGTCATTGACATAAAAAGATGTCTAATGTTGACAAGAACTCTTTGCACACGGCTTAACATGACTGGTTTGTCAACTGTAAATAGAGGGACTGATCACGGTGAAAGTGATACAGGCAAATCGAAGGACAAGCAGAATATGTGTTACAATTTAAGGTTAAAAAATAACTTTGTATTTCCGTGGGATCCAAACATTGTAGTGTTTGAGAGGTGGATCATAGTACAAATTTTGCAGAGGCTAGATGATAAGTGAAAACTGAAATTGCAAAGCATAGACATTGTATGTAAGGAGCACAGGCGTAGATGTTTCGGTATCACCAAAATAGTTATGTCAAATTTTGACAGACAACCAAGTTGAGGGACTTCAAGGTAGATTTTCGGGGTGAGGTAAGTTGAAAATCAGTAAACAGTAAGGAACTGCATAACACATGAAAAACACACAATGACTACCTTTTTGAATTGTTCCAGTGTTCCGACCATACAGACAACAAAAAATTCAAATTGTCATTATTATTTCTGGGTACATGCTGCTAAGAAGGCATGGTGATTTTTGGGGAAATCAGATAGCCACAGTCAGTGCTATCAACAGATAGGATCGAACATAAGCCAAGCACCGTATGAGTGATGGAAATAGGTTGCTTTAAATACCTAAAAGCACATACTAACTGTCGATAATGGCGGTTGATTTCAAGTTAGGAAATGTGCGTTTCAATGTAGTTAAAGGATGAAGTACACCTAATTTTATATTTCAACATCCACTCACCATTACTCAATCATGGATTTAGAAGGAAAATATCGCTAATGACAAACAGTAAAGAAGTTAACTTGCTTAATACCGAGAAGAGCACAGGACATGACACTTCAGACCATGTTGATGTACAACTGATTAGCAAAAACATTATAAGTAACATAATTACCATGCTTTTTCAAACACATTTGATACAAATGAAACCTCGATCAAAAGGCAACGAAGACATGTCAACTTTTATGCATTTCAAATGAATCCATCGGCGGCACTCATTGCATAGGACGGTGGACAAACCAGAGGAGGTACAATTACATCCGCCACAGAGATCTAAGACAGAATCTAAAATTTAAGAAAGAGAAACAATGCAGCATGAAACAGGGGTAGTGTAAAATGAACATTATTGAACGAAGTGATAAACAATCAACAGTGGAGACAGTGAAAACAATAATAAGTCTTCGATTCATTGAAAACAGTCCAAAAAAAATAATACATAGAAAATGGACATTTGGCAATCCAAAAATACAGCGGTTGTATTTTAAAAAAGAATATTGTAGAATAATTCCCTCTAACCTGAGAACTCCATGAGCTTCATTGCAATAAAGAGTCTGTAATCCTCCAGAAAAGCAGCATTTATTATCTCTTGATGCGGAACAGGAAAACCACTTAGGTACGATTCTGCAAACTAAACAAACATCCCCAAAAATGAAAGTTGGAGAAGTAAGGAAATGTTACCTAATTAATCTTTAAAAACAATTTACTGTTTTAAATTTGGGAAAAATCCATCAAAGCTCAGAAAATAGCGACATTCATATCGTGAGAATAATCTTAAAAAACTTAAAGTCAAAAACATAGCAACATACACTTGCATTATCACCAAAGTAAGTTCCGAAGTTGGAACATAATAAGCATAGCTTAACATAAAACCATCGAAGATAACATAAATAGATGAAAACAGTATTGCAAAATTACCAGCATGCAAAAAACACCACAATTGTAGCTGTCCTGTTGCTTGGCGTTACTTTCTACCACTAACTCCCATTGGTCATGATCTTTACAACCGATTGCCTGTAGGAAAGCACTTTACAAACATATGAAGAGTTATTTTTCATATTTCTTCTACCAACAAAAAAATACAAGATGTAACTAGAATGAACAATTACTATCTTAAAAACATAACTCCCCAGTGTAACAAGACTTCAAGATTTACACACATTTCAAAAACAAGTTAAGTATACTCTTACCTCCAATTTAATAAACACTGACGGTACCTTGCAACATCAGCAACGATAGAGTCGTACAGTAATAAAATTTTGGACAAAGGTTTCACTATCTGCAAAGAAAAATAGAATGGCAAAAAAGTTTTGAAACTTAAGTCTTTTTACATACATTTCAGATTTCAAAACTTGTGGAAGGGAAATGCTAGCAGAGGGATTAATAAATTAACAAACATCAGGCATAACATCTATTACATGAAAAACACATGCAGATGAAATCATTACATTTTACACTCACAATTAGTATCCAATGCATTCCCGTATTGGTGGGACACAGGACAGTCTCCTTTTCAAAAAGAAGAAGCTATGAAATAAAGAACAAAATAAAGATATTCAAAATTCTCACAAAAATGAATAACACAATTATCAGATAAAACAAATCAGATACAGGAAAAACATAACAGTATTTACCCGGCAAGAAGATGATGGATAATTGCCACTGAATACAGAGGAAGCCACTGTGGCAGACATCAATATGCACTAAATATTAAAGAAATATAATGAGGTGAGAATACTGTCTGAAAATGTACTTTAAAAATGAGGAACAATAATAAGTTATCTGATTACTTTTTGTTTCAAAGATAAGTACCTTTGCTCTTGGCATACATAGTCTTGACAGATAAGCATCTATCACCTTCAAAAGTATAAGAAGAAAAACTGTCCATTACGACTTGCACTAAAATGACAAGCATACAAAAGTACAGTACGTACACTAAAATTTTTTTTAAAGTAAGCATACCTCGTCACATATTCATTCATTTGGTTTCAAGGTGGCAAACGAAGAATCATATAGTTTATAACTTGAAACTATTGCTTCCAACCTTCCAGTGATAGGTTTATTCCACACATCGAGAACTTGCTTCTTCAAAACAGACACAAAGGATAGAGGGGATGGAGGCCATGATGGAGACATTGTAAGCTGTGCTGTAGACGCAGAAATGTGTGGTGGAGTTGCTGAGAAGCTTGATGGAGATGGTGCAAGTACTGCTGGAGACATTGCGAACCGTGCTGGAGACCGGGCGAGCCGTGATGGAGACAGGGCGAGCCGTGATGGAGACGGGGCGAGCCGTGATGGAGACGAGGCGAGCCCTAGTGGAGCCGGGGCAAGCCCTGCAGGCGATGATGAAAGGTTGCTTGGAAGAGAGACATTTTGCAATTCTTGGGAACTTGATGGTGACAGTCGGAGAGGTGCAGGACATGATGGAAGCACAGAAGACCAACTATCACTGTTCATTGTGCCTGCAGAAACATTTTTTATAAAACAACATTATTAACAAGTTCATTCAATAAACACAGTACTATATCGTGTACCTATAACAAATAAAAACATAAAAATTGTTCAGGATAGTCAATTCGTCTGGTCTTTACAGTATCGTGTCCAGAACAAGTCTGTTCATATCACTTTAAGAGAAACATAAAAAAGCTGCACCATGATTAGTAGGTGAAGAATGAAAGCAATGTACTACAGCAAGAAATTACCTGGATTGCTTACATTGTAAGGCCTCAACATGTCCAAATTAAAAGTTCTACTTAATACTGTGTTTTTAGCATTCATTAGCTTTACACGCTTTCCTTTTACTTCAGAAACAGTGTAGGGTCCTGAAAATCTGTGCTCCAAAACGCCGCCTTTTCTGGTGGAACGCCTAGTATTTTGCAATAACACTAACTGTCCTTTTTGAAAGATGTATGGCTGATATTTCTTGCAAAGTCTATTTTTAAATTTGAGTTTCTGCCTTTCCTGGCCAACCTCTATATTCTGCTTTGCCTGCTCATGCAAGTCTGCTGCTCTAATTTTCATTTCTGCAACAATGGAGGGATATTCGCTTTCTGATGGTAGTACATACTCATGCTAATAAAGGAAACATAAAAATCAATAAATGATTTTTAATTGCATAGAAATAAAATTAGACTTTATAAATACAATCGATTAACAAATAAGTAATACTTAATTAGTGTGGAAAGAAAACTAAAGTACTACATAGCAAATTTTGCACACATACCAAATAACAAATACCAATATTAATTCAAGTCTTGGAAATCTCATACCTGCTCATCATCAAGCTCACAAGGGAATTTTGGTTCACGACCCAAGTACAGTAGAAAGGGGGAAAATTTTGTGGTGGAATGCGGCTTCGATCGTAAGGAAAACAAAACATGGTCCAAATAACGATCCCAATCAGTCTGGTGCTCATTCACGTACTTGGTCAATGTGCTGTACAAAGAAACACGATGTTGCTTATGTGTTTTTTAAAACTAACAAATCATTATTGGACATTGTTTTCAACAAACATATGTGATGATTACAGACTTAACATACAAAAAAACATTAATGACGTTCAAAAGAGACACAATATAGAAACGATACAGCAAAGTATGCACAAGTCACAAAAATAAACACCTTGTTTGTGTGATTGTGAGCACATGGCATAAATCATCCATAGAGCCAAAGTACACATAAAATCGATTGCAGCTCCATAAGAATTTTCGCAATCTTATTTTACGGCTTACCTGATTGAGGTATTTTTTGGATACACAACTGCTAACCTATTAAGCCTCTCATTACCACACCCTATCCATTATGAAGTGTAGTAACCTCCCTGTTGCCCCTATCCCTGTCTCTGTCAAGCGATCGGATACCTGTTAAGATCTTTTGCTCGCTATATAAAAATTTAAATAAATAAAGCAACAATTACCTTTTTATGTTAGTATTTGTACGCTCATCTAAACCATTTGTCTGGGGATGATAGGGTGCACTTACAGACCGTTCAATGTTCAACAGCTTACAGATGTTAGCGTTAACCTGAAAAGAAAAGTTCAGAACTTTCTAAAACAATTGTGCAATACAAGTTAACAATCAGAAGGATTACAAAACGACTCACTACATAATTCACAAATAAGAAAAACTATGAGAATACATGAAAACAGGACAACAATGTCAGAAAAAGATACTTTGCTTACCTCGTTGACAAACTCCCGCCCTTGATCTGAGAGGATCCTTTCAGGACTACCATGGCGCAGAAAGATTTCCAAAAGTTTCAAAGCAACCTCAGATGCAGTCTTTGTTTTTAAAGGGAATGCCTCAACCCATTTCGACAAATAATCGGTTGCAGGTAAAATATATCTGTATCCAGCAGGAGTTGTTGGTAAGGGTCCCATCAAATCCACTCCTAGAAGCTCCCAAACACGAGTCACCTACAAATAAAACAATTGCAAAAGTGTGGGATATGAAATAGCAAAACATGATTCTGCGGATAGACCTTCAAATATAAAGTATGACATTTCTTAACATACTTTTATCGGTTTTAACTCGGGGCACTTCATGAGAGATGGCTGTTCCTTTTGACATGCATCACAAAGTTTAATCTGCAAATACATAATTGCGATGCTCAGTTAAACATGATGTCTGATTATAAAGAAACGCTCACATTACAGCAGATCATAGTAAAAAAAAAAAAGGAAAAACTAAAGAAGATTTACATTCAACATAAGAAATTGAAATAACAGGAAACAATAACACTCACCCATTCTTTGATATGAGTTGACATATCGGGCCAAAAAAAACGGGCACTGATGCTTCGCTGTGTCTTATTAATACGAGAATGACCACCAAATGTCGAAGAATGAAATTCATGAAATATATTTCGAGCAGCTTCAGCACCAACAACAACTTTTCTCTTCACATCGTTCAATTTATGGAACAAATATCCATCTATCAACGATAATGAATAAGAAACAAAAACAAAGATTTACCAAACAAGCATGATAGAAATCCAAAGTCAACAAGCAATACAGCACATATTATACACACTTTCGACCATTGAGAATTAACATTACAAAATAAGATACCTTCACATACGAAGTTTTTGGACATTCGACGCAATGCATGCTTATCAACCTTGGTGAAACAAACTGGATACACATTACGGCTCAAATATGCCAGAAGCTGATTGAACTTTAAGGGATCCATTTTAATTAGCACTAAAAAGACAAAAAAATTGTTTTTCAATATGCATAAACAGCATGGGGACGACAGAAAAATAAAATGACACCATCAAAACCTCGAGCATGTACAAATGATAACATAAATAGATGCCATACACTTTGAACTAAAAAAAAAAATACAAAGCCATTAAGGAGATGATAAAGGGAAAATGGCATCAGAAAAGATGTCTGACTTTACAGTACAAGAAAATGTGCTATACAGAGAGAGATGATATCTTCGAAATTTTAAAAAGAACTATGAATGTCAAACACTTTCTACGACATTAAACGGCTAATAAGACTACATCATTTTAACTCAAAGCTAAAAAATAGAGGCAACATAGAAGGAATGCTACAAAAAGAAGGTTTCAGTATCATTACAGTGTGCTGAGAAAACTTTATTTTCACTATGGCTATGGAAATGACTTCTAATCATAAGACACCATACTGCTTGAATACGGAGTACATTACCAAGGGTGATGATAGCAATAATGACATTCAGAGACAATCAAATTAGAGCTCACGAAATGAGGTTTAAATAGAGTATTTCAAAAACAAATTCATTTTCAAACATTTTGCTGACGTCAGGACATAATTTACATTGACAGCTCATTCAACCACTTATGTCAATCGATGAAACTTCGAAGAATACTCAGAAAAGAAAAAAGATGGGCTTAAATATCAGGGTGAGATGACAATGTAAAAAGCACTCACCAACTACAAGGAACACAAGAGCCGTTTGCCGTGCTAAGAGAATGCTTATTGAAAACAAGGAAGAGATGGAATACACACTGAAGTGGAACAGACGCCAAACAAGGTTTGGACAGCAGACTGTAAGCAGGGCTGTGACTGTTATACTGTCAGCAGGGCTGTGAGTGTGACCTAGGAAACAGAAAAAAATAACAATTATTAATGTTGACTCACATTATATTACAGACGTTGCACAATGAAGGTGTGATGATCAACAACTAATACTTCATAAAACACTTCCATAAACATCATCATTAATCACAGACCAGACACATGAGGTGGTTAACAGAAAAAGTCAGTCGAGAAGGAATGGGCGGACGCCATTTTGAAAAGTACCTAGATGCGTCACAGTTTTGAAATAATTCACACATTGGTGGGGTAAATAGAATTAAAGTTGAACAAATGCAATGCAAGGAGACGCAAAGCACAATATTATTTAAGATTTTTTGGTGACTGCAATTTCAAACAAGCAGTGGTAATGCAATAGGTCTCGCATTAGAAAAGTAGGAACTATTGGTCTTGTAAATGACAAATATTTTATTTATGTCTTGCTTTTTAAAATAGCTAAATGGATAGCTTTGTCATTTTCAAAGCCAATAGTTATAACTTTTGAGAATGTGACACTTGTAGCATTTGGAATGCAACTTGTTTTTTATTTACGTGACTTAGATGCCAGCTCTGGGCGTTAGGCCACATATCTAGAGAGGACGACAGTGCAGCAGAGGAGAGAAGCACAGAGAGGGAGATGAGAGTGCAGCAAGGAAGAGAAGCACGGAGAGGGAGCCCAAGAGTGAAGCAAGGGTGAGATGAACGGACAGGGAGCCTGAGAGTGCAGCAGGGGACAGAAGCATGGAGAGGGAAACAGAGAGAATCAGGGGCGAGAAGTACGGACAGGGAGCACAAGAACGAAGCAAGAGAGAGAAGCAGGAGAGGGAGTCTGAGAGTATAGAAAGGGAGAGAGTTGAGTATAGAAAGGGAGAAAATGAGTTTGGGAGAGAGCCATGAGAGGTGGAAGGCAGGGCAATGGAGATAGACCTGGGAAAGGAGTAACCATGAGGGAGATGAAGATGAGAACAACAGGAAAAAACTAGTGGTGTTGACTAATGCCGAAATGGTATAAATGATGCTGTGTTAGTGCTCATTGACAATCGTGTGGACCATGAGGAGAGATGGGAGAGGGGAGGGGAGAGAAGGGAGAGTGAGGAAAGAGGGGAGAAAGGGAGGAGAGTGTGGAGAGAGGAGAGAGGGTAGAGGAGAGAGAAGGAAGAGTGTGGAGAGAGATGGTGGAGGGGAGGGGAGAGTGAGAGTGAGGAAAGGGGGGAGAGAGAAGACAGGAGAGTTGTGAGAGGGGAGAGTGGTGAGAGGGTGGAGAGTGGTGAGAGGGAGGAGAGTGGTGAGAGGGAGGGTAGAGTGGGGATAGAGGGGGAGGGGAAATTGATGGGAGAGTGAGGAGTGAGAAAGCAACAAAAAAAAGTGAAAAAGAGAAGGGAGGGGAGAGTGATGGTGAGAGGGGAGAGTGGTGAGAGTGCATACTGGTGAGGTGGGATGAGAGAAGATAGTGGTGAGAGGGCAGAGTGGTGAGAGGGCAGAGTGGTGAGAGGGCAGAGTGGTGAGTGGAGAGGGAAGAGTGGAGAGGAGAGAGGAGAGGGGAGAGTGGTGAGGAGAGGGGAGTGGTGTGAGAGGGGAGAGTGGTGGTGAGAGGGGAGAGGGGAGAGTGGTGGTGAGAGGGGAGAGTGGTGATGAGAGGGGAGAGTGGTGGTGACAGGAGAGAGTGGTGGTGAGAGTGGTGTTAAGAGGGGAGAGTGGTGGTGAAGGGGGAGAGTGGTGAGGAGAGAGTCAGGCCTGGAGAGAGTGAGGAGAGGGGTGAGTGAGCAGAGGGGAGAGAGGGGTGAGTGAGGAGAGAGAGATTGGAGAGGGAGTGTAGTGGTGAGAGTTGAGATGGGGAGAGGGGTGGGTGAGGAGAGGGGTGAGTGAGGAGAGGGGAGTGAGTGAGAAGAGAGTGGGATTTGAGAGAGGGAGGGGAGAGTGTTGAGAGGGGAGGCGAGGGGAGGTTGAGGAGAGAATGAGGGGTGAGTGAGAAGAGCGGGGGGAGGGGAGGTTGAGGAGAGAGGGAAGATGGGAGGCGGAGAGTTATTTTTCACTTTTCAAAAAGCCTTTTAAAAATATCTCTCAAACTTTTTTTATTTGCACCTTTATAATCAGTCATTGGTTCGAGAGCAGCTAAGGTATGCACTTCCCGGAGACAAGCATGTGATTTATGAGGTATTTGTGCTTGACTTGATAGCGGTAATATGGCAGAATGGCAGTAAAAAAGGTAATAGAATATGATTTATGTCTAAACTTTTCCTCACTAACTCACGTTCTGAGAGATGAGGCCGCTTTGGGTCAGAGACTTTTACCGGCCACTTCTGAGGAGGATGAGGAGAGGTAGAAGGGAGAAGTCGCGCCAGGAGCCTACTGAGGGCGCGCATAAAAACCTACCACTTCTGAGGAGGATGTGGTAAGGTCGAAGGGAGAAGTCGCGCTACTGAGGGCGCGCATAAAAGCTATAAGATTCACCTGGAGTCTTTATAGGCACTTCTCACAGAGGATACAACTCCCTTTTTTCATCCATGACACTACATCAGGGAAGCCCTCTTGACCGGACATTAGGAGTGTATACCAAATATATCCATGTCTAATATTACTGCCTCACCAAGATGATCCTCATCTACGATGATCGTCGACGACGGCCTCTTCCTCGATGGTCGTCGACGATGGCCTCTTCTACGAGGGTTGTTGACGACCGCCTCATCTACAGTGGTCGTCGACGACAGCCTCGTCTACGAGCACCCACCCTCCTCCCCGGAGAGTCAGTTATGGAGACCCCATGTTTGTCCGGCATGAAAGTGAGTTTTACCATCTTCACAGCCCCTTGCCAAAGCCTTCACGGTGTAAGCTCCACATAGGCACCGTTGAATTTTCTTTGTGCATACATATTTAATGCCCGTGCAACTAACAAGAAACTTTAAAAAGCAATTGGGAAGGGGAGTTGCGGTGCGCCGCAAGGCAGTTGGGTTCCCGGGAGAGGCACAGCTAGGAGGGTGAAGGGAACAAATCCACTCCTCGAGAGCTGTGAGAAAATGCGCGGCTGTCATTTGAAAAGATAAAACACAGCAGGCGCCCGGTTGATGAAAGCTGTATGCTGCGGAGGGCAGGTGAGAATGGGTGGGTGAAAAAAGAAAAAACGAGAAGTGTTGATGAATTTTGGAGATGATTGAAAAGCAGCAGCGAGATGGAAAACAAAGTGAGTGAGGAGGGATGTGGCGGTACACAGAAGCAAGGATGAAATGTCCCGAAATGCACAATTGAATTAAAAGTAGACAGGAGGAAATGCCGACAGTGAAGAAGAGAACAAAAAAGAGCGTAACAGAACGAGAGAGGGAGACGTAGAGAGCGGAAGAACGTAAGGTAAATGGAGGAGAGTGAAACCTAGCGGGATCTATGATGTTTTTGAAAACAGATGCATTTAAAAGAACCACACAGGCATATGGCGGACTTTAGACGAACATTTACTCGCTAATGAATGGGCACACGCCATTTGCTAACTTGAATATACATCGCATGATTATGAGGAACACCACATGGCTAGATTACATATAAATCACGTTGCAAATATACATTGCCAGTACACGACGAACAACAATTCTAATTTTGTGCTGGTTGCACATTCAAACACGCACATGTCGGATTTTAACGCAGACAGAATACCAATTACAGAACAGGCACATGGGGTGCTTTACAGAACAAGCATTTGCGATGCAATCGGTCTCGCCTTTTGGGACCTTACATGCATTTAGCTATGCAGCAGATTAGCCTGGGTGCTGAAACATCTACTGTTCTTTAACATGGAGGGAAAGTAAGCACCAAAATACGTAACACGCCAGGTATGGGAACACTTGGAGAGAAATATTGCCATTCAGCAAGAAATGGTATAGTCCGAAGCTCTGTTTTTAATTTAAAATAAAATCAGGGCCTTCGGTGGTCATATCAATGACAATACAAGATTAAAAACAAATATTATTGTCTACTGGTCGTTTTCGATCCGTAAAACAAAGGCAGTTGGGCAGAAAAAAATGAACCTACAAGTCCTAGGGCTGATGTCCAAAGACCAAAAAAAACATCCACAAAAGAGTATATATTAAAGTATATGCAAGACGGTTTCTACTGCTCAAAATGAAAAAAGCACACATGTGGGTCTGCACAGTCGCAGAACCAATGAAATGGGTTCACTGGTCCCCTTTCGGTTGCTGTATTAATGTGTTAAACTGGTGTAACATGTGCTGCATTAGGCCGCATAAATAAATGAGCTATGGCCTTGTGTTCCCTGCATCTAATCGTGCACCGGTCTCTATCACTGATTAGGCATTCACAGCGACAATAAGGCTTGCCAGCGCTTGACGCTGCAACACAGGTGAAGACATAAAATGTCGTTCGAGAAGGAATGGGCGGGCGCCATTCCGAACAGTAACTCGATGCGTCACAGTTTTGAAAAAAGAAACACATGGGTGGGGTCAATAGAATTACAAATGGAGATATATGATGGTTAGCAATTCAACAAAGAAAAGTTTTGGGTTTAAACGCAGAATCGATTAAAAGTAAGGACCGCGCACATGGCGGACTTTCATGTAGAAATATAGATTTATGATGGCTGCGCATTCAGCCACGCACATCTGGGCTTTCGACGCCGACTGAAAGCCCGGGGTAAAATCGTGCACCGGTCTCTATCACTGGTTAGGCATTCGCAGCGACAAAAAGGCTTGCCAGCGCTTGGCGCTGCAACACAGGAGAGCCCTTAAAATGTCGTTCGAAAAGGAATGGGCAGGCGCCATTTCGAACAGTAACTCGATGCGTCACCGTTTTGATAAAATACACATGGGTGGGGTCAATAGAATTATAAATGATGATATAAAATGCAAGGACATGCACAAGATTAATTTACAAATTGTGATGGTTAGAAAAGAAAAAAGCAAACAAATCCCCCCGGCCCTCACTTACCACATGCCGTCTGCGGCCCACAAGCCCGTAAGTACCGTGATGGGGCCACATAAACGATGGAGCACGCACACGCCCACCACAATTAGGCCTGGAGCGCGCCTTGGAAGAGACTCTGGAGGACACTAGCGTGACGCCGTGAGCGTGCACGTTGGTGTTCCCAGCATCTCGAGCGTTTACAGTCCGGGGTAAAATCGTGCACCGGTCTCTATCACTGATTAGGCATTCACAGCGACAATAAGGCTTGCCAGCGCTTGACGCTGCAACACAGGTGAAGACATAAAATGTTGTTCGAGAAGGAATGGGCGGGCGCCATTCCGAACAGTAACTCGATGCGTCACAGTTTTGAAAAAAGAAACACATGGGTGGGGTCAATAGAATTACAAATGGAGATATATGATGGTTAGCAATTCAACAAAGAAAAGTTTTGGGTTTAAACGCAGAATTGATTAAAAGTAAGGACCGCGCACATGGCGGACTTTCATGTAGAAATATAGATTTATGATGGCTGCGCCTTCAGCCACGCACATCTGGGTTTTCGACGCCGACTGAAAGCCCGGGGTAAAATCGTGCACCGGTCTCTATCACTGGTTAGGCATTCGCAGCGACAAAAAGGCTTGCCAGCGCTTGGCGCAGCAACACAGAAGAAAACATAACATGTCGTTCGAGAAGGAATGGGCGGACGACACTTTGAACAGTAACTCGATGCGTCACATTTTTGAAAAAAAAAAAATATGGGTGGGGTCAATAGAATTACAAATGCAGATACGAAATGCAAGCACATGCACAACATTTATTTTCAATTTGTGAGGATTAGGAATTAAACAAAGAAAAGTTTGGAGTTTTAAAGCAGAATCTATTACAAGTAAAAAAGGGGAACATGGCGGACTTTCATGCAGAAATCTACAATTATGCTGGCTGCACATTCAAACACGCACATGTTGGCTTACGACACAGACTGAAAAAAAAACGTCAAAAGACGTCGAAAAATAATTCTACATTTCGGTATGTGGCGCATTAGTAAAAGGAACATGGGTTTTAGCCGCCGACAAGAAAACACAGACGTCGATCAATAATTCTACATTTCGGTTTGTTGCGCATTACTAAAAGGAACATTTAATAACTAACAATTTACTATAACAATCACTAGAGCAATGACAACCTTTTTAAAAAAAAAAGTAGGAGCGATTACTAAAAGGAACATTTAATACAGAACAACCACTTACAATCACAATACCAAGAACAAGTATAAACCAGCAAAAGACAAGAGCAGAGGAAAGACTCACCGCCGAACAGCTTAAAAAGAATTTCACGAACAACGTCGTGGGATTATATACACAACAGAATTAGATCATTGGTTAAATGGAAGTGCAAGTAAACGTAAGTCTGCGATATGATTGGATGGACTGTGATTCTGAAATGTGATTGGCCTGCGACGAATGTGCGCCGATAAGGGGGTACAATGAATTATAACATACGTAGTGAAACGTCATGAAAACGTCAATGCGCATGCGCAATGTCTGTACGCATGCGCACAAACAGGGGGGGGACGCTCAGTCACGGGGGACGTTGGAACATGGAACACCGGAAAGAGGATGGGGTAGGGGCCCCGAAGAGCATGAGGCACTGGGAATGAGGGCTTCCAGAGACCTGCATGTATCTTCCCCATAACCAGTTTGTGGTTAAACGGTAGCTACGGTTAAACGCTAGTTGTGTGGCTAATTAAGGGTGCGCACCTTTTATTCTTTCAAACAAACCAGTAGTATAGTATTTGAAAAACATGGCATAGTAAGACACCAAGCTCTGAGTGGTCCTCGTGAAATGACAAAGCACACACAGGAAACGGACAAGAGCACTACCTCTCCCAGATCTATTATGAATCACTATTCAGTATAGCGGCTAGGAGATTAAAGAAAGATAGCTCAGCTGCTAAAGAGCCTGCTGCAGAGTTCCATGCCTAACCCTTGTAAGTGACAGTTTCGAGTGAAGTAGGTAAAACGAGCACCACTGACTTGCAGAATCATCAAATATCAGTGAGGCACCCGCAGATAATTCAATATGTGCTGTATTTGGTATGTAGATGGTAGTTGTACCTGTCCAGGAGGGGGTGACTTTCTTCTCTAGCCTTCTCTCCCCAGAGGGAGGAGTCAGTCCCTCTCCCTGCGGAGGGTGATGTCATGCAAACAGTATTAAAACGCCTCCTTTTGGTTTGGCGCTGTCATTTCTGCCTGGAACACACTGGGGTCATCCCCCCTTCCCCCGCCCCTTGGATTGTCACTGGCACATCCCTCACTCCTGAGTGCCTGCTTGTACATTCACCTAAGGTACTCACTCCAATCAGAGAGTAATGCAGGCTTTATCGCCAGATCTTCAGTGCAAGGACTCCCCCCCCCACACACACACACATCCCTCAGGAACTTGATTCAATTCCACCGCCACTGGCAGGCAACTACTTTGACTGTATTCTCAGTCAGATATATTCATATATTTGCGATTTTATAACGTGGACTTAACGCAGCGAGTGGCAGAGCGCTTTTATAAGAGAGGAAAATGTATGCTGAATATACAAAGGCATTACAAAGTGAATTAATTGTATGAATTGTACAAAAAGTATATATATAACTGGCAAGAAAAGCTATTTATATACAGAAATGCAGAGTGTTCCTCCCAACAGATGTAGTACCTGTCGAATAGGTACATTGTGGAAAGAACCTGGAATTTTGAAACGGGTCCCCAGAGGAAGTGACGTTGGAACAGAAAAGATTTCAACTCTCTTTTAAAGATCAGGACTGGTTTTAGGTCAGTGCGACCAGTGCGGCCGCCCTGGGCTCCAACCTGGAAGGTGGGGCGCTGTGTTTAGCAATAACTTAGGATGTAAAAGCATTTGATGCAGAGTTCCTTGTGCGACCAGATTTCAGGCAGCAATAAAAATGTCGGGAAAATGGTGCAAGATAGAAAAGGGTGCAAGGCAGGGGTGGAATAGGGTGCAAGGCAGAGGGGAGAAGGGTGCAAGGTAGGGAAGGGTGCAAGGCAGAGGGGAGAAAGGTTCAAGGCAGAGAGGAGAAGGGTGCAAGGCAGATGGGAGAAGGGTGCAAGGCAGAGGGGAGAAGGGTGCAAGGTAGAGAGGAGAAGGGTGGAAGGCAGTGGGGAGAAGGGTGCAAGGCAGAGGAGAGAAGGGTGCAAGGTAGAGAAGGGTGCAAGGCAGAGGGGGAGAAGGGTGCAAGGCAGAGGAGAGAAGGGTGCAAGGCAGAGAGGAGAAGGGTGCAAGGCAGAGAGGAGAAGGGTGCAAGGCAGGGGAGAGAAGGGTGCAAGGCAGAGGGGAGAAGGGTGCAAGGCAGAGGGGAGAAGGGTGCAAGGCAGAGGGGAGAAGGGTGCAAGGCAGAGGGTAGAAGGGTGCAAGGTAGAAGGGAGAATGGTGCAAGGCAGAGGAGAGAATGGTGCAAGGTAGAAAAGGGTGCACGGCGGAGGGGGAGAAGGGTGCAAGGGGGAGGGGGAGAAGGGTGCAAGGGGGAGGGCGAGAAGGGTGCAAGGCAGAGGGAAGAAGGGTGCAAGGGGGATGGTGATGAAGTTAAAAATGTGCCGCCCCTGGAAACATTTCTGCGGACTCCCATGGCAATGCACACTACTTTGTGAGAGAGAGTGGGAGAGAGTGGGCAGAGAGTGGAGTGAGAGAGAGAGTGGAGAGAGAGAGAGTGGAGAGAGCCAGTGGAGAGAGAGAGTAGAGAGAGAGAGAGAGGGTGGAGAGAGAGAGTGGAGAGAGAGTGGAGAGAGAGAGTGGAGGGAGACAGTGGAGAGAGAGAGAGTGGAGAGAGAGAGTAGAGAGAGAGAGTAGAGAGAGAGTGGAGAGAGAGTGGAGAAAGAGTGGAGGGAGAGAGTGGAGGGAGAGAGTGGAGAGAGAGTGGAGAGGGAGAGTGGAGAGAGTGGAGAGAGAGTGGAGAGAGAGTGGAGAGAGAGTGGAGAGAGATTAGAGAGAGCGTAGAGAGAGTGGAGAGACAGTGGAGAGAGACAGTGGAGAGTGACAGTGGAGAGAGACAGTGGAGAGAGAGAGAGAGTGGAGAGAGCGTGGAGGGACAGTGGAGAGAGTGAGCGAGAGAGAGTGGAGAGAGAGAGAGTGGAGAGAGAGAGAGTAGAGAGAGAGAGAGTGGAGAGAGAGAGTGGTGAGAGAGAGTGGAGAGAGAGAGTGGCGAGAGTGGAGAGAGAGGGGAGATATTGGAGAGAGAGGGAGTGGAGAGAGAGTAGAGAGAGAGAGAAGAGAGAGAGTGGAGAGTGAGTGGAGAGAGAGAGGAGAGAGGAGAGAGAGAGAGAGAGTGGAGAGAGAGAGTGAGTGGAGAGAGAGTGGAGAGCGAGAGAGAGTGGAGAGAGAGAGAGTGGAGAGAGAGTGGAGATAGAGTGGAGAGAGAGTGGAGAGAGAGTGGAGAGAGTGAGGAGAGAGAGTGGAGAGAGAGAGAAGAGGGAGTGGAGAGAGAGTGGAGAGAGAGAGTGGAGAGAGAGAGAGTGGAGAGAGAGTAGAGAGAGAAGGGAGAAAGAGAGAAGAGAGAGAGTGGAGGGAGACAGTGGATGGAGACAGTGGACAGAGAGTGGAGAGAGAGAGAGAGAGAGAGAGGAGAGAGAGTAGAGAGAGAGACAGTAGAGAGAGACAGTGGAGATAGTGGAGAGAGAGACAGTGGAGATAGAGTGGGCAGAGTTGAGAGAGAGAATGGAGAGAGAGAGAGAGAAGAGTGGAGAGAGAGTAGAGACTGATTGACTCAGAGACTGAATACTGACTGACCGAGAGACTGAATGGCTGAGAAACTGACTGAGAGAGAGAGAGAGACTGACTGATTGAGAGAGGGAGACTGACTGACTGACAGACTGACAGAGAGAGAGAGAGAGAGAGACTGACAGACTGACTGACAGACTGACTGACTGAGAGAGACTGAATGACAGTGACAGAGAGAGAGAGAGAGACTGACTCACTGAGAGAGAGAGAGAGAGAGAGAGAGAGAGAGAGAGAGAGAGAGAGAGAATGTGATAGAATGAAGCTATGGAATGCCTCTTAAGATTGCTATTGTCTACTAGCAAAAATGTATTATCAAAATGTGCTCTTTGTAGTTACATCTACTTTTGAAATACTGCATTGTCGCATTGTCTAATGTTTTAAGACGGAAACAAGAAGGAGCAGTGGATGCACTTTTGTCAAAACTGACCGGTGAGTGGGCCCGATGTTGTATATCATGACAGGAGTCTGCATCAGGAAACCCACCTAAAAATTGGCAAACTTCCCCGGTCTAACGATGGCAGGGACCCTGTAATGAATGAACCACCACCTATGATAGCCTGCTGGCAGACTAAGCCCAACCTTTAACTCCACCATCCAGTGTTACTTAAAATGGCTGGATTGGTGACAGTGGCGTAACAATAGGCCCGCATCTCCTGCAGTATGGCGGGTCGCTGGCCTGAGAGCTCTAGACTGGCACGGAGAATGGGAGTGGGGCCCTTTCCATGTAGTTTGCAGGGGGGGCCCCTCAAGTTTCGTTACGCCACTGAAGGAAACACAAATGGGGCACTGATGGCAGGGGAATGGCTGGGAGGGAACGGGTAAGGAAGCACACGAAGGGCAGACAAGTCAACATATTGGGTAGGCGCAAGGATGTATGGGCACAGGTCACATAGGTTATGACAAACCCCTCCACAGGCAGACTAATGTGGTGGGGTTTATCTGTATTTCAAGAATGGGAATGGAAGGTCCTGACTCATCATGGGGCATGAATGTGACCAGTGGGTTCCCATAACCTGTCCTCCAGGTTGTAGCCTTTCTAGTCTATGAAATAAACAATTTGCAATTCTGTCTCTTAGAGTATAGGACTTTCCTTACTTCAAATTCCGGAATCCATTCACTTGAACGTTGGGAGGGGGAGACTCAGGGTGATTCTCAAAGTGATAAGATTTTATTAATGAAACATGAACGACTTGATGGATCTTGCAATCCTCAGGTAGCTGAAATGTATGTTGCTTGGTTAATTAGCTGTGTGATGGCATAAGGCACAATGCATCATTGTTGCACTTCACAGGGCCCTACCACATATATGTTCTTGGTATCTAACCAGAATAAGCCCCCAACAGCACATTCAAGTTCTTGTTTACGAGGAGTGTCAGAGTGTTGCTTCATCTTGCCTTTGTAAGTTTATAAATGCTCTCCAGCTTTTGCTAAACTCTTCCCTAAGTTTTCATGGTAAACCCTCATAGAAGGGGTGTGATCCAAACCGTCTTTAAGATTTAAAAGTTTTGCTTTTAGGTGCATACCTATGTTACAGAAAAAAGGGTGAAACACCTGTTACAGAATGCATACTGTTGTAAAAGTTAAATTCTACTAGATTCAGTACTTACTCCCAGTTTCTAGCGTAGGTAACTAATAGACATTGCATAAACTGCTGCAAGGACTGTTTCACACAGTCTGTATGCCCATCAACAAGGGAGTGGTAGGCTGAGTACACACAGTCATTAGTGAGTGTCAAGAGATCCGCATAACCCTTGCCACAACCTGGAAGTAAATTGTTGCCTTCAATCAGATATGATAATGGATGAAAATGCATGTAGATGGCCCACCTGTTGAATGTAGACTTCAACCAATTCCTTAGCTGTTGGTATCTTCTTCAGAAGGGTGAAATGAGGCATCTTGGTTAATAGATCATCTTTCACCAAGACAATAGGGGATCCCTTAATAAAGGGTAAATAAGTAACAAAATCCATTTTAATGATGTTACAGGTGTGAGTGCAATAGGTAAAATATGCAACAAACCTGTGGGCTGAGAATGAGAAACCTTATTACAGGCACAAGAGGGACAAGTTAGTACAACCACACCAGAATGTCTAACAATCAACCCAAAAACAAGGCATCCTGGCTGTACTTCGATACCTACTCGGAAGAAGCAATACACTAACTGCTATGCACCGTGAAGCCCTCTAATCACCTCACAGACCCTCTACCTGCTAATGCTGTAAAAGACTTCATCCCCTTGCTCCTCCCTCTCTGGACCAAAATAATCAACAGCTCCCTACAACAAGGCCTCATTCCAGACTCCCTCAAGGTGGGGCAAGTCACGCCTATACTCAAGAAACCTACAGCTGATTCGTCTGACCTAAACAATTACCGACCCATCACCAATATCCCCACCCTGGCCAAACTGCTGGAGAAATGTGTCCAACTCCAACTAACAAAACACATTGATCAATTTGACCTCCTCAACCCTCATCAATCAGGCTTCCGAGCGAAACATAGCACGGAAACAGCTATGACACACATAATTGATGACGCCCTCCAAATTCTTGATCGGAATGAGTCCTGCCTC
The DNA here is from genome assembly GCF_964261635.1 of Lissotriton helveticus. Lineage (NCBI taxonomy): Eukaryota > Metazoa > Chordata > Amphibia > Caudata > Salamandridae > Lissotriton > Lissotriton helveticus. The sequence goes on along the minus strand of NC_136059.1, from coordinate 539,960,127 downwards.
CTCATCCTTCTTGACCTCTCTTCAGCATTTGACACGGTCAAACATGAGAACTTGCTGGAGCTGCTAAGCACTAGAATGGGTCTATCGGGAACTGTTCTCAAATGGTTTTCGTCCTTCCTTCACAACCGGTCTCAGAAGTTCAAGATTGACAATGTGCTATCTACACCTGTGCCTGCAGATCTAGGTGTACCACAAGGATCCTCCCTCTCCCCCACACTGTTCAACCTCGCCATGGAACCGCTCGCCACCTTGCTCCAAGCTTCCAATGTCCAATTCCATATGTACGCCGACGACACACAACTTTACCTAAAGCTACAATCCCCGGAAGATATCAAACATCTGAACTCCACACTTATTAACACTCAATCATGGCTGGCCGATAATCACCTCAAACTAAATGCTCTGAAAACTGAGTTCCTACTCATCTCACCCCCGGCGAAAATTTCCACCACCCAAACCTGGCTCAATAACCTAACAGCGCTCAATGTCCAACCTACCATCGTGGATTCGGCAAAATCCCTAGGCATCACACTCGACGCCAAGCTCAACATGCAGCAAAGCCACAAAAGGAGCTAATTTCCAAATCAACACTCTGAGGAAAATTAAACCTTTCCTCCCTGCCGAAGACTTCCAAACTGCTGTACAAGCTTTAGTCATCCCTCGAATAGACTACGGAATTGTGGCCCTCAGCAGACTCCCACTATCCACAACAGCACCCTTAAGAGCCTCACTGAACGCTGCCGCGAGACTCATTACTGGCTCAAGAAAACACTCGCATATATCCCCAGATTTAAAGTCTCTAAAATGGCTGCCTTTTGAAGCCAGAATACAGCTAAAAATTGCTGTTATGACACACGCGGCCTTGCACCACAAGGCACCCAACTACCTCGCTCAAAAGTTGTCTATATCAGGAGGTTCGAGATCCAATAGAAGTACAAAAAATCTACTCCTGAAACCTCGTAGATTCCGGAAAGAGAAAACATACAAGCGCTCCTTCTCAGGAATGGCACCCAGGATCTGGAATGCGCTCCCTCGTGAAACCAGGCTTATCTCCTCCACCGCACTATTCAAGAAAGAGGTGAAAACCATCCTTCTGGCCAAGATCTCCTGATCCTTATAGGTGCTGGACCAGAGACTCTGCATTGCTCTGTATCACTGCTCACCTTGTCCTTTGGCACTATACTTCTACTTGATGGGGGACACTTTTACGCTACTCTCTTAATACCGACCAATATATGTTACACTTTGGTTTACTGATTCACTCTCCCGATGCCCCCACTCAGTGTTCTCTATACACTAAGACATTGGTATAAGCCATCCACACACCCAAGGTGTACCTGAACACCTCTGTAGTGGGATCAATGACTGGTGCCGTCTTATATTACTTGTTTACCTGTTTGTATATTGATATGTTTTATGTATGTTATTATTATCCTACCATGTCAGTGACTATTATATTGCTTCCATTATCTCTGTTCATTCCTACTGCCCCTACCCTGTCTTTGTGAAGCGCTCTGGTATCTGTAAGGATCTTGTTCGCGCTATATAAAACTTTGAATAAATAAATAAATAAATAAATAAATGTTTTGGCATCTTTTGGCAAGGTTTCCCACCAGAACCAACACATCCAATTTTGTATAGTCTTTTGATCCCATACATGTCCAGCTAAGAGTGAGGGGTGACACCAATTTAAAACGATCTCCCATAATTATGGGGTTGGAACAAACATTTGGTTATTGGGATAAAAGTAACCATCTCATACACTGTGCTTAGCCTTTTCCAACCATTTCGTGGCATCTAACAAATCAGTAGCTGCTTTAACTCACTCCAAGTGCGAACTACTCTGAACTAGAGCTAGCAATGATTCTGTCATCAGGGAAAATATTTAGGGGCATAGACACAAAGGTAAATCTATACGTCAACAGACATACAGAATTAATTAAAAGTAATGCAATTATATTTTAATAGAAATTAATGTTACATTAATTGTTAATTAAAAACATTATTAAAATGTTAAAATAAAATTTTAAATATGTTTTATTGTTAGATACTTTTTTAACATTACATTAACTGTATTTAAATTTGTAACTATTTCAAATAATGTAATTTAACATTATTTCCAACGGTTTTGTTTTTTAAAGTTCCCATCACCATTATTTTCTGCTAAATGTACAACACAATGTAGTTTGTAAATAGGTCACTTGGTGTCTTTTTCTTCTGTTTCTCATCCTTGGAGAGAGTATATTCTGGATAATAATCGGCTTTAGACTGTTTAAATACCTGTATCAACATAATTCTAAGAATAAGAATATGAGGCATCTCCTGTGTCGTGGGGTGAAGGCTGTAGCTGAGAATAAGAACCGTAGGTATTTTATGCTTAGAATGAATGGTCACAGTGTGATGAGCACAAAGCAAGCAATGTTGCCATTCTTGGAAATAGTACCTTGATGGGTATAAGCTCTTGTTCAGCGACCGCATAATTTTTTTCTGCAGGTAAATCTTATTGGAAAAGAAGGCAAATGGATTCATATGGCTGGAATCTGCGTGTCTTTGGGACAGTACTGATCCCCGCCGACTTTGTACTGAGAAGCATCTCCCTCTACAAAATAGAGCAGCGCTGGATCTAGATGGAAATTACTGGGCAGAAGTCAATTTTAGTTTTATTAAGGAAAAGGGCTTTTCTATTTCAGCAATTTATTTGAAAGGGTGTTCCTTTCCTAAGGCGCCAAGTGTTTGGGGTGATTGTCTGAAAAGTGTGCAATAAAATGCTAGGAAAATCTGTCAAACCCCAAAAAAACTTTGGATTTTCTTGATACTTGATGGTGTTGGCCAATTTAGAATGGCTTCTACCTCCATCTTATCCATTTGAATTACAGAGATTATAAATCTAAAAAATTCCACTTCAGTTACATAAAATGTTCTCTTATCTAATGTGATGAATAAGTGATTCTTTCTCAATTTTGTAAATACAGTCCTTCCATGGGTTATGTGTGTTCTTGCTCATCATATGAGATCAAAATATAGTCTAAATTGACAATTGCACAAATGTCCAAAAACTCCCCCACTACTTAATTTATTTTTTTTAAACTGATATGCCGAGGAGGTATTTCACAATTAGGGAGGCATGACACAATATCCGAACAGACCGTACTTCGTGAGAAATGCTTTTTTCCATTTGTTGCCCTCATGGAGTCTGATAAGATGATATGCCCTACAAAGGACCAGTTTATTATAAATTGAAGAATTTCATTCTTGACCCAAGAGAACGAGAATTAGAGGTAGTGTTTTTTTTTATAGTAAATTTGGTCATGGTGTGGTAATTAATGCATCTCCTAAACTCTCTGTGTTTTTAAGGGACGGAGAAGAGTGTGGAGGAAAACAGGTGAAGTGGAGTGTCTAATAAACCCATAAGACAAAAGGCACATCCAAATATTCCTTGAGCTGATGTGTTCAGGTTCACACAGGGTCTAGATCCTGCTATACAGTAAACTAGCGGCTGGCAAAAGATCTATCCCGGCAAAGAAAGCTTCTGTGGGGCTGGTGACTTGCCCCTCGCTCCATACACCTATACATTACAATGAGGCCTTTACATCAGCCTTTGATGGTCAGGCCTTTCGCAGCTGGAACCAAATGATTTCTGATATGTTCAGCCTAAAAACTTCCTTTTATGTAAAGCTGAATTCTGACTTTCTGAGAGAGAATGATTGCATTATGCCCAGCTGCATCGTTGGATTATAAACCTGGCAGTCCGACAGAGTTCTATGAGAGACGAGACCCAATTCAAGGTGATCTTCCCCGAATTCATTGCCACTAGAAGCACAATATCTAACCTGTACAGATCCCTCCTTGCTTAAAAAGCACAATCAGACCTGAGAGTGCTTACAAGCAAAGCCAATACATATGAAGCAATGGGAAAGGTTAGGAAGGGACATACATTGATTTTCCACATCTATTCAGGAGAGGGAGATACACTACAAAGTATGGTTCAGGTGGCATTACACCAGATTGTATTAGTTTTATAAACTCTATAGTACATCAGTACAATGAAGTCATTTAGCTCAATTCCACAGACAGTTCAGTATACATTGATAGGATCCAGGATGACACTGGTACAAACTTAAAATCAAACCTATAACTGTTCCTTTCCCTCCACCAGGCGTCAGTACCTTGCAGTTTTAGACAAGCTTAAGTTGTGGTGTTATCCGCATATCTCTCTTATGTTTGAGCAGGGTTGGGCAGGGACTGCGAAACGAAATTCGCATTCAGGGCTTTAAAAGAGCTATATAGCAGGTCTAGCTAGCAATGGAGTGCGTTCTCTAGGGCATGTTAGCGGGTACCCTGTATGCAATCTCTCAGGCACGTCTTGTTCGGGGCTGGCCAGGCCCTCCACCAACGAAACCAGGGTCGGACCATCTCTATGTTCCCAACTCCCTTCTTGACCTCCCGCAGCAATATTAGCTGCTCACAGTCTGCCCACTTTAGCTTTTCCCTTCTCCAAATATGTAGGTGGTGACCCTGGCGACTTACAATTTTGCGCTATCTCGCGTTTAGCAAATATAAACGCCAGGTCTTAAAATATGCTCATTACTTTAGTGTTTGATGTATGTGGAAACCACTCCAGTAAACTGTGGCCCAGGGTACATGGAATCTCCTTCTCCATAGTCTCCTCAACTGTATGCAGAATACCTTTCCAAAACTAATGGAGTCCGGGACAGGCCCAGAACTTATGAAGCATGTGCGCCCCTATCACCCCGCAGCAAAGGCAGGCTGCATCGGCTATCAGAAAATATCTGCCTATGCATTCCGGGGTCAGGTAGGACTTATGCAGGGCATAATAATTAATGAAAGCATGCATTTCTGGCGACTTTAGGAGCACTAGCTAATATGTTGCCCTAGTCCTTTATTGTGATAGGGGTTTCCAGATCTGCCTCCAACGGAGAGCGTAACTTCTGCAATGGGCGTTGCTGGTCTACATTCAGTGCTCTATACAGGCAATAGGCTGCTTTCACAGTGCCCGCGGAGAGAGCCATGTAAAAGCAGTTCTGCTGTAATGGGGGTTCAACAGTCAGTGCCAGTGATTGCGTATTGCTGTTGTGAGTGCTCTATGGAGTAAAAAGTGCCCACAAGGTAGGTCAAACTCCTCACGCAATTCCTCAAAGGTGAGTAGTTCTGTATCCCTGTAAATATCACCCATCTTTGTCCTGGGATCCTCTGATTATGGGAAAATATCTAAGACATGGTGAAAGGGGTGCTGGATTTACCATTGCTCTTTGGTCCAGAGTTGTTGCTTTTGGGAGTGAAACCTCCAATCCTCGAAAGGAATACAATGAGTGTCATATGGTTATGCTATGTCTAAGTGTGACTACACTGACCATACCTCATAACTGGAAGAAGACCGAAACACCCCTGATAAATCAGTGATTCCAAATATTTTGGTCCCTGTTACAATGGAACATCTCTCAAGTTATATGAATGGAACTCACCTGTGACTTGAGGACACAAGGAGGACTCTTGGCAGACTGATGTGTAGTGGTCTGTTGAATGCTTTGCTGCCACCCACTGGTGAGCCCTTTGTTCTTTTCGGGTGAGGTGGTCGAATGTATTTTCTTGTAGAATGCATCCACGCCCTCCTGTTGGCTTGAATGTTGAGTGCATAGTTACTAATGGAATAATTTCTATGTGTCTATCACACTTCATCCCTCAGGGTGGTAGGGGGTGGGGCAGGGACAGTTGGGATATAGGAGAGGGGCTTAGTTTTCCTTATTGGAATTTGCTTTACATGGCTTTTGGCCATGTTTGCAATACTATTTATGAGGGTGGGCCTGCACATCTGAATTTTTTAATTCCAATCAAATCTTAAAATCTAATGTATTCTATTTTTAACGCTGTTTGGTGTGCTATTCACACTATGGGGTTAGCCCTAATCCCCTTGTAGGTAAAATTGTATGTGAACAAGGCTGAGGGAAACCAAGGGCCTGAGTGAGGCACAGCTAAAGACTTGACAGTCTCTCCTAATTATCGATAATTAGGAGAGACTGTCAAGTCTTTAGCTGTGCCTCACGCAGGCCCTGGGTTTCCCTCAGCCTTGTTCACATGCAATTTTGGCCATGTTTGACATGAGTTTGTAAGTAGATGTGAATAGCTACCCATGTAGGGGCAAAGCAATGTAGGCTGACATTTTCTTTGTTTTTCTTGAAATGACATTACAAAGGTTAGACAAACAAAAGCTCCTGTGGGGAGGCAGGTGGTGGATTTCACTTTGCACAACACATACTGAAAATATGCATACTTTCTGGATAGCGAATCCTGTACCATGTTTTGAATTAAAGCACAAATCAAAGGAGAGACCAAATCGAGGGTTTCTAGTTACATTACTGGAAACAGTGCCTACAATCTAGCATAACCTTTTGCTGGATCCAGTCGATTTTAGGGTGGTGTATCTATTAAAGAGGAATACCCAGAATGGCTCCAAAAACGTGACGTAATAAGATTTCTCCCTATGTGCATTGTTGCAGACTACACTAATATTTTCGGTTTGAAATGTTACCAGACCAGATGACATCTAAGAAGCATCTACTGCTTTTACTGGCTATCGTCTTTCTTTCCAAATCATTGGTATAGCCAAAGATATATCTAAGAAATGATCTGTGTCCCCTGAATCCAGCCGAATAGGTAACACCTTCCTCTGGGGGGCGTGGCTATGCACGCAATGGAGATGGACGTCTCTGGGTAGAGCTCTGGCCTGGGCATTTCTCCGTCTTTTTTTCAGCGCTGCAGCTGCAAACTTGGGTGCCGGGATACGGTGCAGTGAGCCGCCGCCCAGCCGAGTTTGGCGTCATTTGGGGGCTCCCGACCGCACCACGGTCTCCTGGGGCGCCACGGCCGTGTGCCTAGTGGCCGGACCGGCAACAGACTCTGGGAAAGACCGAGGCTTCAGTTTGCGGGCTGGGCCCTGCGGTGCGGCCTGGTGCTTGGGGCGGCCGCGGCCGCTCTGGGGCACGGAGCCTGTCAGCGACGCTCACTGCTGGAGGCCACGGACACCCGAGCGCAGAATTGACTGCCTAGCTGCCATTCGATCCGGGCATTTATAAGCGCTGGAACGCTGGTGTCCCGGAGTGGAGAGCTCGCCCGGCGACACTGGCACCATCGAACTGCGCACCTGAGAGAGGCTGAGGAGGCAACCAGTGGACTGGGCCCAGGGGGCAGTGCTGAACGGTGAGGAGCATAGTACCCTCGGCAGGACACGCCGAACTGCGGGGTGCGACTGCGGCTGGGACTGCGCAAGACTTGCGCCTGGGGCCAGATTGGCTCCCCCACCCTGGCCATATAGCGCCCTATTGTGACTGGGGCCCCTGTGTGAGGCATTGACTCGAGGCATGTGCGGCCGGCAACCGTGGGACCGTGCCACTGGCCGGTGCAAACTGGAGTGGGGAGAAGATGATGCACTGCTGAAGTGGATTTCGAACGAGGTATCCACTGATGGAATGCCCCGTGGGCACCCTGGGGCGCTGAACTTGGCATGTTGACAACACGTGAGCCCCCGCAACTGGTATTTACTGACTGGAACTGAGTGACCCCCTGACCACCTGTGGGTGAAGACGCGTTGGCCCTCACTTCCGTTTATTAGCTGGCTGTAACTGTGTAACTGTGGGGAAACGCAGCCACTAGCTCTGGTGCAGCGCGCCTCCCTGCGCTTTCCCTGTACCTGCGCACCTCTCCATTTGCGCTACCCCGGCTCTCCACTGGAGGTCCACAGACTACTAGACACTGTTGCCGCGGACACAGGCCTTGCGCCCACTGCGCTGCTCATGTCTGGGGGTACTAGGGCACGGACTGGCACTGGAGGAGCGCAACTAAGGGGAAAGATGGACAAATCTGCAAAAAATGCAGATGCTGACCAGACGGCAGCCAAGCTTGACACCATGCTGGCCGCCATGGAAAGATTGGAGGAATCGGTCCAACTCACCCGCACCTCTCTGGAGACCAAAATAGACAGTGTCGCAATTTACCTCACCCACCTGCGAGCGGATCATGAGAAACTAGCGGAACGCACCACGACTTTGGAGGGCGCCATTTTAGAGCTTGAACCCCGGGTCACCCAAACAGATAAACAGGTACCAGACCTCCTCAACGGGGTCGACTTCTTAGAGGACCGCGCGGAGGATGCGGAAGGAAGGGCCCGAAGAAACAACGTGAGAATCGTGGGTGTGCCGGAACGCTGGGAGGGGAAGAATCCTGCGGCGCACATGGAGGACTGGCTGAAGACCTGTTGCCCGAGGGAGCGCTATCACCTCATTTTGTTGTGGAGCGGGCACACCGCATGCCGACGAGGCCGCTTTTAACTGAGTCCAACCCTAGACCAATGCTCCTTCGCATTTTGAATTACAGCGACAGCTAATCCATTTTGGGTGAAACACGTCAGCTTCAAGGTGTCCGAATTGACAACGCCAAGATAATGTTTTTTCCTGATTACACGGTCCAAGTCCAGCGCCAAAGACATTCCTTCCTTGTAGTGAAACAACGCCTGCGTCAGCTTGACCTAAAGTATTCCCTCTTATTCCCCGCCAGGCTGAGAGTGGTGGCACAGGACAAAACACACTTCTTCACTAGCCCGGAAGAGGCTGAGGCATGGCTGGACAGCGGGATGGAAACAGCTCCCCGGAGAATATCAGAACTCTCTAGTTCACAACGTGTCCGGGGTCCTCGGCGGCGGCGCAGGAATAGATCATTGCCGGCCTATGGGACACGGGCGACGGTAGGCACCGGCCCATCCGCGGAACTCACACGTCACGAGCGGCAGGATGCCCTCCGCATGGTGGCGGAATTCAGCTGCTCTCCAACCACAGAGACGGCTCCGGATGCCAGCCCACGGGATCTACCCAGTGATGACGAAGCTATCTATGGATTGCCAGATTCCCAGATCTCCACGGAACAACCAGACGTCACACCGCAAACAGCCGACCTGCTCCACTGACTGGATGTCAAAACCCTTTCGAACTGAGTGCCTGACCTGTGACACCCTGATCGCCTTGTGCCTCTGGATTCCTGCTGCATACTGGCGTTGGTGCTGCCCGGGGCGTGGCCGCCTGGCTGCTCTCTGCGGGCCGCAGTGAGTACTGACCTTTGTCATTTGACCCCTAGAGGGACATTGAGCTGGTGGGAAACTGCCGATGCCCCTGCCCGCTGGGTCCCAGCTGCTGCTGCCATGGCTTGATGGGAACAGCAAGACTTGATTGGCCTCCCTGATGGCGACCCGGCTAGGGTGCGTAATGTATGGCGTGCCATGTACTGTACTTACTTCTCACTGAAACCTTTTGCATCAGCCGTGCCTGATTTATGTTCACTGGGAAGGGTGATGCTCCCTTTCCTTACCCGGTTGTTATGATACCATAATCGTGCTTAGTGCACAGCGACCCCCCTGGATCTAAAAGTTAACTATCTCCTTAGAGAGTTTGGACGGAGGCATGTTTAGCAACCAACCTTTTGGCATTATTCATTTGTATTGTTCTTTGTGGCTTATTGCATTATTTGAACCACAATTCTTATTGTTTTTTTATATATGTGTTGCAAGCAATCATAGATGTGTCTTTGGAGATTTAACATGGGGTGCCTGAGTGGTACAGCTCTTACGATCTGCTGTGGCGTTGTGGCGAGGAACGGGAGGGGGTTACCTGAAGTGTTAAAATGTCAGCGATAAAACTCTGTACGTGGAATGTACGTGGCATGCATACACCATCGGGCAGATACCAGATTTACTCTTACCTTAAGCGTCATCATATCCATATCGCGCTCCTACAAGAGACACATTTAAATGAGGCGGAGACCCACACATCACACCGCAGATGGCGAGGGCACCTCTATGCCACGGGATACTCGTCCTATGCCCGTGGAGCGCTGATATGGGCGAGGCCGGGGACTCCCTTCACAGTCACAAACGGCAGGTTGGATGGGTGCCAGGTGGTTTTGACATTTAACACGGACCAAACTGGTTTCTTCACACAGCTGTCTGTTAACCTGTCGCCTTGGTATGGGATTCCCTGGGTGTTGGGAGTTGATTATAATTGTATCCTTGACATTGCGCTAGACCGTTCTTTTCCGCCCCTGCCTGGCACACCTGTACAGGGCGCCATGAAAGCCCTAAAGAACTGGGCCTTACAATGGGACTTGCATGATGCTTGGCGCAGCCGCAATCCAACCACCAAGATATATTCCTACTACTTGGGTGCACATTCTCTGCATGTACGGCTTGACAGATACATGATGTCTAGTGACTTGCTCCCCCATATTACGGACACTTATTACATGGGCCGCACTCACTCAGATCATAATCCACACATACTGGAGTTGACATGGGTGCAACCGCATCCACCCATACCCACCTGGAGACTGCAGCCAGACCTACTTCTGGACGCGCCTTTTCGGAACTCCCTATATGCACAAGCAGCGAATTATTTTGATGAAAACACGGGCACTGCATCCACCCCTCAAGTAGAATGGGACGCATTTAAAGTTGTGATCAAGGGCCACTGCCTAGGTACACAAGCTAACATAAGGAGACAACTGGAGAGGGACCTGACGCAGATCGAGACAGATCTGCTTCAAAGGGAGCAAGAGGCGAGGGAGGATGAGATGATGATGATGATGATGATGATGATGATGATGATGATGATGATGATGATGATGATGATGATGATGATGATGATGATGATGATTATGAGGAGCGGGTGTTGGAGGCTCGCGCGGAACATGAACGCTTGTTGGACAGGCTGCGTCACCTCAATTATGCGGCCCACTCAGCGCGCACGCACCACCTGGGCGACAAACCCGGTAAATTGTTGGCCTGGCTGATTAGACAAGAAGATCGTACGACACCTGTGGCAGCAATGTGCACCAGCCGCGATGAGGTGGTCTACGCACAAAGCGAGATTCACGCGGCTTTCATTGCCCACTACCATGCGCTGTATTGTTCTCGGTTAAGGGTCTCCCTTGCTGCGTATCTTCAAGCCATGGCCCTGACAGTATTGGACGACGCCCACCGCAATGACTTAGAGGCTCCGCTTACGCTTGATGAGCTGCGCACAGCCATATTTGCTCTCTCCAACGGCAAATCCCCAGGCCCAGATGGGCTGCCCGCAGAGTTCTTTAAAGCCTACTCTGACATACTGATTCCTGAGCTGCTACGAATGTACACGGCAGCTATCGAAGACTCCTCCCTTCCCCCCACGCTAAACAAGGCTAACCTCATCTCCCTCCCGAAACCGGGCAGAGACAGCACGCACCTAGGCTCGAACCGACCGCTAGCCCTCTTAAACACTGACTACAAGATATTGGCTTCCATACTAGCCCAGCGGCTGGCCCCCTTAGTACCCACCCTGGTGCACAGTTACCAAAATGGCTTTGTGCCCACACGGAGCACTTCACATAATATAAGGCGACTGTTTAGGGTGCAAGACTATGCCACGCGACAATGGCCACAGTCGGGGTGCTCAGTACTAGACCTAGAAAAATCTTTTGACTCCGTGGAGTGGCCTTATCTCATGGCAGTATTGCGGAAGTATGATCTCGGAGATGACTATATAGACATGGTAAGCCTATTGTACCAGTAACCCACAGTGCGAGTCTGCACCAGCAGACTACTATCCGACGTTAGCAGAGTCAAAAGGGGCACTAGGCAGGGATGTCCACTGTCCCCACTGCTTTTCTCGTTGGCAATAGAGCCTCTTGCGGAATTACTGAGAACCCAGGGCACGGAGTGGGGAATCAATCCCCTTGGCGGACGGTACTCATTATACGCCGACGATCTACTCCTGTATATTAAAGACCTGACCCTCCTACTGCCAACATTGTCAGATACCTTTCGCACCTTTGAAGCCATGTCTGGGCTCAGGGTTAACTGGGCCAAATCTGGAGTTACTCGTACTCATTCAGTCCAGACATACAAGAATGTGAGATTAGCATTGATGGTACGCGACTTGCCTGGTACCCCACTACGTTCCGATATCTCGGTGGCTACATTTACAGATCCCTGACTGACGTATTGGAGGGCAACCTTGTAAAAGCTATTTCCTCCTTACAGGCACAAATGACTTTTTGGAAGACCCTCCCCCTTAACGTACCTAGCCGGGTGACACTGACAAAATGATAGTCTTGCCAAGGCTGCTATATTATTACTTTGATATCCCAGTGTATTTTCTTACCCGAATCTTTCGAGAGCTGGAAACTCTGATCAGGAGCCTTATTTGGAACACTGGAAGACCCCGAGTAGCACTGGCAAAACTCTACGCGCCCACAGACGCAGGGGGACTCACAGTTCCCAACCAAGAACTGTATTACCTTGCGGCGCAGCTGCAATGGGTAGCCGGATGACTGAGTGGAAGGAATCGGTGCGATACAGCCACAGATACAACAATGCTGACTCACACACAGGTCCACACACTGTTCCACCCCTTGACCAAAACTCCCTGCCCGTTGCAGTTACACTTGGCTGTGGTCCGCAAAGGCTATATACGTAGCCTGAGACTCACCCGCACAGTGAAGCCCTATGCCCCGATACTCCCTATACTGGGTACTCCCCGAGATGGCGGGGTGATGACAGAGGCCGCATTGGAACAATGGACACGGGCTGGAGTGGTCACACTGTCAGATTTATACACGGACGGTACCCTGATTCCCTTTGGAACGCTGGCTGCGGACACTGGCCTCCCAGCTGGGAAGTTTCTGCAACATGCATCCCTCATACACACGTTCATGCGGGCTTGGGGCAACATTTCTGAGGAACTGCCGATGCACCTTCTGGTGCAGTACTTGCACGTTATGGGGAATGGATCCCACGTGATCCATTGGTTAGTACAGGCTCTATTGTCGCACACACAGAACACCCTCCAACCGCTGCGAGATAAGTGAGTGGCAGACAGGGGAAGGGAATGGACAGACAAGGAATGGGCAATGATACTGGCAGGCCCCACTCACATTCCACGCAACTCCCGCTTCAAACTCATTCAATTTTATATATTGCAGCAGGCATATCTGTCACCAAACAAAATGAACCAATATTTCACAGCCGATACCTCTGCGTGCCCGAGATGCTCTCTGGTTGGTGCGGATCTCCTCCATATGCTCTGGAACTGTCCCCAGATACAGACATACTGGCATAATGTGAGGACACTGTTGGCAAAGGGGGTTGACGAGGACTTGCAGCACACGTGAGAAACATGTCTATTGGGCCTATACAGGAGGATGAAACACAATAAAGTCCCTTCCAGATTCTGGGACCTTGGGCTTATCGCAGCTAAGAGACTCCTCACTAAACGCTGGAAAAATAGTGAACCCCCACATATCATGCACTGGCGTGCCTCATTCGATAACGGGGCGAGAGCGGAAAGCACCACCCTTCACAGGGAAGAGGCAGCAGGGCTGAGCAAGTTCCCCACAGCGCAGCTTTGGAACGACATTTTGAGATCTTTCCATCAGGCGTGTCTCGATCAAGGAGTCACTTAAATCCTCTCCCCTCCGGACTTGACTTGGGCAGTGGGTGTGATGGAGAGTGGTGCACACACGCGGTGGGATTTATTCTAGCCTGCACATAGCATGCCGCACCCACGTTACATGATAACACTATCACCCCACGAAGTGACGGCCACCCCCTTTTTAGCATACAACACCCGATGATTAAAGCCTATGATTGTGTCGGGCCTCTACAAGTACCCTCACCCTTGCACTAATCCTCCCATGGAACCAAAGACACATACCCTTGGACATAATGCTTGCACTCTAATTTTTTTGTATTTTCCTTGTTTTATTTCTTTTTCCTTTCCCTTTGGCTGCTTTCTTTCCCTATTCAGTCATATTAGCCTTTCTTTCTTTTGCACACTTAAATTTTTCTCCCCTCCCCCTTGTTGGCCAAGTTTTTGGTGTCACGGCGGTTTTGCTAGAGGACACGTTTGTTAAAATGTTTGCAACATAACATGTTGATTATATCGCTTTCCCCCTTTTTTTGGTACACAACATCCACTTATGAGACCACCCTGGACGACACGCTTACTACCCGTGGTTAAGAGAGGGCAGAGAGAATTACATGCACACAAGGTACTGTTAAATCACATCACGTCCACGAACCACATGCCACCTTCACGGTTGAACTATGTGATGGTTCACTTTCAATAACCTCTCTCGACACATGTTAACTATACCCGTACAGGCTACGACTAGGGGATCATGATGCTTTCTCAAACACCTGACACACTGTTCCTTCCCGTAACGGACCTACTGGTCTGCAGAGATGAGGCTTATTCTCAAATATAAAGCACCGTTTGGAAATGTTGATCTAATTCCACTTTCTTTTCTCCTTTTGCCTTGTAAAATGTAATGTATGACCAATGTCCCAAATTGTACTATTTTTGTTTATGATAGATAATGTGATCCTCAGGGATGGTCTGCTACATTTACTGCTTAGCACTCTGGCATGTATTGTGACTATGCATTGAAAAACCAATAAAAAATATTCAAACAAAAAATAGGTAACACCTTCCTCTGTTGACAGATATGATTAATGTAACAGCTATGGTAAAGTGTTTAGGGACCTTGGCAAGGGTGTTGTCCAAATAATGTGAGATCTTATTGGAAACAAACTCAGCAGGTAGTTTTCGCCCCTTACCAAGCTTCCCCATTTTCCGAAATGTCAGACATTGAATCATATGTCAAACCCACCTTTTTAGGAGTTTTGGATTTAGCTACACAGTCTTGAGGTTTTACAGCAGTAGGGACAAAGGTCATTTGTATCTTTTTTTCCATTTCCTCTTTAGGCCTTTTGACCTCTCTTATCTGAATGTGCTTAAAACTTACTGACCCCATAATGTCAGTTTCCTTCTTTTCTGAGAAAACAATTATGACTTTGGAGTCACTTCTAGAACAACTTTTCTTTCTCCAATCAGATGATTTATTTTGACCACTAAATAAAAAAAGTCTGCACAGAACTCAGGAAGATAGACTACAAACAAAAGAACATCTTTTAGATCATCCCCAAGCCAAAACAATGAAGATATTTTTAATTCAGGTCAATTAGTTTCAGAAACGAACTGATTAAAGTTGCTAATGAACGTGAGTAAATCTTTATTGCCCTGGCGTAATTTGAGCAACTCATTGTCACTAGCTACGTAAAAGTGAGTTGTGCAAATAATTTTCTCATGGTCTCTTTGAAAGTGAGAACGTTTTACAGAAAGGGGTCATTACTCTCCACTAAAGGGGCTGACCACTTGGATAAGAAAAGAGATAATAAACGCTACCTCAAAAGCATCATCAGTGAAAGCAGTGGGTCTACACACAAATTATAATTGACATTGATTCATGAAGATTCCATTTGGAGCTATAGCAGCTGAATTGTGCTGATGCTGCCAAGGCCACTGGGGTTGGTGTCATACCGGTAAAATTAACCAAGGAATTTTCTTGGGAGCTTGTTGCCGTAGTAAAGAAATTAAAAATGGGGCCTTGGAATCTTGGTGGTGAAGAATAGACGGTGAAGGCTTCAGAACTGTTCACATGACCCCAATCCACTGACTTTTCTTGGATTTATATTTCAAACGTTCTGACTTGATATTCGTGACAAAGGTTTGCAGTTTTGTTGGAACATTTGGCAATGTACAAACCATTTCTATCATAGTGGGGGTCATGCTAGGCAGGGCCCGAGCCACACCTTGTGTCCATATCCGGTCATCAAAATCCATATCGCCCAGGCAGATTTATTTTTCGTGGGCTTGGCTTTCTGTCAAGATCCACTCAACTGAATGCCAGGATCTCTGCTGGAGCTACATGAAGCCAACTAGTGCCCAGAGAAAATAATTCTCAATGCAATTTCTAGACCTCGGTGTTGGTGACTGCTCTCTAGAGAATGGAGATTTTGGAAAGAGAGAGAAGAGAACGTAAGCATTGGGCTGGTCTCAGGCAGGACTTCAAGGTTCACAGTTACTTTCTTTACTCTTCCGGAGGGAAGCAGAAACCTATGTTCCTCATTCTACCTTATTTATGAACATATAAGGTTAGGTTAAACAAAGGCACTTAAAACATTTCATAACAATTTACTTTTCTTTCACAGGTTCTACTACTATGAATTCTAGCTTGCCTCTTTTGCTACTCTGCAATTTCAATGTAAGTATTTCTGTTTCTTCTCGCTCTGTTCACTTTATAAAATGAAGTAGCACAAATGTCCTTTCTTTGTGGCCAAATTCATGCGCACGAATGCAAAAGACCATCCAACTATAAATATTATTCCGCAGGAAAAATACCAAGCTCTGGTTTAGAGCCAGTGCTACTCCTTTTTGAGTTCTTGAATTTTAATACTGCTTGTTAGTTCACTGACCTTGCTTTTGAATTTAATCTGTTTTATTTTCACACACTTCTAATGTATTCAGATTTTATTAATAAGGGGCATGGTTAATTAAATTGTCAAAATAATATAGGGAGAGGCCCAAATATCCAAGGGACCGGGTGCCAACACAAACAGTGTAAAATAAAAATTCCCTTGGAAACAATGTCACTAACAATCACCCTTTATGTCATCCATTCAATGTTTCATCCAAATAGGTGCCAGAATAAGAGACCCCCATGGTTGCCAATATAAACACACTGCGATTGAGGCTAACAATTTCTAAGAAAGAATACACATTTATTTTTTAATAAAACAGTGTTAAAAACATGACAATGAAAATCACATTCATGATCCCAAAATGTTTATAAATTCATAAAAACATATTACAGAAAAAGAGACAAAATTAGGTGAATCATTTCGAAAATATCCCCAAATCTTAATTTGTTGGGATCTATTGACAAAATCAGGCTAATATCAAAAGTACTCAGCAGAATAGTCCCTCGAATTTAATTAAAAACATTGGCGTCGATGGGTTTCGGTGTGCTGCCTGATATGCACCACCTTACTCAAGACAAGGATAGTTTGTTGTCTCTCTTATTTTCTTTTTTTCTCCTCACAACATAACTTTTTTTTTAAGTATCTAAATAAGAAATATAAAAAATACAAATATATGTCAGTACATTGTCCTCACAAAACATCATTAAATGATTGAAGAAGACTTAACAGGCAGTTCAACTGTTTTCTTTTAGGCACATTTTTCTTAATTTAGCCCCACGGTAGGCCTACTCAGTACAATACTCAAAAACAACAACAATGATCTACCATGTTTATATTCACAACCATATTGTGAAGCATCCAATTTGGCACCCCACATTTCACATCTCTCTCATATTCTTGAATCTACTCTAATGCCTCAGTCAGTAGAAGACTATATAGGTGGACCCCAAACAACAGTAGAGCCCTCTTTTAACTAATAAAATCCAATCTTCCTGTCAACCATCATGATTAACAGCGGGGTACACATCTGCATTGTAATAACAACAAAGGTGTCTGTCCGTCAAAAAGGGGGGGTTCAACTGTGTTTGCTAGAATGTCGCGCAACCAAGGTAAAATAACTGAGCAAATAATGCAAAATGTGCAACCAACATCACACAATTCCTAAATATGGAAAAGGTGCCCATCAGTTCCCTCACGGTGCCGCCCTATTCATCATCTGGGCTCTCCTTAACCCAGGAGAAAGTGTAGTCTATCACTAGTTGTTATTGTGATAGACAGTCAACCCCAAATGGGTGAGAAGTTGTGTGGAGGGTGGGACCGGAAATGTTTGGTTCATCAGGGTAACTGAATTGCAGGATAACATGTTGACCCTACTGGCTTGCAGATATTTTGTTAAATCTGTTAGTTTATCATTTTGCTTTTAATGTTGGGAGAGTTGAGAGAAACCATTAAAATTGCT
Organism: Lissotriton helveticus; assembly: GCF_964261635.1. Lineage (NCBI taxonomy): Eukaryota > Metazoa > Chordata > Amphibia > Caudata > Salamandridae > Lissotriton > Lissotriton helveticus. The sequence continues at coordinate 539,942,311 of NC_136059.1, read as the reverse complement.
TATCTCTACTCAATCTCTACCCAATTTTATACTATTTCACTTTAATTTCACTACACATTTTTGCACTGCAATTCAGTTAAGGAGAGCCCAGATGATGAATAGGGCGGCACCGTGAGGGAACTGATGGGCACCTTTTCCATATTTAGGAATTGTGTGATGTTGGTTGCACATTTTGCATTATTTGCTCAGTTATTTTACCTTGGTTGCGCGACATTCTAGCAAACACAGTTGAACCCCCCCTTTTTGAACGACAGACACCTTTGTTGTTATTATAACGTAGTATTTGGGCACGTGTCTGGATGGGTCGTTAATCTAGCCCTCGGACCCTCCTCCTAACATTCGTTTATTGTGTACACATCTGCATACCTCCTGTATTTCACCTCTGGGGCCCCGATTATATGTGCCTTCCTTCCAGATAGCTACAGCACGTCCTTCTGCAATACAGAGGGACGCAACGATATTTTAATTCAGCTTAACTCCATTTAAGTGCTTATCTTTGGACTCTAAGTATATCGAAGCTAACTGCAAGTGCCTGTTAACAATTGTGTGCAGTGCTTAAAGCAATGTTGCTAAAGTTGGCACGTTCATCGGTAAAGGACCGAGCGCCCCTCATCCCACAGCAATGAAGTTCGTGTCTTATGAATCCAGGGTATCGTTTATTTGTATATAGCAGTCTAAAAAGACATGCAATTTAATAAATAGAGTCATTAGTTGTGTTCAGAGTTTTTTCCCACCCCTATTGGGTTTAGCAAGGAAAACATTAGTTAGCTGCATTCAAATATACTGTTGAATTGTCATTAAAACGGGGAACTGTAAGTTTCTATACCTTTCTGATTATCGTAGTTTAAAAACCGCCCGACATCTAGGTCTCCAAATACGGTGAACCTTTAAGATAGAATCAAAGCAATAAAGGTCCCAAAATGTGAGACCAGACAACATTCTCTGTGCTGTTATACGACTTTGCCACCCCATTAGATGAGCAAGGACGAGGTTAATTCCCTGCATTCATTCACACTGTGACGAAAGCGGGGAACTGCGAATTTGTATCACTTGTTCAATATCGACGTTTAAAAGCCGCCTAACATCTAGGTCTCCAGATACGGCAAACCTTTCAAGTAGAATGAAAACAGTCAAACAGGCCCCATATCGAATGGCCGATAAAATTCACTGAGCATAACTGTCCTTTAAATTAACAATGTGTGCTCACAAATAAGGCCTATGTTTCCCTCATTATAACGGCCGCGGTGAATCACAGACGAGGTGGTGATATCACGGTTAAACGTAAACAACGTGAACAATGCTATATATCCATTTTAAACACAGTTAGGAAGGGGTTGAATTCCAAAGAAGACTGGGAACGACTTATCAATAAATAGGCCCTTATGGTAAGGACTATGGGACTGTGAGCCAAAGGGACTATCACTAACCCTAGATTTGAGATCTGTAGTGACGTCTTGTTCCCATAAGTCTCTCATCGCCTTAAGGAAAGCCGTCCGGACGGCTATACTTTGGGTGAGGCTGACCTGGGAGAGCACATCCTACTAATAAAACATACAAGATTTGGAGTACAACTGCAGATTAGTGCATAATGTCTGCTACCTACATTATGCCCAGAACTAGTTGCATTATAATAACAAATTATTGGTTTAAACATTATGACCGGAAATAAGTTGACACATATAGATATACACCCGTTTAAGGGGTGCAGCAGTGGCCATTACGGACACCTCCCACAGTGAGTATCCCTGACTTAAAACATGAACAGTGAGCGCATAACTGTATAAATTAATAGGTTGATTATTATGTTAGGTACTAATGGTGTGATAATAATAAAAAGAAATAAACAATATATACAAATAAAAACAGAAGACAGCCTGGCTGAATGAGTCACACCGATTATATCAATGAGATTGGGAAAATAGGTTCCATTTAGTGATTATTTGGTATTAAAAATTCCCAATACCGTTCAGGTCTGCACTAAAATCATAGAGGGCCTCATTAGTGATTTAATGTATATTAGGGACACTCGGTATCAAAGACTACTGAGACGATCAATATGATCTCACATGAGTGGTAGTTATGAGATAAACTATGTTTTCCACTATGTGCCCTTGTAGGTATCATATGGTAAACAACCATAATGCTATGTCCACAATTGAAATGAGGTCAGCTGGGGTCCCCATTATAGTATTTACGGTCACCTTAGAGCTGAGAATTTCCGTCGCTCAGCTTGGTGATGAGATGCCCAGGTGACCTCAGCAAACAGGAGCAAGGCCAGATCTGACAGGTGCTGGTGATTAATGTAATTACTGAAAGTATTTAAACTTCAACTGCACATTGCAGCTTATTTTATTGTGCCCCGGGACCAGACGTTACTTACCGCGTAGCCCGTAAAAGGTATTTGATTCACCGCGGTCGTTATAATGAGGGAAACATAGACCCTATTTGTGAGCATACGTTGTTAATTTAAAGGACGGTTATGCTCAGTGAATTTTTATCGATCATTCGACGTCGGCCTGTTTGACTGTTTTCATTCTACTTGAAAGGTTTGCCGTATCTGGAGACTTAGATGTTAGGCGGCTTTTAAAAGTCGATATTGAACAAGTGATACAAATTCACAGTTCCCCGCTTTCCCGATTTCGTCACAGTGCGAACTAACGCAGGTAATTAACCTCGTCCTTGCTCATCTAATGTGGTGGCAAAGTCGTATAACAGCACAGAGAATGTTGTCTGGTCTCACATTACCCCCTCATGGGTCCTCCCCGTCCCAGTCCTAACAACGTGAGGCAGTCCTGCCTCCACCCAGCCAATCACAACGCCAGTATTTCTTTAGTACATAAGCCCTGCCCACCTACTGCCATGCCTGTTTTTTTTCTGCTCCGACGGCTGTCGGAACGCTGGTGCTCCCAGTTCCGGTCCCTGGATCCTGTTTCCTTTGGTGGCGGTTCCGTGAGTTTTTTCTTGTGTATTTCACTGTTGTGTTTCTTGTAAATGCTCGGCTCGGCCGCTCCGGTTTTCCGGTCGGCAGAGCTCCTGTTCTGGGGTCAGGTACGCTCCCCGCTCATGTGCTGGGCTGGGGCGGGGAGTTTTGGTGGTGTCCTGGCCTCGGGTCGTTCCGGCGCTGCTGCACTATCGCAGATTCCGGCCCCCGCGGCCATTCTCTTTTGACTGTGGCTGTGGGTGGAGACGTCAGGGCTGCCCTCTTTTTATTTCGTTCTTCAAACACACCTTTGCGTGATTGGTTGATTGGGGGCAGTATTTATTGGAGGTTGCTGGGAACTTCCTTTTGTTGTGGTGATTTCCTGTTTGGTTACTACTGGGTTTTTTCACCATGAGTGAGGGGGCTTCTTCTCCTGTGCTGGCTAAGGCTGTTTCCAAACAGCATAATGTTCAGGATCTACAGGAGGACGACGTCTTGCAGATTTCTAGGGCTGATTTACGGGACTTGATTGATTCTGCGGTCTAGTCTGCGCTGCTGGAGCCTGCGGCTAAGCGGGCTAAGGATGATGAGGAAGAACTGGACAATTCCCCTAAGGGAAAGTACATCCAGGGCAAGGTTTTTTCGGACATGCAGGTGCATATTCGTGAGGTGCTTGGGTTTGACCCTAAATCCCTGTCTGAAGATGGGTTTTACGCACAGTATAGTTCCTCTGTGGTGGATGACCTCCCCTTCCATGATGTCCTGAAGGATATCCTCACGAAAGAGTGGCTGAAGGTGGATAAGCAGGGTATTCCGCGATTCCTGGGGAAGCGATATCGCCTGGCGGACTTTGATACCCAGTTTCCTGCAATTCCGAAGGTTAATTCTCTTTTGTCTTCTATGGCTTCCTCCTCTTCCTCTTTATCTTTGGAGGAGGCTTCCCTGTCTGATCCGGTGGAGCGTAAGGTGGAATCTGCTCTCAAGCGTTCTTACGCCGCTTTTCACTTTGGGGTGCGTGCTAGCACTTATGCGGCCTATGCGTCACAGGTCCTGCTCAAGGATTTCGAGAGGCTGTTTGACTGTCTTCAGGATCATGGGGACCCTACTCCTGTGTTGGCTCAAATGGAGGTTTTGGCGCAATTCCTGTCGGATGTCACTTTTGATTCCTTGTGGGCTTTCTCCTCGGCTGCTGGGGCGGCGGTGGCTGGGAGGAGGTCTCTGTGGACGAAGCCATGGCGTCTTGATGCTGCTCAGAAGTCTTTGGTCCATAAACTGCCTTTTGAGGGTCCTCGTCTCTTTGGGGATGCCTTGAATTCGATGGTGCAGCGCTCTGCGGAGGAGAAGAAGTTGTTGAAGCCTTTTCAGCCTGCTCCTAAGAATAGGTCTTTTTTCCAGAAGCAGGGGTTTCAGGGGGTTTTGTCCTCTCAGCCCTTTCGTGGTCGGGCCCGTGGTTGGGGGGCCGCGTTCCATTATAAATCCCGGCCTCAGCAGCAGCTGCTACAGCCTCCCTCTGGTGCTGGACAAAAGTGACTATGCCGCTGTGGGGGCTCGTCTCCATTTGTTTCTGGACCGTTGGTCAGCTCTGATCTCCGATCAATGGGTCTTGGATATCATCAGGTGGGGTTACCAGATTCCCTTCCGAGGCCCTCCCCCTCTGGATTGTCTTCTGGTTACCCCGTTGTCAAGAGACCCCGTGCGGCGGTCTGCCATGTTGTCCGGCGTCACCATGTTGTTCCAGAAAAAAGCGGTGGTGCCGGTTCCAGTGGAGGAAGTGGGCCTGGGGTTCTATTCCCGTCTGTTTCTGGTTCCAAAGCCCGATGGTTCCTTCCGCCCCATATTGAATCTCCGTTCCCTGAACAAGTTGGTGCGGTTGGATCATTTTCGGATGGTCACGTTGCAGTCCGTCATTCCCCTCATCCAGGAGGGAGATTTTTTGGCTTCCCTGGACTTGGAGGACGCCTATTTTCACGTTCTGGTCCATCCTGCCAGTCAGGGGTTCCTGAGGTTTGTGGTCCAGGGGATGCATTTCCTGTTTCGGGTTCTGCCGTTCGGCCTCTCCACTGCTCCCAGGACTTTTACCAAGGTATTGGCTCCTGCTGTGGGGGTTTTGCAACATCAGGGTTTCTCTGTGTTTCCCTATATTGATGATTGTTTGGTCTCTGCTTCCCTCAGGCTCTTCTGGCGGTGGAGGCTACGTTGTCCCTGTTCCAGGAGCTGGGGTTCAAGGAGAATTTGGCCAAGTCTCATCTGGATCCTGTTCAGAGACTTCAGTTCATCGGGGGTCTGTTCGACACCTCTCTAGGGGCGGTGTTTCTCCCTCCTGTTCGGATCCTTTCCTTACAGACTCTGCTGCGGGATCTGTTGAGTCGTCCCTCTGCCCCTGCTCGTGTTTGGTTGCAGGTCCAGGGGTTGATGGCTGCGACCACTGCTGTGGTTCCTTGGGCTCGCCTCCATCTCAAGCCCTTGGTGACCCATCTGTTGGCTTGGTGGGACCCCTCCTGGGTGGATTACGAGACTCTTATTCCTCTCTCTCCTGCTCTGATTCGGGACTTGGACTGGTGGCTTTGCACTCCCAACCTGGAGAAGGGGGTGCGGTTTTGTCTTCCTCTTCCCCTTTTGTTGACGACGGATGCCAGTCTCTGGGGTTGGGGGCCAATTTGGGGTCCTTGGAAGCCAAGGGTCGGTGGTCTCAGGGGGACAGCACCCGTTCCTCAAACTGGCGGGAGTTGGCGGCTGTCTGGGAGGCGGTGCAGTTCTTTCAGGTTCCTCTCCTGGGGGCGAATCTGTTGGTTCGTACCGACAACCAGGTGGCTAGTTGTTACTTGAACCGTCAGGGGGGAACCAGGTGCGCGTCTCTGAACATGTTGGCCTCCATAATTTGTGCTTGGGCGGAAACTCATCTGTTGGCCTTGAGGGCGGTGTACATTCCGGGACGGTTGAATTTTTATGCGGACGCTTTGAGCCGCAACCTTCCATCTTCTGTTCTGTACCATCTCTCACTTCCTCTGTTCCTGTCCCTTTGCCTCCGGTTCGGGACTCCTTGGATCGATCTTTTTGCGTCCCCTCACAACTCTCTCCTCCCCCAGTTTTGTTCGGAGGTGCTGTGTCCTCAGGCTTGGGCGGTGGATGCTCTTTCGATTCCCTGGCCTTCGGGCCTTCTGTATGCATTCCCTCCCATTCCCCTCCTCCCGAGGGTGCTGCAGAAGATTCGTAGGGAGAAGGTTTCGGTCCTGTTGATTGCTCCTTTCTGGCCTCGCCGCATTTGGTTTCCTCTCCTGTTGAAGCTGGCGGAGGTTCGGTTTGTCCGCCTTCCTTTGTGTCCATCTCCTCTTCAGTTTCCGCTCCTGTCCCTGCCTTGTCTTTGTCGTTTGCAGCTGACGGCTTGGCTCTTGTGCGGTTGACGTTGGAGTCTTTGGGTTGTTCATCGGTGGTGGCTCGTGACATCCAGTTGTCTCGCCGCCCTTCGACCCTTAAGTGCTATGGTCGCCTTTGGGGTTCTTTTGTTTCTTGGTGTTCTTCTCATGGGGTGGATCCTGTACTGGGGGTTCCTACTTCTGTGTTGGAGTTTCTCCGGGATGGTTTTTTGAAAGGCCTTTCCCCTTCCACGTTGTCTGCTCAGTGGGCAACGGTTCGTGCTTGTCGGGGTCCTGGGGCTTCCTTGGAGGGTGTTGCCCCTTTGGTTAGTCGGCTTCTTCGGAGCTTTCGGCTTCGTCGGCCGGTTTCTCCTGTTCTCATTCCTTCTTGGGATTTGCCTACTGTTTTGCGTGGTCTGCAGTTGCCCCCTTTTGAGCCTTTGATGGAGGCAGATTTGCTGTGGCTGTCTGCTAAGGTGGCTTTCCTGTTGGCCATTACCTCAGCTCGCAGGTTGGGTGAGTTGGGTGCCTTGCTCGTTTCGTTTCCCTATTTGCAGTTCCTCCCGGATCAGGTCATTTTGCGGCTTGATCCGGCTTTTCTGCCTAAGGTTTCTTCGAGTTTTCATTTGCAGCAGGAGGTGATTCTTCCTGATTTGCCTGCTGAGGGGGATTCCCTTGTTCCCCCTTCTTTGGATGTTCGCAGGGCTCTCCAGATTTACGTCCAACGTTCCCTGGGGTTCCGGAGTTCTCCTACCCTGTTTGTCTCCTGTGGGGGTGTGGCTAAAGGGAAGAAGGTTTCCACTTCCACGATCAGTCGGTGGGTCCGTTTGGCGGTCTGTCAATCTTACAAGTCTTTGGATTTGCCTCCTCCGTCTCATGTACAGGGTCGGTCAACGCGTTCTGTGTCTGCTTCCTGGGCTGAGGCGGCGGGGGTCTCTGTCCAGGAGATTTGTAGGGCGGCCACCTGGCAGTCTCATCACACATTTGTGCAACATTATCGGCTTGATGTTTTACATGCCTCTGCTGACAGTTTTTCTGTTGGCGTCTTGAACGCTGTTGTTCATTGAACTTTTATTGATTAAAGTTTTGTACTCTGCATGGATCCCTGGTGTCCTGCGTGTTTTCTTTCTTGGTTCTCTGCTTATGAGCTCCTCACGTTGTTAGGACTGGGACGGGGAGGACCCATGAGGGGGTAATGTCTTATTACTTACCGGTAATCCTCATTACCCCGATTAGGGTCCTCCCCGTCCCAGTCCTCTTCCCTCCCACCCTCCCGCTGTGTTTGTGTCGGAGTCTTGTTGATAACAGGCATGGCGGTAGGTGGGCGGGGCTTATGTACTAAAGAAATACTAGCGTTGTGATTGGCTGGGTGGAGGCAGGACTGCCTCTCGTTGTTAGAACTGGGACGGGGAGGACCCTAATCGGGGTAATGAGGATTACCGGTAAGTAATAAGACATTTCGGGACCTTATTGCTTTGATTCTATCTTAAAGGTCCACCGTATTTGGAGACATAGATGTTGGGCGGTTTTTAATCTACGATAATCAGAAAGGGATAGAAACTTACAGTTCCCCGTTTTACTGACAATTCCACAGTATATTTGAATGCAGGTAACTAATGTTTTCCTTGCTAAACCCAATAGGGGTGGTAAAAAACTCTGAACACGACTAATGACTCTATTTATTAAATTTAATGTCTTTTTAGACTGCTATACACAAATAAACGATATCCTGGATTCATAAGACACAAACTTAATTGCTGTGGGATAAGGGACGCTCGGCCCCTTATCCCACAGCATTTTTATATATTTGTATACTTTCTTAGAAATTGTTAGCCTCAATCGCAGTGTGTTTATATTAGCAACCGTGGGGGTCTCTTATTCTGGCACCTGTGTGGATGAAACATTTAATGGATGACATGAAGGGTGCTTGTTAGTGACATTGTTTCCAAGGGAATTTTTATTTTACAAAGTTAATTAAAACCATCACATAAAAATACATTTTAAAATCATTGCAGTAAAATATTTACATGCTAAAACAATAAATGCTTTAAGGACTAAGATGTTTTGCGTCAGATCAGTAGAAAAAGAGTCTCCAGTGGCGTAGCTACTTCATTTCCTGCGTCGATATTACCTATAGTTTATTGTTTTACACTCACCGACTAGGCCTTCACCAGAAACAACTGTGCAAATTTAACAATCCTTATGTTAAAACTGGTATTTTCGGGGATGAGGCCCTGTATGAGTGATTGTCTACAAGTTCTAACTCCAGCTTGGTTAAACGAGTCTCTTAGTAGTTTTTTAGGTCTCGCGACCTGCGTTGCGTGCAGGCGAGAGTCCTTTTGTCCGGGGTTCAGAAATGGACCCTGGAATCGTACACGCTCTTGCGTGTGTTTTTTGTCTGCTGTTATGTGATTGGGCTTTGAGTGCCTGTATTTTGTTAACAGAGCACGCAATAGGCCGAAGGCGGGCGCATTGCCCACCCACGGCCTATTGGTATCTGTTACGCGCACCACTCGCGAGCGTGTTTTTTTTCTTCAGTGCCGCTTGTATTTTCTAGCACGCTGCTTATGTGTTTTAATTTTTTCAAAATATTGGCATGTACCGTCTTCAGCTCCTCAATGCTTTTTAATTAGATTTGCATTGTAACTGACAGCATTTGATAATGGCCGTAACTTTGCCGAACCAGCCTCCTCCGAGCCCCCTGTTCGGATTTTTCCATTAAAGCTCTTTTTATGCGCGTGCTCCCCGCAGAGCTGCTTTCATTGTGAAAGAGGCTTTTTGCACCTTTGTTGTTGCCGTCCCCAGCAATGATTGGACCCAGCTGGTAGTCTACAAGCTAATGCCCCCTCGCACAAAGCAAGGCCCGCGCACGTACCTCTCGTCTCGCGGCGTTCAATCACGACGTCGGCCTGTTGAGACTCCCGAGTATCTCTTAGGTGTGAAATGAGTGTTAAGTGTTTAGCGACCGCGAGAATCGGGCCCTCGGGGAGCGCACGCACAGAAACAACCGCTACTGGGGGTGGATCTGACGGTGTCAATAAGATTTAGCAGCGACAGATGTGCCACGCGCTGGGGGCAGAGCGGGGGAGCATTGTTAATATAAGAACACCCAAGACTGAAATTATGTCTCATTTACACCACAAATCCCTCCCTCGACGCCTTCTATTATGATTACCCAGCCTAGGTTGGATCATTGCAGGCATCCAACATTAGTGTTTAAAAAATTCCTATTCACCCTCCGCTGTGCTTTCAAAAGCCGCCTCGCTTTTATTTCTTACTCTATTTATGTGTTTTGAAAACCATATTTGCTTTTTATATAAGCTACTAAAAAAAGTAGCCAGGGTCGACTGACATTGTTTGAACATTCCCCTCCCTATCCTAAAATGGTATGTCCAAAGGTGGTGTCCTTTAGCCTGGGTTACAGAAATTATGCGGCAAGGAAGGACTAAATTATGCAGCTGGGTTTACTAAATCATACTGCAAGAAAAGGCAAATTTATGCAGCGTAATGTGGCACTTTTTCTGATAGTATTACGTCATTATTTCACAACTTTTACACATGGTGACACTGTCTGGGAAAATAATTCACCTGATTAGGACTAGTTTAACATGCAAATACAGCAATAAAGTAGAACCTTCCACTGTGAGGGAACACATCTCCATGTTTTAAGTAACTTCTAATCTGTTTGAGCCATAAACATTTTTTTTGTTGCAATCTACTGTTTATGCAGCAGATGATAGTCTATGTAGCTGTATGGGGCAGTAACTGTGTGTGTGAGTGTCATTGTGGCTTTGTGAGTGGGTCTGTGAGTGCCTGCATGGGTTTATGAGTGGGTCTGTGAGTGGGTATGTAAGTGCCTATGTGGGTATTTGATTGGTTCTGTGAGTTCCTGCATGGGTCTCTGAGTGGGTGTGTAAATGTAAATGTAAATGTATTTCGACTTATATAGCGCACGAATCACCCAGAGGTCTCAAGGCGCTTGCTTAGGGAACCCGTCCTGGTATTCCCCTGTGAGATACCCCGGCAGGGTATCCACAAGGTGAAAGCCAGGCATCCCGCCGCGAGGGGCCGTAGTGGAGATTAAGCAAGCTATTGCCCAGAGTCGCAGAGTGTGACCCCGTGAGTCGAGGAGGCACTGGAGCGAGAATTGTCGAGTCTGTGGAATTTTGAGCCCGAGACCCGCCGAGGCGGGGAATCGAACCCTGGTCCACGGCCGATCTCAGCTTCCGGGTCTGCCGCCTCTAACCACTGAGCCACGCTTCTCCACCCCGCTTAGGTCTGTGAGTGGGTGCGTGACTGCTTCTACAGGTCCCTAAATGGATGTGAGAGTAATGTGTGGGTGTCTGAGTGGGTCTGAAAGGTTTTTTCCTTTTCATTGTGCATCAAGACTCACGGATCCGTCGTGGATGTACACGGGGGCCACTCTTAACCTTGCGGGAGATGCACGGATTCCCAAAGTGGGGAAATCCCAGATATAATTCAGTTTTGTACCAAACATATGCCCCTTTCACACTGTGAACTGAAACACAGAGCAACATGGATAATCAGACAAGTCATGTAGACAGAAAGATGATCTGGGTTCAATCGCAACAGTATGAGGTGATGTTGGTGGAGATGTTCAAGAAGCTGCACCACATGCACAATGGACAGATTTGGCACAGCGCTAGGGAACATGCAGATGGAATGGAATGGAGCATTCTGTGGGCATCTGACACAATTAAAGATTCTCTTACATCCTGGCTTTCCCCGTTCTCCAGCTGTGGGTATTCCTGCCACCTAAGAGAGACTGTTTTCTTACTTGATTTAATACACATGTTTGCATACCAAGTATGAATCTGTATTTCATATACCGCACACCCCTCCTTGCATGTATGTGAGCCCTCACAACTTCCTTTTGTCTGCTGTATGGTGAGAATTGGAATCTTATTCTCTCATTCTCAGTGATTTTCTTATGCTGGACTCACCACTGATTCTTAAGGTCTATTTCAAGCCTAGCCAATGAAAGAACATGTGCTCTTGCTTGCAAGAGATATTTTATAGAAGAAGAGACTCGGAGCCCACACATTACTTATCATTTGTTGACTTCATTGTCACTCTTACCATTCATTGACTATGTCACTCTTATTTGCTGCCTCCTAATTGGCTGGCAAATGCTGCCTTCACATCCTCTTCTTTGGGGTGAAGCATGGACTAAGTACTGATTGCTTAATCTTGATAAGTGTTGTTCCTCTTTCACACTGTGATTGATGTAGCATGTTTATTTTGATTTTTTCTTCGTGTCCTGTTCCTTCTTCTCCTACCCTGTTGTCCGTGTTGATTTTAACATCCTCTTCCGCTTGTTCGTGTTGCTTTTAAACCTTCTTGCTCCTCCTATTGTCAGTGTTTGCCCTAAAACCTCCTTCCTTACCCCATTGTCCGTGTTGGTTTTAACCCCTCACTCCCCGTTATCCATGTTGCTTTTAACTCCCTTGTCCATGCTGCCTTTTACCCCTCTGCCCATGTCTGTATTGCTTTCAACCCTTCCCACCTGCCATAACAAACAAGCATTTGCAATGCAATAGGTCTCACATTATTAAAGTCTAAACTATTGATGTTGCATTATTTAGCAATGTCAATAGCTCAAACTTTAATAATGCGAGACTTATTACATTGCAAATGCTTGTTCCTTTTGGCAAGTAACGTTGAACAAGCAGTTAAAATGGGAATCATCGACTCTTATTTGCTACACAGAGCCTTGCATTCGTCCCTTTCATCTGTTCTGGACCAGGCAGGGATCTGATCCCGATTGGGCTAGTCACCAAAACGCAGGCACATGAATGCTAACTTCAGATGGAATGAGTATCATTGGTCGAAATAAGAGGTCTGAAGACTTTGTTGGAGTTAATAACTTTCCAGGTGTGCCGTTTCATAGCCAGTGTGGCTTTATCCTCCTGTAAGGAAAGTGGCCTGGTGTTAGAATTGATATATATATTTTTTAACTTTCTTTATTGTTTTCATACAACAAGACTATTGAGTATCAATCCTTACAGCACTCGATATATGATTATTAACAGGATCATGCACGTACACAGTTCAGATCATAGCATGGTACATATCAAGGCACAACACGTTGCCTGCAGTTGCAGCAGGGGGGGCAAGGGGCACCCACGGGGGAGATCCACAATACAACACACAATTAGATTTACTGACCTCCCAGGCATTTCCTTGGCTAACAGCTATATACATGAAGTTAAGTTCGACTACATCAGAATATAATCCATGCAATTCGAGATTGACATCTACAAGTCCTCACAATAGAGTTTCCAAGACCTTGGCGTACCTATCTGAAGTGTTCTATGATACTGGTCACTGCGACTTCGCTGGTGGGCTCTCTCGTGGGTTTGCCAGCAAGTAACATGTTAGGGGTGACCAGATATCTCTGGGCCTGGAGGTACTAGGCAACAGCTCCGCATAGTTGGCAAGTTGTTCCTGACAATAGACCATGTGGTCAAGCCAAACCTTGAATTTAGGCGCCCTCCCTCTACCCCACCTGCAGGCCACTCGCCTCTTAGCCATGAGTAATCCAAGGGCATCATATTTTCGATGCGTCACTTGTACCTGTCTAACATATCCCAGCAGGGCCATCAGTGGTGATAGAATTGATATATCTCCTAAATTCTTTGGGCGAGATTTTCAGGCCCCATATGTTTTCTGCATGTTGAGAGTGAGCCCAGCAAAGATTGCTCAATTACAAGCAGCCTCATTTAGACAAAGTAATAAGCACCATCAAGAGTGCAGTGTGATCTGCGTATGGAATATGAATGCTGCATAAACTAGAATTGCCAACTGCTGATGTGAATTTATTAAGAATCAGAAATTAACTGACCAAATCAAAGAAAAAATGTTGCAGACAAAAAGAGGGATGATGAATCCGGCAAAGGTGCATGTTACCAGTGTGGGACAACTTCACGTTTATCATTGTATAAAAAATTGTTCGACACGTAACAAACAATGCCCAGTGGCAAGGAAGACCACTTTTCCGGAGTATGCAAAGCATAAAGTTGACCAGGCGAGTATATACAGGTGATGAGGAGGAAGATGACATAATTAGTTTGGAGGATGACATGGAATATCTTGTCCTATAAGTGGCAATTCTGGGAAAGAATAGGATGAAAGTCAACCCAGATGTTTGGTGCAAATCATTAAGTTGGATGTGGAAGTGCTAGTAGACTGGCGGATGTATGTCAGTACAACGCGATCAAAATGATCGCGGTACTTGACAACGCAGTTTTTACAACGCAAGTCGTTACAACGACTTGCGTTAGAGGGCGCGGATTGAGGATTATTATAATTTTCTATTCCAACTCCAGCCCACGCAACAGCAGGGAAGGTGTTGGAATAGAAAATTACAATATTCCTTACCCAACAGCGCCAACCAGCTCAAGTCGTAGTAATGACTTGCGTTGTAATGGCAGCGTGGTAAAGGTCGTGCGGTGTAAACACCGCGTTGTATACCATTATCTCAGGGGAAATGTATAGGAATTTAACTATCAAGGACAAACTGTGCATCAACCTCATCGTGCCAGGGGCCCATGGTGGGCATAAGATCGAGGTGCCAAGGCCTGTAGTAACATTGGTTAGATGTCAGATTATTTTCTATAGATTAAAAAAGGTATGTTTTCAATATTTACTTGAATAAAATCAAGGGATATTTACCGCGTAAATGAAAGGGGATGGTATTCCACATTTTTGCTGCTGGAATGAAGAAAGCTTTATATCCATAAGTAGAAGTCAGTGCCCTAGTAATTTGAAGCAGGAACTTTTGTTTGGGTCGTAATTGTCTGGCTGAGGGGTCTCCATTGTTCTCTGTTATAAGAGCTACTTAATTATATTCAGTGAAATTCATTTTTGCTACTAATAAGAGTGTTGTAATAGTGACCACCACAAACAAGATTACATTAGCAGCCACCCTATGCCAGATCACCCACCATCAGTGGTCACCTCAGTGCATCAGGCAGGTTTGCCAGCAGTATTTTAAAACAAGCATTTGCAATGCAATAGGTCTCACATATACGCAAGTGTAAGCTATTGGCATTGTAAATGACAATGCGTTTTATCTATGTTTCAAAAACCAAAACATAAATAAAAGCCATTATCATTTCCAATGTCAATAGCTCAAACTCGTGTGAATGCGAGACCTGTTGCATTGCAAATGCTTGTTAATCACACTAAGGAGGAAATACTTGAGAAGTACAGGCTAACACAGCTGATTTACAACCCCGCCTACAGACCCCAACTGACAGAAGCAATGCTATTCAACTGCATGTGCAAGTACTGTGTCGCCTACACATTTTAGCCTCTGGAAGTTAACAGGGAGTAATAGCAGTAGCAGAAGCATCAGAAAACTGCACTGGCTCCCTGTAGACTCCAGAATCAAGTTCAAGACCCTCATCATGACCTTCAAAATCCTCAAACTCAACACCCCCCCTCTGCTTCAACCCCTTCTTACTCCCTACGCGCCGTCACGGAACCTAAGATCGTCCAACCAAAACCTTCTATGCGTCCCACGCATAAAACTCTGTCGCATGGGCGGCCGCTCCTTTAGGTTCCTGGGAGCCAAGATGTGGAATGAACTACCACATCACATTCGCTCGATAGACAACTTATCAGCTTTCCGGAAAGCAGTGAAAACTTTTCTATTCCCTTGCCTGTAATCCTTTCCTCTATCCATGGACTCTCCACGCTTAGGATCTGATCCGGGTTCCAGCGCCGGGACGCCTCATTGCCGGGGCAGCTGTAGCGCTTTACCAAAACAATAAGATAAGATAAGATAAGATAAGAAGGTGTGTCCCAAAGTGCTTTGTTGCATTTTTTCCACAGGTTTCTTGACATTATGTTGTCCAGAATTAATGATTACATTTATTTTCCTGCATCTCAGCAGGACTCACAACATACCAAACTATTATTTTATAGCCTGGCACATTTTCCAAATGTCATAGATGTGTTAATGGTACACATATTGCTATCTGTCCACCATCTGCAAATGAACTTATTTTTCAAAAATAGTCCCTCACTCAATAGACATGTTGTATTTGATGCCTCCTGTACGATAACAGACCTTGGGTTCCAGGCAGCAGAAATGATTGGTACATATGTTCAGCCACAGTGAGGTATATAACAGTCTATCTCAAGGTGATTTTGCCGAGTGTTGTCTACCTGGTAAACTAATATAAATTATTTTACACCCACGATAACATCCAAAGTAATAAACCAACACTAATATACGGTTCCTTAATTTTTTAGTAGACCGTGCACATACATGTATTATAGACTTGGATCTAAACAACATATTTAAACCCAAGTACAAGGAGTAAGCGGAGATACAACCATGCTCACAAAACTACACTGTGATAGAGTGATAGAGAGGCCATGTTGAATACTAAAATCACGCTTCAGGTTTTTGCACAACAGTGGTGGAGCCCCCAGTACCATACGGACATATTTTGCAAAATCATAGCTACATGTGCAATGTTCCATAATCTTGCTCTGAGGAGGGGTCTTCACAATGTGGAAATTGAGTTGGAATCCGATCCTGAGGAAGGAATACTACAAGTAGAACCCCACCAGGATGGCTATCATGCTGCTGAGGGTAGAGCACATCGTACAAAGATTACTAACAATTATTTTGAAGGTTGGTGAAAGTAGAATAAATACAACTATACACGTCTATAATGTTTTTTAAGTAGAAAATGTCTTTTATTAAGGAATCACAATAGTCTAATTTTAATTTTCTAAAGCAAAAACAATGTTTACAGACACAAGTTTGACCTATCTAGTGTTATCAAAAAGAAAATACTCATACAGCATATTAGAAATACAGCAACCACATTAGGGCTTTCTTCTTGCTCTGTTTGCACTACTTTTGTCAACAGTACCTGCCTCTGGAGTACCACCAACAGCTGTACTGGGAAACGTGGTTTACAACGCGGTCGTTACATCGCGATGCCAGTACATCGTGGTTTTTAGAACGCAAGTCTTTACAACGACTTGCGCTGGATGGCACTCTAGGACAAGGAATAGTATAATTTAGTATCCAACACCTTCCTTACTGTATGTAGACTGGAGTTGGAATAGTAAATTATACTACTTCTAAGTCCAGCGCCCTCCAACGCAAGTCGCTGTAACGACTTGCGTTGTAAAAACCGCGATGTAATGGCATGCGATGTATCAGCATGCATTGTAATGTCATACAACCGCTGTACTAGATATATGTTGGCGTGTACACCAGGTGCTGATTTATACTTGATGCTTCTTCACTCTCACCTACCCCTAAATCAGCAGGGCCAGATACAGAACTGACTTGCATTTTTTCCA
This sequence comes from Lissotriton helveticus, assembly GCF_964261635.1. Classification (NCBI taxonomy): domain Eukaryota; kingdom Metazoa; phylum Chordata; class Amphibia; order Caudata; family Salamandridae; genus Lissotriton; species Lissotriton helveticus. The sequence continues at coordinate 539,925,685 of NC_136059.1, read as the reverse complement.
AGGCAGATGCTACCGGCACTAATCTACGTGCCACACCTGCAGTAATCCATCTGAGTTTGTTTATTGCCTGGTTGGCGTGGTAGTGGTCTGCGCCAGACAGTTAATTGATCTGCTCAATACATCAAAATGCAATGTGTTGATGATGCCTACGCCTTTGCATTGCAGTTTAGAGTTTCTCCACAGAGTCTGTGACTTTAGCAAAGTTGTGATTCATCATATTTTGACTATCCTTAACTATTTTCCTAAAACTTTCTTGGCCATCAAATAATTGTGACATTGTACGATTCATACACAGTAAGTTTTGCTTTCACTTTTTATAATTATTGCTTGCAGGCATTGCACAAAAAGCATAGAGGCCTCAAACCCCGTAAACAATTGAGATGTCTCCGACCCATCATCCATTGCACAAACACCAGTATTCTGAGAAGTGGTGTCCGCTGCAACACCCAGTGACACATCTGTCTGGCTCTCAAAGCTCTTTGTCTGATTTTCGCTTGCTGTGATTCGTCCATCTGTCACATCTTCAAAAGATGGGAGTGATAAAACTCTAGCGTTCCTTCTGGATGGCACTCAAGTGTCTGTGTGGCTGATCTTTCTGTGGATTCCTCAATACCATTAGGACTTTTTATAGTTAAATCTTGCTCACTATCATGCTCTATCTGTAATGACACATCTGTGTGAAATATGCTGATGTACTTTAATATACTGTTCTTTATTAACATGCAGTAACAATAAAATTGTGTTAATTGTACTTTTCGCATTTCTGACTACTTTGTACATGTTTTTCTACACATAAATAGAGAGATTCATTCGTTTGACTACAACTCTCATATGCATTATTAATTTACAAAAAAAATCAAACCTGAATACTGCAATTACATTATTAACTAAATATGCTTGAACATCTATGGAAATTACATACACATTTTATATTGTTACCTTGAGTTGTACATGGTGGATTTGAGGTATCAACGTTGGAAACACCCTCAACACTCTCAGGCTGAATTGTTGCCTCAATTAGTGTTTCCATAGGTGTTGGTGGTGGATGCTGAGATGGTCTTCCAGCTGTCCCATGTGATTCTGCCAAGTAACTTGCAACCTTCATTTTGATTTGCGATCTTAAATTGAACAATTATTATTATATCGTATTTCAGGGAAGCTGGTTTACACCCTATGGAATTGACCTTGTCCAGGATGTCAAGAATGCAATATATGTATAGACTTCCTAACTGTGAGGTCACCATTCGACAACCAAAATGTGACTTTTCATATTGGCGATTTCCTAATTCCGATTTCCATTTGAGCAATTCCCTATTATGAAATCCCTAGTGAAACCGAAATGAACAGATTCAAAGATAGAGAAAAGCAACCTTTCGTACATGTCAAATAGCAAAGTCCATTTAGCGATTCAAATGCTATTTGAAAATTCCTAATTAAAACGTACGTACATCTGGCCCCATATGGGTTCAGTGCCACAGAGATTGTGCTGAACAATGTTTTAGGAGAACATGAAAACTTTTTTCAGAAAGGAACAAGGATGCCTGTAAGGATTTCAGGATCAAATAGCTCTGAAAGATGGAAGGCAACATGTCAACTAAAAAGTATCCAATATTCCACTGTCATTAAGGAAAGACGTAAGCAAGTCTTAGCGAACTGGGAGTATCATTTAACCTATTACCACATGCCAGTGATTATCACCTGTGGTCGTTGCTAAATTACAAATGGGGAAGTGAGTCTATGCACAGACTTACACCTGGTTAATCACCAGATGGTGGTAGAGAACCAACCCTTGCTATTTATTCACGAGATGGTGGCTACCCTCAGTGATACCAAGGAAATCACCACCCTCAATTATACGGCTGCATTACTTCAGGTAGGCTTGCATAAAGGCTCAAAAAATTCACTGCTTTTATCACACCTTAGGGGCATTCCAATGTTGCTGTATCCCCTTTGATCTACACTCTGCTTCAGCAGTCTTCCAGGGGATAATGAATCAGCTCTTGAAGGCATTGAAGGTGTTCTTGAGTTTCCGGAAGATGTCCTGATTTATTCAAACTAATGACGAAGAGCACTTGGCCATTTTGCACAAAGCACTGCAAAACATTCACAACATTGGGCTGCTCTTGAAACAAGCATTTGCAATGCAATAGGTCTCGCATTAGAAAAGTTTGAGCTATTGGTATTGTAAATGACACATTTTTTATTTATGTGTTGGTTTTGAAAATAGCGAAATTAATAGCTTTGTTATTTACAATGCCAATAGTTTTAACTTTCGTAAATGTGACACCTATATCATTTGTAATGCAATATGTGTTTTATTTACGTGACTTAGATGTATTGATATTACAAATAACAATGGCTTTTTTTTAAATAATAAATACTTAAATAAAAGCTATTGTAATTTATAATGGCAAAAGCTTAAACTTTTGTAAATAACTTTTGTGAAGATTATGTTCAGTGTATTTTATTGTGACGAAAATCCAAGAACAGAAGTGAAATATTAACATCTTTTTGTGACATTTGTAATAAAGCTTGAAACATTGAGAGAACATATTTGAACCAGTTGTTGTTGAATGGTTGCACAGATTGATGCTGTGGTGGCGCTGAGTGATGTGGTGGCGATGAGTGATGCTGTGGCATTCAGTGATGCTGTGGTAGCGCATAGTGATGTTGTGGTGCCCCTGAGTGATGCCGTGGTGATGCGATAGATAGATAGATAGAGTGAGTGCGATAGATAGATAGATAGAATGAGGGCGATAGACAGAGTGAGGGGCGATAGATAGATAGAGTGATGGCGATAGATAGATAGAGTGAGGGCGATCGATAGATAGATAGATAGATAGATAGATAGATAGATAGATAGATAGATAGATAGATAGATAGATAGATAGATAGATAGATAGAGTGAGGGATATAGATGGAGTGAGGGTGACAGATAGATAGAGTGAGGGCGACAGATAGATAGAGTGAGGGCGACAGATAGATAGCGTGAGGGCGATAGATAGATAGATAGATAGATAGATAGATAGATAGATAGATAGATAGATAGAGTGAGGGCGATAGATAGAGTGAGGGCGATAGATAGAGTGAGGGTGATCGATAGATGAGTGAGGGCGATAGATTGAGTGAGGGCGATAGATAGATAGATAGATAGATAGATAGATAGATAGATAGATAGATAGATAGATAGATAGATAGATAGATAGATAGATAGATAGATAGATAGAGTGAGGGCGATAGAGTGAGTGCGACATGGATAGAGTGAGGGCGACATAGATAGAGTGAGGGCGACATAGATAGAGTGAGGGCGATAGATAGATAGAGTGAGGGCGATAGATAGATAGATAGATAGATAGATAGATAGATAGATAGAGTGAGGGCGACAGATAGATAGAGTGAGGGCGACAGATAGATAGAGTGAGGACGACAGATAGATAGAGTGAGGGCGACAGATAGATTGAGTGTGACAGATAGATAGAGTGAGGGCGACAGATAGATAGTGAGGGCGATAGATAGATAGAGTGAGGTGGCCTTGTGATGGACGTGGTGGTGGCCGTGGTTGTGGTGGTGGACGTGGTGGTATTGGATGTGGTGGTGGTGGATGTGGTGGTGGACGTGGTGGTGGATGTGGTGGTGGTGGGTGTGGTGGTGGTGGTGGACGTGGTGGTGGTGGTGGTGGACGTGGTGGTGGTGGAGGACGTGGTGGTGGTGGACATGGTGGTGGTGGACGTAGTGGTGGCGGATGTGGTGGACGTGGACGTGAAGGTGGAAGCGGTGATGGGTGTGGTGGTGGACGTGGTGGTGGTGGAGGACGTGGTGGTGGTGGACATGGTGGTGGTGGACATAGTGGTGGTGGATGTGGTGGACGCGGACGTGAAGGTGGAAGTGGTGATGGGTGTGGTGGTGGATGTGGTGGTGGACATGGTGGTGGTGGTGGACGTGGTGGTGGACGTGGTGGTGGTGGTGGTGGATGTGGTGGACATGGTGGTGGTGGACGTGGTGGTGGTGGACGTGGTGAATGTTTTGGTGGTGGACGTGGTGGTGGACGTGGTGGTGGACTTCGGGGTGGACTTCGGGGTGGTGGAGGTAGACGTGGTGGTGGTGGTGTACGTGGTGGTGGTGGAAGTGGTGGATGTGGTGGTGGTGGTAGTGGTGGTGGTGGTAGTGGTGGTGGTGGAAGTGGTGGTGGTGGGTGTGGTTTTGGATGTGGTGGACGTGGTGGTGGATGTGATGGACATGGTGGTGGTGGATATGGTGGTAGTGGTGGTGGACGTGGTGTTGGTGGTGTACGTGGTGGTGGTGGAAGTGGTGTAGGTGGTGGTGGTGGTGGTAGTGGTGGTGGTGGAAGTGGTGGTGGTGGGTGTGGTGTTGGTGGACGTGGTGGTGGAAGAGGTGGGTGTGGTGGTAGTGGACGTGGTGGTGGTGGACGTAGTGGTGGTGAACATGGTGGTGGATGTGGTGGTGGTGGTGGTGGTAGTGGACATGAGGGTGGTGGTGGTGGACGTGGTGGTGGAGGTGGGTGTGGTGGTGGTGGACATAGTGATGGTGGACATGGTGGTGGTGGATGTAGTGGTGGTGGATGTGGTGGTGGTGGAGGTGGTGATTGTGGACGTGGTGGTGTTGGACGTGGTGGTGTTGGATGTGGTGGTGTTGGATGTGGTGGTGCTGGACGTGGTGTTGGACGTGGAGGTGTGAAACATTGGAAATAGCCAGAGGCATAGAGAGATCTGTTCTAACATCCCAGGAGTTTGGTAAATCCAAAGTGTCTTTAGCAGAAAGTGTGAATACAATCTCATAAAGCCAAACCTTCTTCAAATACTAAGGTAGAGTTGTATGTGTGGGTTGGGAGAGTTACTGCTGCCAACTGTCCTGTACATGTACTTTGTATTAGGGATGGGGCACTACATAATATTTCTGTTTTGGGGGTTATAACATCACGAAACACCAATCAAGGTGTTACTAAAGAACATCAAAAAGTAAGTGTTCGATCTTTCAAGACCTGCGTACGGTTGCACAATAAGAACGAACAATATGATGACATCACATCGCAGAGGAGCCGATATTTAAATTGAAAAGTAATAATAGAAGGGTCATATTAACTACTGCAGGGTGACTGCACTATTGTCATGCTGTATGTATAGTGCATTATTAAAGCTTGGTAAGAAGGAACCTTTTCTCTATAAAACAGGCAACATACGAGGTGTTGTCAATGTTCGTTCTCATTCATTTACTGTAAGGCCTACACATACGCCCAGTGTACAACAAGCACAGCCCTGCTTCACTCTTCACCTCCATGGCGCACCCCGTGGGCAGTAGCCCGTGCGCTCCGCGTCTCACCCCCGTAGAAGCTGATCCTGCGGGCATCGTCCAGATGTACCAGCAGGTCGTGGTCTCACTACGAGGCACCCGCAGCCGACATTCAGGTCTCACCAAGGCCACCTACGGTCCACGCTCCAGGTCTCACCCAAAGACAGCTACAGTACCCGTGCCATGTCTCAACTATGACTAGAGTCCATGCTCCTGAACTCGCTCGAAGCAGCATCTCCTACTCATAAGTCTCACCCCAAAGGAGCAGAAGTCGAGCTTCAGGTCTCACCCCAAGGCAGCAGTAGTTCCTAGTCCAGTGCTCACCCAAGGCAGAAACAGCACACACCAGCGGAATCCTCCTACAGCAGCAGCTCGAAGTCTCACCCATGGACAACACAGCCCAGCTTCAGTTCTCACCCAAGGCAGCTATATCCCCTCTTCAGATCTCACCCAAGGCAGCTATATCCCCTCTCCAGATCTCACCCAAGGCAGCTATAGCCCCTCTCCAGATCTCACCCAAGGCAGGTATAGCCACTCTCCCCCAAGGCAGCCAGAGTCTCTGCTCCGTATCTCATCCCAAGGCAGCACCAGCTTTGCTCCAGGCCTCACCAGAAACTAGCAGAGGTCGAGCTCCAGGGCTCACCTGACGGAAGTAGAAACCAGCTGCAGGTCTGGCCTCAAGATTCATAAGGCCGTGCTCCATGAATCAACCTGAGGCAGCAGCAGGCCCCGAGCTCACCACCACAGCAGCAGGAACCCCTGAATCAAATCTCACCCCGCGACACCCAGCGTCTAGGTCAGGTCTCACTAGGGTGCGCCCAGGTGATTTCGTGTCACTTGAACGTCCGTATTCCATTCTAGGACTTTGCTTAACATATTGTGTCGGTCCTGTTGGCTCAATTACATGGACCAAGACTACAACTCCCAGAGTGCACTGTTATCGTAATTCTTTTTTCGTTTTAGAGTTGGTTGTTGTGAAGTTTTTCTCACTTCCAGCAGCCACCGCAGCTGATTCTTCTGCGTAGAACTGTAAGCATTTTATGTATTTTGCATGCCATATACATGTGTATCTTCTCTTACATGCATTACATGTCGAGACATGCAAACTGTTCCGAATAAGGTTTTGACTGCATCTCACTATTTACATGGTTAAGGCACCTGGGCTAGGGACATGACCTTTGATGTTTTTCATTTTATAAAAACCCAAACTGTGTTTTCAGTTATGTACACAAGAAACCGGTGCCTACTATGGCCTTTTATTCTTCCCTTTCCATTGTCAGAGTGAAACCCTAAAAAAAAAACCTCCTGTGATTCTGGGCAAATCACTTAATCTCCCCATGCCTAAAATGAATGTGTGTCCTCCTGTAACGTAACTGGTGCTATGTAAAGCGCTCTGATACCTGATTCAGTTCGGGTCTTGTTCGCGCTATATAAAACTCTGCAAAAAAAAAAAGCCCAGAGCTGAAAAAGTCATTTACCGGTAACACAAAGTCACCTTAGGTCTCACACAAAGGCAACAGAAAACCGCGCTCAAAGTTCACCTCAAGACACAACCAGATGTCACCTATGCATCCAGCCCCTCGCGCCGATATCAGTCTGAGGTAGCAATACCCAAAGCCCGCAGCTCCTGCTCCACAGCCGGCCATAAAGCAGCAGCAACCGAGGCAGCTGCAATGACGGTCTCACCCAAAGGCAGCAGCTGTCTCTGCTCCAGGGCCGTAGAAGCCACAGAACTACATCAGATACTCGGGTATCATCACCCCCTGTCCCAGGTCTCACCCAAGACATCCTCCGCAGCCTCGCCGTAAGCTAACCACTGCCCCAGGTAAGCACAGGGCTATGAACCCAGCTGCAGGACGCCCCTGCGGGCAGCATCTGCCCAGCGTGCGCGCTCTCTCTGGGACCCCCGGTTCATGCCTCGTTTACCGCTCTGTTCTTACCAATGAAGCCTCACAGCGGCGCCTGGAGGAGCCCCATGGTGCGGGTGGCAGAGAAGGAAGGCGTTGGAAGCGCAGACTTTACCCGAAGGCGTCGGAGCGCTTCACAAAAGGAACAGTAATGATACATGAGGAGAAGATTACAAGTGAACAACACTGGACAGGAAATGTGCGCGTGGCTGTAGCGCGAACGCGAAAGTGAAACTCTATGCTGGCGATGTGCGCGTGGCTGTACGTGCGCGTCCACAGACCAGAATCTGCTTGTGCACTGGTCTGTCTCCCTTGGGAGGCATCACGCTGACAATAAGTCTAGCTGGCGGCAGCGCTTTCGCGCTGCAACGCCAGGCGAGACCTAAAAACGGAAAATACAAGTTTGTTCAAACAAGTGTGATATATATGTGGCAAGTCATCCGTGCTGAAGCATTGGCATCCAGGCCAACTTTTATTTTTGCATTCACATAGGCATCAAGACTAAGCAAGGAATAGGAGCTCACCTCATTCCTGAGATTACAGAAATTCTATGCTTGATACATAAAGATATATGCTGATGTGGCAGATGAGAAAATTGGCTAATAGGATGAGTGGGTAAAGGATCATGAAGAAAGCATGCAGGAACCCAAGAAGCAACTTCAGCAAGTTCCCTCTCTAAAGTCATTTGATGCAACATTGAAATCTGTGGTAACAGCTGATACGAGTCATATTGGAATAGGTGCTGTTCTGAGTCAAATTAGCAGGAATGAAGATACTGCCTGCCTTTGCTTCATGGAAACTGAGAGATCCTGAGACTAAACACGTGTGGTCGAACATGAGGTCTTGGGCTGTGACCAAGCTTAGGAGTTTTTGTGGAACAGTGGTTTCCTCGTTCACACTGGTTACAAGCTGCTGGTGAACATACTAGACAAGCATTGGCATAGTCAATAGTTCTCGCCTTTGGGACTTTATAAGTGTTACGCTATTCAGCACAATATCCTTGGTGCAACAACATCAAGTGTTGCATGGCTAAACACTTAAAAGGTCCCAAAGGCGAGACCTATTGGCTATGGAAATGCTTGTTTGAGTGAGTGGCTCGTGCAGGTATGCCACTGTGAGGTAGAGATGCTGCGAGTGCTTTTTACAGGAGCTCCTGTGTACAGCTGGGGTTGACACTCCTATTACCCCTGCCCTCCAGTGACACTTTACCCTTCACGGGTGGTGGTGATGGGCTTGGTGGTGGACGTGGTGGTGAACGTGGTGGTAGTAGACGTGGTGGTGGTGGATGTGGTGGTGGACGTGGAGGTGGAGGTGGATGGGGTGGTGGTGGACATGGTGGTGGTGGTGGACTTGGTGGTGGACATGGTGGTGGTGGACGTGGTGGTGGTGGTGGATGTAGTTGTGGTGGACATGGTGGTGGTGGTGGTGGTGGATGTGGTGGCGGATGTGATGGTGGTGGTCTTTCTTAGAAAGACTCATGCAAAGGCCAATCCATGATAAACTCTGAACCCTGTCCCGGATGCTCTCTAAATAAATGTTTTTTGTAAATATGTCTCCCTTACAGATTGACGAAGAAGAACTTGCTCTGTGTGGTAGCCTGACACCGTTTTTTAGCGCTGTGCTGTTAGCGCGTAGTGCTCTTTTAATATCCCATTTTTGGCTATTTGATTTAATTTGTTTTCTTTAGTCCTTGCTTTTAACAGGGAATTGCTGGCCCTTACCTGCACTTAAAAGGAAATCTTACCGCTGTTTTGGCGGGTCCGGGTCTGGGGGTGTATCTTCATACTTGGAGTTCGGGCGCCATCTTTGGAGGGGCTCTTGATGCTTTTTGGGCGCCATCTTGTGTGTCCTAGTGGTGGCGGCTCACACGTGGGGGCCCTATTAAAGGCGGCGCATTCAGCGGCTCGGCCTTGACGAAGAAGAACTTGCTCTGTGTGGTAGCCTGACACCGTTTTTTAGCGCTGTGCTGTTAGCGCGTAGTGCTCTTTTAATATCCCCTTTTTGGCTATTTGATTTAATTTGCTTTCTTTAGTCCTTGCTTTTAACAGGGAATTGCTGGCCCTTACCTGCACTTAAAAGGAAATCTCACTGCTGTTTTGGCGGGTCCGGGTCTGGGGGTGTATCTTCATACTTGGAGTTCGGGCGCCATCTTGGGAGGGGCTCTTGACGCTTTTTGGGCGCCATCTTGTGTGTCCTAGTGGTGGCGGCTCACACGTGGGGGCCCTATTAAAGGCGGCGCATTCAGCGGCTCGGCCTTGACGAAGAAGAACTTGCTCTGTGTGGTAGCCTGACACCGTTTTTTAGCGCTGTGCTGTTAGCACGTAGTGCTCTTTTAATATCCCCTTTTTGGCTATTTGATTTAATTTGTTTTCTTTAGTCCTTGCTTTTAACAGGGAATTGCTGGCCCTTACCTGCACTTAAAAGGAAATCTCACCGCTGTCTTGGGGGGTCCGGGTCTGGGGGTGTATCTTCATACTTGGAGTTCGGGCGCCATCTTGGGAGGTGTTCTTGGCGCTTTTTGGGCGCCATCTTGTGTGTCCTAGTGGTGGCGGCTCACACGTGGGGGCCCTATTTAAACCTGCCTTAACCGCGCAGCGGGCGCACCTTCGCTGCGCCTGAGTCGTGCCAGAGTCCTGCCCGTCTGCGCTCGTCAGCGTCTCGGATGCGCTCGGGGCGGTCTCTGGCTCTTTCTAGTTTATTAATTAGGCAGGCTCTGTTTTGCCGTTGGAATGCTCTCCTATTCTTCCTCCCAGCTTTTGGCTCTACGTAAGTATTCCTCGCTTTGCCATCATATCTTTCCGAGCGGGCGTGTTCTTAAGAGAGGCTGTGTGGGTTGTGGTTGGCGTCTTTCGAGCGATATCACCCACCAGCAGGCTGTTCCATCCATTTTAAATGAATGCCTTCTTCTCAACACGAGGTCTTTACGTAAACATTCTCTCGATATTTGGAACTTACTATCGGAGTCTAAACCACCTTGTCTGTTCCTTACGGAGACATGGCTCGGAGAATGGTCTGGTCCTGATTTAGCCAATGCTATCCCTCCCGATTATATCATATTGAGGAGGGATAGGGTGATAGGCAGAGGAGGGGGGGTTGCCCTGGTTGTCAATAAACTTTTCACTTGTACCACCTTCGTGATTGACAATATTCCTAACTGTGAGGCCTTGGGGTTTACTCTTATGCTGTCCCCCCATCAAACGGTCGTTGGAATTTTACTCTATAGAGCACCTGGTCCTTTGGGCTCCTTTTTGGATGACTTACAGGTAGCACTTTCTGTGCCCTGTCTTAAATCAGACCATTGTGTTCTACTGGGTGATTTGAACGTCCATATGGATAATAACATCGATCCCGACACCCTTAAGTTGTGGGACGTTACTTCATCGTTGGGGCTGATTCCCTATATTACATGGCCTACTCATGATAGGGGCCATACCATAGATCAAGTTTTTTCTACAAAAATGATTAGTGTATCCATGCCACTACCGGTCTTGTGGTCTGATAATTTTTTAATAAAGTTCACAATACCTCTAATTTCCGCGACCTTCCCTAGAGCACCGAAAATTCAGAGAGGAAACGCCCGGGCTTTTCATCAGGTCTCTGCTGAGATGGTGTCTGATGCACTTTGTCGCCACTCTTGTTTATTTTCGGGGAGTCTGGAGGAAAACCTTGAATTAGTGTATAAAAGATTGACTGCCATTTTCGAGGAGTTAGCCCCAGAGAAGCCGGCTAAGTCTGCTGATAGGCGTGCTTCGGCCCCGTGGTTTACTGCATCTTTGGGTGTGATGCGACAAGATTGTAAGAAAGCCGAAAGGGCCTGGAGACGCCTGTATGACCCTCATCTCAAGGCTGCCTATAGAGAGTCCATTAAGTCATATCATAGACACATTTTAGCAGGAAAAAAAGCTTACCTGGAGCGTAGAATTGATGACGCCGAGAGCACCAGCAAAGAGCTATTTAGGATAGCTAAGGAATTTGTTTCTCCCTCCACTGGTGCTCCCTCTCATGAGCATACTGAAGTCTGGATTAGCCAGCTAGCTGATTTCTTTGTGGATAAAATTAAAGCTATCCATGACTCTTTTTCTCGTTCTTGCTCCTTGTCTGCTCAGGGCTCTATACCCAGCCTGGAAACATCTATATTGGGGGAAGGCCCATTTTTATCGGAATTTCCGGTAATGTCCCTTACGGTCTCTCTTGACCTTCTGTCTCGATTTAAGTCCGGCTCCCCGCTTGACCCTTGTCCGGCGAGATGCTTGGGGAAAGTTGCTCCGGCTATAAACGAGGTGCTTAATCCATTACTCAATGCCTCACTGAGCACGGGTGTTGTCCCTCGTGCGTGGTAGCATGCCCTGATCCTTCCATTGATCAAGAAAGCTACCCTCGATCCTCTTATCCACGCTAACTACCGGCCTATCTCTCTTCTCCCTGCTTTGGCCAAGGTGACCGAGAAGTTCGTGCATAGCTCCATTACCAACTTCATTGAGAGTAATAACATACTGCATGACTCCCAATCGGGCTTCCGCACGAATTTTAGCACAGAGACCGCCCTTCTCGAGGTCACCGATGCCATAAGGGAAGTTCTGGATACTGGAGGTAAAGCCATTATGGTTATGCTGGATCTGTCGGCGGCTTTTGACACCGTCCCTCATGAAGGTCTCCTTTTAAGACTCCAGGAGATCGGTTTCCGAGGGACGGTGTTGAACTGGTTCAAGTCGTTTTTGACCGGCCGCCGGCAAGTGGTCTGGGCACCGCCGTTTTCCGCTGAAATGCTGCCGCTGGAGGTGGGGGTCCCGCAGGGCTCTATTCTAAGCCCTGCGCTTTTTAACATCTATATGGCCCCTCTGGCGGCGGTTGCGGAGTCTTTCGGTGCCCAGATCATTACTTATGCTGATGACACCCAGCTGCTCTTTACATCTGATAAGGGGAGGGACTTTGATGGCCCACGGATTAGGGACTGTCTGGGAGCCGTTTTCACCTGGTTCCAGTGCCACAGCCTAAAATGTAACCCCGACAAGTCGGAGTTGCTTTTTTTTTGGTTGTCCACCAGATCCTGGCTGGAAGGCCTGGTGGCCTTCGGACATGTCTCCGCCGGACACGGCCTCCTCCAAAGCTAAAAATCTGGGCTTTGTGATTGATGATGGCCTTACCTTTGGTCCTCAGATTTCCGGGCTGACCGGAAAATGCTTCGGTCTTTTGAAAATGTTACGGAAATTTCTTCCGTTGCTGTCACTGAAGCACAGAAAGATCATTGTGCAGGCCTTGATAGGCTCGCGTTTAGATTACGCGAACGTTCTCTATCTTGGCCTCCCGAAGTATCTCTTGACGCGACTGCAGATTGTGCAGAACTCTGCGGCTAGAGCCATTTTTGGTCTCCAGCGCAGGGCCGGAGCCACAGAATTACTAAAAAAACTGCATTGGCTTCCAGTCGCTAAGAGGATCGTTTTTAAGGCGCTTACCTTCGCCTTTAAGGCCCTGCACCGGATTGGCCCTAAATATCTCCAGAAGCGTCTGGCTTTTTACGTGCCTCGTAGAACCCTACGTTCCGCAACTCTACTCAAAGCTTTGATTCCTTCCATCCGCCGGGCTAGAATCGGAGGACGCTCTTTTCGCCTTCTGGCGTCTCAAGGCTGGAATGACATGCCTGTTTCGCTCAGGAAAGCCGAGAATTTGTTTTCTTTTAGGAAAGATTTAAAAACTTGGCTTTTTATTCAGTAATGTTCTTTGTGTTTTTCTCTGTTTCTGTAGTGTTATGTTTCTCCTAGAATGAGGGCTCTTTGTCAAAGCGCCGGGACACTCCTAGGAGTAGCCGTGCGCTATAAAAGAACATTTTTAACATAACATAACATAACATCATCACTTGCGTGTGGCCCTCTCTCCCCCTCCCACCTCACTCCCGCCCTGATGAAGGTGTAGCCCGTGTGGGCTATACACCGAAACGTGCGTCTGCGTTTGTTCCACCTTAGGAACTCACTGAACCATCTGGGACTACCTGACATCGGTCCCTACCCATCGTATGCATCTGTGACCATTGTGTGGAGTGTTGTATGATGTATGAATGATTGTTGTTTTTGTGTGTTGGTGGTAGTCCCCTTGGGAGTTTGGGCGATGAATTCTCTCCACTATCATGGACAGCATCAAAACATTTGGTTATTCTGAAGAGGAATTCGCTAAGATGGTAGGTACCTCCGCCAACAATGGTTCAGCCTTCACCCTATCCAAAGGGTTGGAAGGAGAATGGACCAAACTACTCAATCCCCGAAAAAAATCTAAACGAACAGAATTCCATGCCAAGTTCATAATAGGCTAGCTCAGGGCAGGAACCATACCTATTGGGCTCAGGGTACACAATATCCCCAGTCTCTTTGTTGAGGTCAGACAGTTCCTGGAGAAATGGGCCCTCATTTCCAACCGTTGTTCCAGGGACTGGATGATGCTCATCATCGAGACCGCGCGGGAGGTAATAGCCATCCTCAACAAGGAGATCGAGTCCCTTGAGGAAAAACTGAAATCTGAAAATGCGGTAGATCTTGGAAAAAAGAAGTTGGAGGAGATTGAGGCAGAGCTTGATTCATTCTCTGAATACTTACTAAAGAGGAAAACGGAAAAATTCCGCAAGGATATCCGTTTTTTCTCTCAGGAAAAAGCTTACCCATATCTAACTAGTAATTTTTATAGCTCTCAAGAGAGCTCTAATCAACAGAACACCAACCAGAGATGGGGTAACCGACGAGTGACCACCTTTTCGGATACTACCGATTCGGATGGTGAGGGCCCCTATGACTCTAATTATGACCCTAATTGCAACTATAGTCATCAGCAACCACAGAGACAGGAAATTGTTGACCAATCATCACGGTCCAATCGTTTTTAGGGAATTGCCGGGGGAATGGCAGATCGAGAACCCGGAACCCCCAAGGGGGGAATTACCATCAGGGTCAACCACAAATGTATGTCCAAACCAGACAACATCAATATTGGACAAGATAAAAAATAGTCCTGTATTTAACCTTTCCAACACGGAAACCCATGTTGATGCCGTTGAACTACTATCCAAGGGTCTGTCATTTGTCCCTACCACCAATTTCAACAAATTTGAATTCCTAAAAGATCTGTACTTATTCTTCAGAAAAATTAGACTGAAGAAATTCTTTATGATTCGCCCCTCTATCGAAACCACCATGAACAGATCCGGCCTCAAACCTCCTTCTACGTTCACTCCTAGTCTGGAGGAGATTGGCAATGAGGTAGGAATCTTTGAAAAGACCGTCACCCTTAAAATCAATAAAATTCTAAAATTTGTCCCTATGGGACCGACCAATCTCTCTAGAACTGAAGAAGAGACCCTGAGGTCACTTAAAAACAACAACGCCTTAACCATCAAACCCTGTGATAAGGGTGGAGGCATTGTGATCTTCGACACCCCTACCTACATTGAAAAAATGAATACCTTACTCTCCTCATCAGAATACTATCGGAAAATCATGAGAAATCCCGAGCCAGCCCTCAAACGTCGGATCTTGGGCATGGTGGAGAGAGCTGTCGAGGATGGATCTATCTGTGACAAGGAGGCTGAGTTCTTGACCCCTACCTTCACTAGGATGCCCATAATCTATGGGGTTCCAAAAACCCACAAGAACCAACTTGATCCTCCTTTGCGAACTATTGTGTCCACTATAGGATTTGCGACTGAACCTCTGTCAAAATATATTGACCAATTTCTTAAGCCTTTGGTCTCATCATTGGATTCTTTCATTAAGGATACTGGACACTTCATAGCGAAGATTGAGGGAACCCCTACTATTCCAAAAGAGAACTCTTAGTCACCCTGGATGTGGAGGCCCTATACTCCAACATCCCTCAGGATGGAGCTATTGAAGTTCTACATGAAATCCTTATCGCGAACTCTGAGATTAGCAACTCCAGATTTATCATGGAATGTCTGGAAATTGTCCTACGAGAAAACTACTTTGAGTTTAACAACGAATTTTACCACCAAGTGGGGGGTGTCAGTATGGGGGCTGCTTGTGCTTCGAGCATTGCATGCCTTTATATGGGTGCATTTGAGCGAACCCATATCTACAATGAGATGGCCCCCTTCCATGAAAACGGACGAGCCTGGTCTCGTTTTATTGATGACGTATTCTTCATCTGGGAGGGGGACCACACTACCTTGATGGAATACATAGCTTGGCTCAATGCAGCGGATCCCAATTTAAAATTCACTAGGCACTCTAGCAATGAAAAAATTGAATTTTTAGATATCTGGGTAGAACACCGCAACAATGAAATTTCGGTGTCTCTATTTACCAAGCCCACCGCCCGGAATACCCTCCTTCAATACAGCAGCTACCATCCGCGCTGCCAGAGGGATAGTATCCCCTTCAGCCAATTCCTCCGCATCAGGAGGAACTGTACTGAAATGAGAGATTTTCTGACCGAGGGCGATATTCTAAAGGACAAATTGTTACAACGAGGCTATCCTTACCGGCTGGTTAAGGATGCTTTTAAACGAGCCCGTTACTACAACCGAGACTCCATATTTAGACCCAAGAGAAATGAGTCCAAGGAAACGATTGTGTGCATCACGAAGCACTCTAGCCTAAATAACAAACTCCGGCAAGCCATCAACTCCAGTTGGTTTCTTCTCAATCTAAACCATGAACAAAGTCCCTTACCTAAACCGATCTTCGCATTTAGAAGAAATAGGAACTTAAAAAACCATCTTGTTAAGGGCAAATTACCTGAGAAGGGAGGTTTTCATCAAAGTTCCATAACTGGACCCAATCCAGTGACGGGCAACCACAGATGTGGTAACTGCCAAGCCTGCCCGAATGCCATAATAGGTCCTACTATCACCACCCCGTCTCGTACCATCAATTTGACTAAAATGACGAATTGCCGCTCCTCCAACTTGGTATATATCATTATGTACCCATGCAAACTCCCATATGTCGGGGAGACAGGCAGGGAGGTGCGACTTCGCATTGGGGAACACAAATCCAATATCAGGATGAGCAGAACAGGTGCCCCCCTGATAGAACATTGGCGTATTAAGGATCACTCTGAGGAAGACCTTAGATGGTCCATCCTAGAGAGAATACAGGCACATCCAGGGGTGGATCCCACCCGTCTAAGGAAAAAACAAGAAGTTTTTTGGATCTTTTATCTTGACAGTGTGACTAAGGGCCTCAATGAGGAATGCCCCATGGGCCAACGCTCTTATGTAAACCCCCAGCCTGATCTGTTCCCTCCCCCCCTCCCCCACCTTTCGATGGGGTATCCTCAGCATGACTTCCTTGATACCCATGCCCTCTCGGTAAAAACCACGTACTTATAGGGCTGACTGTCTATCTCTCTGTAATCTACCATCATTGTTGAATTGGTAGCGAACATCATGTTTCTGTTATATGCGTTTATTTATTAGTTTGGGCCCTTTCCCCTTTTGTTATTTTTCCCTCTATAATATTTTTCTGTGCGCTATCTAGTGAACTTATTATTATTTTTATCAGTCCCGGGACCCGAACCTTCACCCGCTGCTCGCACCTGGCCCTCTCTTACTATGGAGACTCTTTGAAATCCTTCCCTTCCAACATGGCTGTTTCTTTGAAAACTTAGAAGGCGTCTTTACTTTCACTGAGATTTGCAGTGTGTTCTCTCTCTGTTCGAAATCTCGCGATATTTCATTTTAGCTGTTTCTGGTGGTCACTGTATAAACAGGTCCCTGTGCTGTCCCTGTTCTCCTGGTCTTCCGCGAATCCATGATCCCTATGGCCGGCTGTATCAAGGTAAGAGAACAGTCCCCGTGACCCTACTCCCCCTCTCCCGCAGTCGACCGTATCTGACTCTGCATCATTTCTAATGTAACCATCTACGCTACTCTCTCTTATCCCTTGGGGACACTCGCTGTTGTTTATCTTGGTTATTGATATTCTACGTAGGTTAACCTAATCTAAGAACTCTCCCCTTCGCCGGCCGGCTTCTCTTTCCCCCCCCCCCTGCCTCCCCCGGACCATCCATAATTAGCGCGAATGTCGTCTATTATAGCGTGAGTTCGTGGCTGTTACGTCGTTATCCCTCAATGCTTTTATCTTTTAGATGGTGTTTCATCTAACCCACGCCGCCTCCTCCAAGATTGCATGAGGAAGCTATCAGTTACCGCCTGATACCTATACATATAGGTAGGTCCTATTTGATTAAGAGGGATCCCTCGGTACTTAATCAGCTTGTTATCCCGCGATGGAAAACTCTCTAGACTATTTTCGATGCCCAGCACCCTAATAGCGTTTCTACTTATTAAATAGACACTTCATTTGTGGCATAAACTATAACCCACTTTGGGAGTATGTTCCTTATATTCATTCTAAAGCCCCCCCTACTGTTTTTTTGTTTATAGTAGTTCCGCAACTTATGAGCATCGAATCTGGAACCTGATTCCTAAATATCCCACCCTGCTGAGTGCTCTTTCTTTTGAATTTTATCAGGTATATATTGATGTCAGTCAATCCCTTAGTACCCTGATCCCGGACTTACCTTTTTGGAATTACCCCCCTAACTCCCTATTGTTTGTTCTCTGCCATCTAGTCTACTATTGCGAAGAACTGATATGACTACTATTCCCCGATGACCCCCCAGAGAGCAGAGAACCCCAGTCCTCATGACTCTCTATAGCACTTTTTAAGGTATATATTTTTATGAATTGGTTTATGTATGAGTTAGGTTTGTGTGAGTATAATGTAATTATGTTTATGTGCAGCCCACATTGTTATAATGAATTTTATTTTTATATGTAGTCCATGTTGTCAGAATTTGTCTCTCTTAGCCTGACCAGCCCTTGGACCCTCTGACCGTTGTTTACATATGTGCTCTTGTTAAAAAAGCTAACTTGATTATCCATGATAAACTCTGAACCCTGTCCCGGATGCTCTCTAAATAAATGTTTTTGTAAATATGTCTCCCTTACAGATTATCATCACTTCCGTGTGGCCCTCTCTCCCCCTCCCACCTCACTCCCGCCCTGATGAAGGTGTAGCCCGTGTGGGCTATACACCGAAACGTGCGTCGGCGTTTGTTCCACCTTAGGAACTCCCTGAACCATCTGGGACTACATGACATCGGTCCCTACCCATCGTATGCATCTGTGACCATTGTGTGGAGTGTTGTATGATGTATGAATGATTGTGGTTTTTGTGTGTTGGTGGTAGTCCCCTTGGGAGTTTGGGCGATGAATTTTATTCACCTATATTTATAATTGTTTGTCCTAAAATATGTATTGTTTTTTGTGCTAAAATATAAATGAAAAGAAATAAAATGAAATTCCAATAAAAATGTTTCTCATTATATACATGCTTATTCAAATTTGAGACATCCATTCAGGGTTCAGAGTGTAATACTAAGTGGTTTGGACCTTTTGTAGGCCTCCTTTTGAATTTAAAGGGCAGGTTATCCGTCTTGTTTGATCTCATGCAAAGGCCAATAGCAGGTGAAGAAAACAAAAGCACACGCACAAGCGTGTGTTCCAAAGTTTAAAGCCCATACTAAGGGCCTGATTAGGATTGCGGTTTTCCCTCCGGGCCGGCGGAAGCCACCGCCGGCCCGGAGGATGCGGGAAAACCGCTGCGGACTGAAAAAGACCACCCGCCAGATTAGGATGGCTGGGGGATCGTATTTCAGTCCGCAGCTTTTCCGCCACGGACGCCTTCCGTCCGCGGCGGAAAAGCTTCAACATGGCTGGCGGTGTCTATCAGACACCGCCAGCCATATTAGGATTCCTGCTGAAAGATGCCTTTACACGGCGGCATTTCCGCCGTGTAAAGGCATACGGATTTGTGTTTGGGGGCCCGTTGCGGGTCCCCAGGGGTGGAGGGGGGTGGGGGGTGCACATGGGGGGTACCTATGGTACCCCCCTGCATTTGCCTGCACAAAGCGGCAGGCACCGTGAGGTGCCTGCCGCTTTGTGCATGCAAATGCACAACAAACATTTTTATCATTGTGGCGGTTGCTGCTTCAAGCAGCACCCGCCGCAATGATAACAATACAGGATGTGACCGCCAGGGTGGCGGTCACATCCTAATTAGCACGGAGGGACCGCCGCTGCCTCTGCGGACGGTCCCTCCTTCTTTATGGTGGCGGACGGACTCAGGTCCGTCCGCCATCATAATCGGCCTCTTAATGTCTTGCAGGGCGAGACCTAAAAAAGGGGCTTTGGAGAAGGGGGCTCCTTGCATAGCGAAATTGGAATGGAAATAGCACAAATACATAGTCCCTGTTGAGTATATATATCCTCGAAAGTCAAATGTCACTCCTGGCTTGTTATTGTGTATTCCTTGTGATCAAACAATTCACGATAGTGAATGGGATGCTGGGGATGAGGGGATGAACCAATTGAAGAGAATGCTGCGAACCACAGGCAAAGGCTAGAAGCAATTTGGCATAATTCTGAGTGTCCTATATTGCTACACACTTTTTCCTTTCTTTCTTTCGTTGATCTTGCTTTCGTCTATTTCTGCACTCGGGCTCAACATTACTTCGTTTGAATTTCCGCGTACGGACGCGCAGACACGAATCACGCTGAACGGTAAGATTTTACTCTAAATTGCGGTTATGTTTTTCATTTATTAATAAATTGCACTTTATGAGTAAGCCACACCTGTGTTTTAAGAATTTTGCGCACCTGCATGGAATGCAGATTTCATAAAAACTTTGTGTGTATCTATTCTCGTTTGTCTGAACTTTATCGACATTTGAGTACTGGGATTCACGAGCATGAGGTGAATGAAATTTGTTTCTTGGCTTATCGTGGTATTTCTTCACTCATGACATTTCAGAGCACTGGCTTGCTGGATCAGATTAACCGTGTTTGTTCACTTGCTATATCTATAAGCACTTGTGGTTTATGGATTGAGTTCATTTTTTAACTTGGGAGTTTTTTCCACTAGAGCCTCAATTTTGTACTACGTATCTATCTGAGCACTATTGCCACTACTCTTATCTGTTAAGTACTTTAGGAACAGTATTATTTACTTGAATGTGTTGTGGTTAACAAGTTTCTTGGATCATTGATTATGGGTGTTTTGGTTAAAGTTTTAGGATACTTCCCCCTGATGAAGGGCGTCGTCCCAAAATGCTTTGAGATTTATGTTATGGATCCGCTTAACAAAATGAATAGCTAGCTCATGTTTTCACGTGTGTTCATGCAACATGAGGAATATGATGTACGAAGAATGGATCTAGTCTATCAATAAATTGTTAATTGATGATCAAAATATGATGGAATAATAATTATTGGAATTAATTAATTTTGGAGTGCTAAGTGGGGACGCTGGTCTTGTTTTAGACACCGAAATATCCAGTAGAACATGCATTACTAGTCAACGCAGCCATATTTCACAAATTGTCACAGTAATTGACGAGTCATGTGCCCAGGTCCTATCAAAACTTCCAGCTGAGTTGTATTGTACATGCAGTCTTATCCCTCCTCTGTGATGTGTTTGGTCCAATAGTGACTCGTAAATACCAGGTGCTTTAACATCTACATTCCCTGATACTTTTCAGAAGGTTACAACTACTGAAATTTAATGGTGGGGAAAGGCCCAGTAATTCGGCAACGATGCTCAACATCCTGTGATTCGGGAAAAATCACTTAATCTCCCTGTGCCTAACAAAAAACAAATGTGTCCCTCTGTAACGAAACTGGTGCTCATGTAAAACGCTCTGATACTTTTAGGTCAAGTTTGCGCTATATAAAACTCAGAAGAAAGAAAATCATAAATAGTAAGCACCATATTCTGGATTCATTCCTCACTTAAGAGGAAAATACTCAGAATAGATTAACTTTATTGCATCTTCTAAATTCTGAACTCAGGGGTTCCAATTTTATTGAGTGCAATAAATTCTGCATACCCTTCCAGTTCATTTGTAATAGGTCTCAGTGTGTCCTTTGGAGTTGAGATGCCCTTCCTCTTAGGTGTGCCTGTGCTGCACCAGCATGGCAAGAGACGGCACATCTGATGTGGCTGAAGATTAGTAAACATGCAACACAATCACGCTACCTATGACAAATGGGAGCCATCAGTGCCAGGAGGGAAGGTGGGAAACTGATTGTCGAGCAGCTCAGCCATCTTCTGGTTCAGCTGGGATGGTCTTTGTTACATCCAGAGAAGACAGGTGCAACAAAGTAGGTTAAAAGATGATTTATTCTCAGGAATAAGTACAGCACTCAAACTGCCAGAGTGTCAATCTGTCAAGCTCCAGACTTCAATTGACCAGCAGGAGCCCCAACATTCTAACATTGCTAAGCAACTAGAACATAGTTAAAAGATGCATAAAGCAACACTGCTTGAAAGATGTACAAACATTTCCAATAACTAAGATAAAACCGTAAAATAAATAAACAAAATCATAGGATATAACACACCTCCTCTCCCTCTCCTGTAAAAACAAAACAAAGATTAAGTTACCTAGTCATTTAGATACTTAGGAATAGATTTCAACCTGGAACTAACTCTAATGGAAGAGTCACTCGAGATCAACTCAGAACAATCTGAAACATCATTAGAAACTATTAAATCATCATTTTCTAATAACGCACTCCCTGTACAACTGATTAAATCATTTGTACCATAAAAACCCTCATCCGAGTGCAACATTAGATCAGATTTAATTGAAGTTCCCACCTTACAATCTGCCACTTTAGCAACACGCCTGTTGCTCCACCATTTCCCACCTGATACCATGACAGAATGTTTACCCACGTTAACAATAGTAGTCTCAGGATAAAATCTTGAACCTTTTGCTTAACATGGTCTCCTTATTCTAACTTTATCTCCAACATTAAACCATTCTTTTTTAACATGTTTACTCTCATCATATCTGATTTTTGACTCAATTTGAAATTTTTCAACTCTGCTTCTAACTTGATCCAAACTGGGTACATTTCCTTCAGACCTGGTTTTACTCACCACCCATACTGGAGACAATTTATTGAAAGATTCTCTACCTCGCAACATGGCAAACGGAGTGACTCCCGCTGTGGAGTGAGGAGTGTTATTATATGACCACACTCTATCACTCACCACCTCTTGTACCAGTTGACCTGAAGAAATGGCTAACTGCACAGAATCTTTTAAAATGCGATTCACTCTTTCCACTAAACCATTACCCTGTAGGATATACAAAGCAGTGGTTAGATGTTTGATTCCAAGATTACTTAAAAAATCCACCATGGGGGGGCGTGGCCAAGATGGCGGCGGAGTAAGACGTGTTTTTCGTCCCTCCGGCGCCGGGCCTTGCATAGCGTTGTCCAGCTTCTGCCCCGGGCTCTTCCTTGACCACCTGGGTGCCCCGGAGTCCCCCTGAGAGCAGTGGCTGGTCCCTGGCCGGAGCGGACGCGACGAAGCCTAGAGGCGGAGCAGAGTTTGCGGCGGACTCGCCGGCGGCCGCTCTGCGACTTCGAGCGACCCCGGGAAGCGCTGACCGCGGGGTGAGCGCCAGTGGGCTGCGGCGACTTTCGATGGTGAAACGGACCTCAGTATCCACTGTGGTGGAGAGGCGACCCCCCCCTGCCGGGTCACGGGAGCGGCAGCCTCCGGACCTGGGGTGGAGCAGGAGCGGTGCCGTGTGGTGAGCCGCCTCCGGCCTGCAGTTCAGGCGAGTCCGGGGCTTGAGGCCTAGGCGTGGATGCGGGGTCGCACAGCTTGAGCCCACATCGGAGACACTGCAGTTGCCGGTGCGCTGCGGCCCGGCTAAGCACTCAGCGGCGGAGGGTGAGGACCCGCGCCGCAGTAAGGACAAGTGTGCCTCCGGGGGCTCGATCATCAGAGCGGGGCGCGGTGCCCTGGAGGCCACGTGAGTTAGCCGGGAGTGGCCGGGCTTCTGGGCCCCCAACGCAACGGCGGGGAATTGGAGGTGCCTAGAGCTGTCCCCACGAGCCACGGAGCAGACCACGTGGGATCGAGTGTAACCGCAGAGAGGCCAGCCACGTCTGGATGGCCGAGGGCCTACGAGGGGCCGCTCGGAGGTGCAGCAGAGCGGCGACTTGAACCGTGAGTGCCTGGGGGTCCCCCCAGTGAAGTGAGAGCGCTCTTTCACCGAGGTGCCGCCTGTCCCCCCTCCTCCCCTGCCTCCTGCATGTGTCCTGCCTAAAGGTGGAGTGGCAGCGACTAGGGGGGTAGACCCCAGCGCAGCTGTAGAGACGATAGATCCTTGTGGTGTCATTGGACAGCCTGTCCCAGACCTTGCGTTGGAGAGGTCGGTGGGTTCTACCAGTTCCATGCCGCCCTGCATGGCGTCTGGTACCCACAGAGCGGGCTGAACTACTGAGAAGTGACTGATAGTGGGGCGCCCTGTCCTTCCAGCATTGGGCGATCTACGTCTTGGGCCCACGATCGGGGGACGGCACGCGCTGCCTGGATCCTCCGCTTTTGCTACGGGGGTTTTGTCGCGATCAGAATTTGGGGGGGGCGGCGCCCTCCCTTGCATCGGGAGGCGGCCATCTTCACGAGGTCCACGTGGCTGCATAGTGCTACCTGCCTGCCTTGCCGAGGGACAGGGCATAGCGACGATGTCTGCCTCACAGCGCAAAGGGAAACCCGGCAAGGAGAGCCAGCCTAGGGGATCCCAGCCACCGGCATCTCCTGGTTCTAGTGCCTCGCAAGGGCAGAGGGACGATGAGACTCTTGCCACCAAGGCCTTCATGACGGAGCTCTTCGCCTCTATCAAGGAAGATATATCGGAGCTTCGCTCTCAGTTAGCGTCAGATCTACGCGAAGTGCGCCGAGATGTCGATAGTGTCGGAGAACGGGTGGCTACATTAGAGGACCACGATTTGAGCATGGCGAATGATGTTCACCTTCTGCAGCAGGATGTGCTGCGCCTTATGGAGCAGAACTTGGAC
Source organism: Lissotriton helveticus (assembly GCF_964261635.1). NCBI lineage: Eukaryota > Metazoa > Chordata > Amphibia > Caudata > Salamandridae > Lissotriton > Lissotriton helveticus. Next base: position 539,901,583 of record NC_136059.1, on the reverse strand, counting down.
CTGCAAGCCCACGCGGAGGACCTGGAGAACCGTTCAAGAAGGAACAACATCCGGATACGAGCGGTCCCATGGGATGGCGAGGCGGGCGACCTTCGAGGCTATGTGCAGGCACTCTTCTTGCAGATTCTGGACGAGGAGGACCTGCAAGAAATCAGAATGGATAGAGTGCACAGGGTGGGATTGCCTAGACGCGGGGGCGGTCCGCCTCCGGACATCTTAGTATGCGTCCATGACTTCCAGCTGAAGGAACGGATACTGAGGAAGGCGCGGGACCTTCCTTCCCTGCAATTCCGGGAGCATCTTCCTCAGCTGTATCAGGACTTGGCGGCCACGACGCTCCAAAAGAGACGCGACTTCCGACCAGTGACCGCATACTTGCGGGAACATAACATCTCCTACTCCTGGGGCCATCCCTTCCGCATAGTCTTCCGATGGCAAAACAGACTGGCACAGATTCGCTCTCTCCAAGAGGCAAAGGAGCTCCTGGGCATAGCAGACGCGTCCCCGGCACCCGGGTCTAGTAGCCTGCCTTCGCGACGACGGCGCCGATCTTCATCTTGGCACAGAGTGGGCTCGGAGGCGAACCGCAGACATTCGGATCACACGACTAGCCAGCAGGAGAGAGGGGCTGCGGTGGCATCCGTGGCCTCGGTAACGGAGATGTCCTCCCAGCAGAGCTCCGGGGCGGCCTGAACCTTTTTTGCTGGCATCTGGTGCCGGAGGGGCACTTGAACTCAGGTACCGAGGGTATGTTAGTACTTTTTGAGAAGACACCCCGGTCCTTGGTCATGGGAGGCCCTATGGAGGGTCCCCGACCCCGTCCCCTAAGAAGTCCTTCGGACTGTACTACTTCTTTGGGACAATTACTGTTTGTTCTCAGTGATTTGAGTTACTTCTTTTTGTTCTTTATGTTGTGGGGGGGGTTGGGGGGTAGGGGGTCAGGGGGAAGGGTTCGTGGGGGGTCAATGGTGGTGACAAGGATATGCTATGGTATGTATGTATGGGATGTGTGATGACAGTGGGGGTGTGTTGGGGCGGAGGGGTGTCTCCAGGGTTCGTGATGGCTTACACTTGGGGGGGGGCTGTGGGTCGCTCTCCGGCACTGCTTCTGGCGGGTGGGTTCAGGCCTGCGGGAGGGGAAATCCACGGGTTGGCATTAGCGGGGGCTGGGATGCTATTCCGTTATGCCTGTTAGTATAGGGACTTGGAATGTTAAGGGGCTTAATTCACCGCAGAAACGACAGAAAGTGTGGAAATATGTGATTGACCATCAGCTGGATGTGGTGGGTCTCCAGGAGACTCCTTTCGCACGCAAAGACGAGTTGCGCCTTAGGCATAAGGCATATCCCCTTATTTACAGGTCCTCTGTATCTACGAAACACAGAGGGGTGGCTCTCCTCTTCCGCGCTGCGCTACACTTCCAACCAGTGGAGGTTTGCAATGACAAGGATGGTCGCTGGCTGATGGTGAAAGGGGTTGTTCAGGGACGATTGTGTACCTTTGTAGTGTTGTATCTCCCTAATGCTGGTCAAAATAAGTTTCTACAGGATCTGCTGCAGAAGGTGGGGGACTTCGCTGATGGGCACTTGTTTCTCCTGGGGGATTTTAATTTGGTATGGGATAAGGCAGTGGACAGCTCTGGGGCCCACAGGGCGGATACGGGTGTGTTCTCGGCCGCAACACAGCAGTTGGTGGGAGAGTTGGGATTGATTGATGGTTGGCGATTTTACCACCCAACCTCCCGAGATTACACGTTTTACTCCAATGTACCCCACTCCTATTCCCGATTAGATCATGTTTTCCTCAGCCAGGCCCTTAGGGGCGATGTCCTGGATTCCGCCATTCTTCCACTTTCAGTATCCGACCACAGTTTGCTGGTGCTCAGCCTCCGTTGGTCATCGACCGGTGGTGGGCAGCGGAAATGGTACTTCCCAGCTTCGGTGGTCAGGGAAGACACCTCTAATAAGGCACTGCGGGAAGCCATTAGGGAGTTTTTTTAACTTAACCCCACGTCGGACACCTCGGTCGTCAACACTTGGGATGCCTTTAAGGCGTCCATCAGGGGCACGTGTTTAGGCCTTAATGCCCATCTTAATAGGTTGCGACGGAAAGACCGGGAAGACTTGGAGGCCGAGGTGGCTAGACTCGAACAGGCGCACAAGCTCAATCCCTCGAGAGTGACCCTTCGACCACTAACGGCGGTTCGGGGGAAACTGAGAGCCCACTACAATAACAGGGCCGAACTCACGATGTTGAGGCTGGGGCGACAATCGTACTCCTGTGGGAATAAGGTGGGTAGACATCTAGCGCGTCAGCTGCGCGATAGGAGGGAACGCGAATATATCGGCGGGATTCGGGATGAGGCGGGCGTGTTGCAACATAGGGACGAAATGAAAGCGGCCATCTTTGGACGCTTTTATGCGGACCTCTACGCGGACCCCTACAGACTCGATACGGGGGCTCAAAGAGAGTACCTGCGGTGCCTGCCCTTTCCCCAGATATCAAAAGAGTGGAATGAATTGTTGGAGGCCCCGATTACCAGGGAGGAAGTGCTTGAGGCCATCAAGAATCTGAAACTACACAAAGCGCCTGGGCCGGATGGCTATACAGCCGTCTTTTACAAATCATACGCCACCGAACTTTGTGACTTTTTAGTGCTCCTCTTTAATGATATGTCCGTGTCTGGCGCCTCAGCCGGCTCCCTGGCAGAGGCGGTCATTGCGATTTTGCCTAAACCTGGGAAGGATCTTGCCCAGTGTGCCTCATGCCGCCCCATAGCGCTACTTAATATAGACGCTAAACTCTACTCGGCGATCCTGGCGCGCAGGTTACAAGACTTGATGCCGACAATTATACATCCTGACCAATCCGGATTTATCAAAGGGCGCCAGACTCACGATAACACGCGTAGAGTGGTGCATCTAATTGAAAAAGCAGATAGGTTCCGCATCCCGGCGGTCCTTATTGGGCTGGATGCCGAGAAGGCTTTCGACCGTGTGGATTGGGGCTTCCTGTTTAATACAATGTAGGCCTTCGGCTTTTCGGACAAATTTATTACCATGGTGAGGGCCAATTTTTGCAGTCCCAGGTCACGGGTGGCGGTGAATGGCCATTTGTCGGCGTTTTTTCCGCACTCCAGGGGCACCAGGCAGGGATGCCCACTTTCCCCCCTCCTGTTTGCACTGAGCATTGAACCCTTAGCAATGGCGGTGCGAGAGCATGAGGGGGTTCAGGGCCTACCATTCACGGGAGAGCAACATAAAATCACGCTCTTCGCGGACGACATTTTGTTTTCGGTGGCGGACCCGGAACATTCGCTGCCTTGTATCAGGGAGGTCTTGTTGCACTATGAAGCTGTAGCCGGCTTCAAGGTCAATTATAGCAAGTCGTATATCCTGAATCTCACCCTTTCGCAGGCGGAAGTGGCGCGCGTGCGATCCTTGACGCCCCTAGCCTGGGCCACTGGTTCGATAGTCTACTTGGGGGTCCATTTGACTCCGACGGTAGGCAAGCTGTTCTCGGCCAACTTCCCCCCTTGTTAGCGAAGACCCGAGCTGACTTGGATAGGTGGAAACCTAAATTCTTGTCCTGGATGGGCAGAATCCATGCTATAAAGATGGTTCTCCTTCCTAAATACCTGTATTTATTTCAGGCCCTGCCCATTCCCTTAGATAGCGCCTTTTTTCAACGTCTCAGGACTCAGATATTGCGATTTGTATGGCAGGGGGGACGGGCGCGTTTTTCCTTTGCGGTCTTGCGTAGGCCGAAGTCTGAGGGCGGATTGGGACTCCCTGACTTGCAGCTCTATTATAAATCGGCACAATTGAGGGTACTAGTGGAGTGGTCGCAGCAAACGTCGGAAAAGCACTGGCTCCACATGGACCAGAGCGTATCTGGCAGATCGGTCTGGGATCTGGCGTGGATGCCGAAGAAAGACCGCCCTCTAAACGCTTACATCACTACCCCTACGGGCACAACACTGAAGGTCTGGGACACCCTAGCCTCGGATGAGCGTTGGACTACGTTCCCTTCACCCTTCACGCCCTTACACTTCAATCCAGCTTTTCCACCGGCGCTCCGAGAGGGGGCCTTTGATGCCTGGAGGGAGGGAGGCTGCAGGGCATTGACCCATCTGTTTCATGGGCAGGATCCTCTCTCCTTTGCTAACTGTATGAGGGACTACGGGATCCCCCAGTCTGAACGGTATCGTCATGTGCAGCTGCTTCACTGGGCCACGTCACCCGGAACATTGGAGGCAGCTACGAGACCTCCATCGCCATTTGAGGCTTTCTTACTGCGGACATCTACCATGAAGGGTACCGTCTCATTTTTGTACCAGCTTTTGCTTAAATCGGCTGCGACGCCTAGGCCTCGTTACATGGAGCAATGGGAGGAACTGCTGGGGAGAGATATCTCTGACAGTGAGTGGTCGGCGCTATGGCGGGACCTGACTGCGTTTAATCACTCATTGCATTTGAGGGAAGCGCATTTTAAGACACTTATGCAATGGTATCTATGCCCGACTAGGCTCCACCGCATATACCCAGCCACCTCCGACAAATGTTGGAGGGGTTGTGGGCTCCTCGGGGATTTCCGCCACATTTGGTGGGACTGTCCAGTGATCCGACCTTACTGGGAGGAAATTCTCTCGCATATCAGGGACATTCTTCATTACCCTGTCGAAAATTCCATTGCCTATGTCCTGTTGGGCTTGCGTGAACCCGGTCTTGAACATCAGACACGGGCGGACAAGAAGATTTTGTGGCTTTGCCTAGGAGCTGCCAAGCTCACGCTGGCCGCTGCTTGGAAACGGAGGGGGGCACCGGCGATCTCCCTGTGGCACGCAAGGCTATGGAAGCTTTTAAGTATGGAAAGAATGGCGGACATCTTCCTTGGTAACTTCAAGAACTTTCAATTTCAGTGGGGACCTTTGGTTGCCTTCCTCTCTAAAGGGTTGCCCTCGGCTGTCTGTCCCGCATCCATAAGATCATTACACCTCTTTCAAGTCTAGTGTGGATGATGGAATGTGTGTTGGGTTGTATGGAGTCGCCGCCATGGGGTGGGAGGGGGGGTAAGGGAGGGGGGGGGTTTGTTATTGCTTTTCTGTTCTTGGGCCTACTGGGGCACGTATTGCAGGGCCCACAGCTATCCAAGTTGGATATAAGGGAACTTGGACATGACTGTTGCTACTTAGCTCTACCTTGTACCAAGTCAACTGGACATGTTGCTCTAAGGTCTATGCTTCTGTACCCACGTGATATCAACGCTACAGATTTCTGCTTGTGCCCCCTGCGTGGGGAAAGTGTGGCACCTCAGGAGCCCTTCTTGTGTTTCTTGTTCTACTTAAACTCAAAATAAAAAAAATAAAAAAATAAAAAAATCCACCATGTTGTGTGAGACAAATTGCACACCATTGTCTGAAATAAGGTAACCAGGGACACCCTCAGACCTAAAGAGTTTGTGTATTTTGCTATCCCTCTGTGTTTTTCAATTATCCACGTCTTATAATCTGTGGGGACATATCGCATTTATGCTCAATGTTCTCTTTATATGTTAATTCACAGGTTTCAGTATCACCCATAGTTTTTCTAGAGTTTCTCCTGATTTTCACTATTGTAATATAGATGTATCAGTTGCTTAATGGTTATCTATCATTACTTCTCCCGCTATCGGTTTGCATATTATCAAATCCCAGTTGTCAGACCTTACATACCTCCTGTTTATTAAATTATAAATTTTGAATTTTAAATGTTATATTCTACTTATTCTACTTATGGCATATTTCTATGCATAACTACGAAACTTTTGGGGCTTCTCTTTGCCCCAAAAACAGCGGCGACAACCTTTTGCGCATTTGCTTTCAATGTTCTTTAGGTTCAAATTCATTATCATCCTTTATGGGTCAGTTTCACTTTCCAAACTCCATGTCCATTTAATGTTTACTTTCACCATGCAAGTTAAATGTTGCCAATTTCCAAAGTTTCTCATATTCCTGTCGGCCTTCCGAACCTTTTTCCAAGAATACGCACAAAAAGCACCATTCTTTTAAAAGCAGTTTATTGATGTCCAATGCATTTCGGACCTGCCAAGGGTCCTTCGTCAGGGAAAAAACTGCAATAATAACAAGAACAACCTATTAATCACATGTCCCACCTTTAGGCTAGCCTTAAAAGCTTGTTTTTTTTAAAAGAAACACAAAGTTGCACATATTTTTCTTTTACTAAAATACTCCATGTCTTACACCCCTCTCTCTATTGCAACTTAAAAACTTCACCAATACCATTCCACTACCACCCTCCAGTGTCTCACTATCCACCCTCTAGAAACTGTAACCTCCCCTGCTTTTATAACCTTCTACTCTTATTTTAACGTTTATATTTCCTTCCGTAATTACTTTGTGCACATACCTGCGCTACCGTATCATTCTTACAGCCCAAAGCCGGCGAGTTAACTCTCCTGTGTCAGTTTCACAACGCTACTTAAATGCGCTCCCTCCCAACTGTTTACATAAGCCCCTCCCTCTTTTTCCGTGGAATGATTAGCACCTGGAATTTCTTACAAAACTACAACTCCCATGCAACCTGTATATTATCGTTTCAATACGTGGTGACAAATGCGTCTCTCTAATAAATCTCACTTGTAAACAGGTTTCATTTATAATCATGTCGTATTATAAAAAAAAATTGTCCAAATTAGTATGCAGTTCCAGAAAACACTTTCATTTAAACGTGCTCCGTGAATGTAGATCTCTTTCCTTGCATGAAAAGAACTCATTTCGAATGTTCAATGGTCTTCCTTCATCGTGGGTGCTTACCCAGGCGGGCTAAAGCAGTACATTTCACATTTGTAAAGGGTAGCACAGCTTTTTTTTCGTTTCGTAGTTATGTCTTAAGCACGTGCTGTTTTGGGCTTGGCACGATTCAGTGAGCACGCCGTAAGTGAATATTGTGAGTCAATAATGTTCTTCAAGTTGAGTTTGTAACGCTTTGTAACGCTTGGTTAAAAAAGGTGTGCTACCCTTTACAAATGTGAAATATTTCTATGCATGCCTTTATCCACTTCATGCTTTCTAGTGGAAAGCCTTTGGAATGCCTCTGTACTGTGATTCATCATAGAATGTTGAGTGGAGGTTGAAAGAAAGACACAGTTATGATGGGGCTGAGCTGCCTGCTGGTTGCTCCTGGTGGGTCTTGTTCTTGACTTATTCCTGATTACTTAACATCTCAATAAATACATCTCAATAAATACATCTTGGAATACCTCAACTCGGCTGGACTTACTTACTACATTTTGATGGCGACGATTTGATCTTACCTACGTGTTCAACTCAAGAAATTAAACTTCAAGGAGGCAAGTCTTTCAAAACCTTCATCAAACTTCCTACTTCAAACAAAGACTCTGGCACCAAGCCCCACCAGTGACCACTACACCGGTCGCCCCCAACTTCTGCGTGCCAGATCCCTCTTCAAGTCTGTCAACAAATGGACTTTCAACCATTTCACATAACAAGTTTGGCTCTAAAAGCGCCTTTTAAGATCTACTCTACAACAACAACACCTCAATAATGAAGCTATTCAAGTCATCCAGTACCACTATCTAGCGCCTTCCAGTTAAGGCTGCCTGCCCTGCTGGTACTTTTCCTGCTACATTTACACTATCGCAAAATACAAGGTAAATGTTTTCTATTCAACGCGGTTCAAACCTATTTACTCAACACGCTTTTCTAACTTGTTGCAAAACAAATTCCTTCTATATCTACAGTGCATCTTTAAACAAAGTAATCTATGGTTGCCTGTATTTCTGCCCCAGTAAGGGTTAAACATTTTGTGTAGCGATTGGCATTTTAGTAAAGACATCATCGTGGGCTACCTTCTTTAAACAAGAGAAGTTCTGCGTGCTACCTGTATTTGCTACTTCCTTGGCAGTCATCAAGTGACATCTCTGCTAATTTTGACTCTTACTTACAAACTTACAGACACGGAGTTGCTGGGGTGTAAGCATTTTTGTTTACCATCTAAACTGACCTGTTTTCTCTAACAGTAACGCTTAATTTTCAAGTTTGTGTCGACATTCTACTTGTTTAACCACTATGGATTGGTAAAAATAACACGAAAATCCATACTTGAGCCAGCGTCAGTTTAACTGCCCATTTTACATTTTAAATTCGCGCGTGTCTCACCTAGTGCGCAAGCTTACTTGTCTACTCTGCCTTCCACGGAGCTCTGATGACGTGTGGTCTTCCTCGAGGAATCCTTGGATACTACTTGGTTATGAGGAGCTTCTGCATACCGAGATCCACCCGGCGTGATGCTATCAACGTGCCACCATCTTGTGGATTGTGATTCCTTCAGAGCAGCTGTAAATGTTCTCCTTTAGCCAACCATGTTATCAACAACTTTGATGCTTTGTGTAAAATTTATTGAAGCCTGTCAGAAACGCGAGGCATTCTCATGTGTTCATTGTTTCAAAACGAAAATGCTCACCATCGTTCAATGGAAGGTTAGTGTGTTTTACCGTTGATGGATATAACTTTTTCTCTATAAGGAGATATTCAGCGTGTCCTGGACCATCAACAACCGATCTGTTCTAACAACATGACATTGGTTGTATGATCGGAGCACCTGTGAGTATTATTAACATCAATGACTCGTTTTCAGTCTACCAGTTTTCAGACTACTGTTAACTTAAAAGCGCCCTTACACTTAAAACGGACTCAATTACATAAAGATGCAGAAAACTTCATTTGAAGTGCTGGTCCTGCCATCTAGTGGCAAGTTTAAAAAGTGAAAATCAGTTATTTCGACTGCTTGTCTGTTTTCTTCATCGACTATTTATTACACTTTGCAGTGATTTTACAATGTCCTTTGGATGCACATTGAACTTATCTCACATGTATACCTGAACACGATTTCTGTGCTATTCAAAGGGAAGTTCTTATCATATTTTACCATAATGTCTAAGTTATATTTTACGGAGCAATAATATTTAGGCCTAATTACATGCTCTCGACATTCTATTACTCAATATTTTCTATTTGTCAATTATCGATGTACATACATGCGTACAGTTTACCTTTATAGAGGATGCACACCTCATTTAACTTTTCAAGTTGCGTGCATGGGTTCAAATTCTCAATTTTTCTCAATTCATTTTTCAATTACTCAATTGTAAATGTACATGTATGCTTGTGGTATTCTTTCGTTGGAAATCTGCACTTCAATTTAATTATCAATTTGCATACATTCCAGTTGTTTTCCCTTGTTGGGATTACATTGTGTTGTACTAGCTTCTGTACTCACGTTATCAATGGTCACTATCAAAAGTTCAATTTCTCAATTTTTCTAGGTTTTTCAATGTGTAACCTTCTTGAGGTTGTATGTTTTTACCGCCTCTCATCAATTTCAATATTTTCAATGTTAACCTTTTAAATTTTCGATATGGGGTTTATCCCTCTAAATTTTTCAATGGTATTACCACTGGATTTGGCAGTGGTAATCTTCACTATTTTGTAAAGTTACACTCCTTAAGTTTTCAATATGTGACCTTTCACGAGGTTGTGTTAATATGAATATTTCACTCTTAATTACTCACTACAATTCTTACTGAATTGTATACACCGGTCACCCCAACTTCTTTGTGCCAGATTCCTCTTCTCAAGTCTCTCAAAATTGGATTTCACAACAACAACACTTCATCAAGTAAGGTTACTGGCTATTTCCTTTCTGACGCTATTCCTCTGCACTGTCTGGTAAAGAAATGTGCTCTGATCTACACTAGTTTTGTGTTCTGTCTTAACAACCAAGTCATCTTAACTTTCAAGCATCATTCAAAAGTCAAACCACTATGTTCACAAAGTCTCTACTAGCAAGGTTCCTGTCTCAACAAACGCTAATGGACTATCAGAGTGGTATCTGGTGAACATTTTGTCCATATCAATAAGGAAACTACAGCGCTCTTGTTTCAAGACACTCCACAACCCCTGTCTTCAGCTTTGGTTTCCATGAATGTAAAAAGCCTCTTCTCAATTATTATGTTTACCTACTGAATCTACAAAACGGGGTGAGTCCTTTTACAATTTTTCCTTGCCTACAAGTGTCTGCGTCCCCTATTTACATCAAACGAGTTGCACTTCTTTTCACAGTTCAAGCCTCTACTTTCCTCTGTTTCGCATGATCCAAGGGCCAGTCCTTGCTGTGTTTTCAGATCTACAACCTGTACTTATATCGTCTATGCTAACTGTTTTACGCAGTCACTTCAAAGAGATTAAACCTGCCAATAGATGTGTCTCCCAACGTCTGTGTCTGCCAAAACGTGTATCTTTATACTGCATCTACAAGTGTCTACAGCGTTTCTCAATAAATTGCAGTGCCACTCTTTACTACTCCAAGAGATTGGTTCATGTAATGTTAAATGATTTTCCTGTCGGCGCTGCATAGATATGCGAGGAAACTGTATGTTCAATTTTGTTTTTGCCAGTGGTTTTTGTTTTTTTCTACATTTTGGCATGTTAATGACAGTTGCGCATCAGTTAAATATTTCAAAATTGGCACGCGCAACTTACTTTGGACATGATCCCGTGCGGAGCTTCTCCCGTGCTTTGCATGACGTTTTCGTGTTCAGTGCTGCTTACAGACACTGTGCCTCATGAACGTGCCCCATGAACGTGCCCAGAGCCATCTGGTTTGCCGTGAGTTTGCGTCCCTCCATGTTGAAATCATAAATCTAACATAACCTGCCAACCATTATTTACTACCAACCATGTTTTCTAAAGTGACATCACAGCTAATTAAAATGTCACAGCACTTCAGACAACCTCAAATTTTCCTCAAGTCTTGTTGGATTATTTTCAATGTGGCTTTTCTTTATGAGAGTTCTTATAAGTCATGAACCAACATCGCCGATCGAACAAACAGCATGACATCGAGTGTAATTTTAGACCATCTTCAAGTTTTATAATACATCTTCATTTCGTTTGAGAGGTGACTTTCATTTTCCTGAATGCAGTCATGATTTTAAGTTTTCAATGCTATGCTGCCACCTAGTTTAAAAAAAGAAAAAAAAATTTATTTTCGAGGTTGCACATTTTCAAAAGTTTAAATTTTGTTTGTTTTTTAATATTTTCAATTAGTGCAACATTATTCTATTTCAATGTATGCTGTTTGCTTACAAGGATTGCAAAGTGTGTGCATATTTTCAATTTCACTTTTATCTGTGTTTGTCCATAAGAACATGTGTTTTTTTTTCCAAGTAGTCACATTCAAGGTATTTTCTAATGTTTTCAATGTGTGACTTTTAAGGTTTTCAATTTCTATTGCTGCCTCTCAATATTTCAGTGTTTGACCTTCAGAGGTTGTCGACATGGAGGATTCTCCATTTCAATGTTTTTGAGGATGTAATTTCTATTGCAGCCTTTCAATGTTTTAACGTTATTCTTTAATAATTTCTACAGATTGTTCATGAAGTTCTTTTCTAAATCTGTCAATATCTATTCAACTTGTTTATTAATGGTGTTGAACAGGGTGGTATGAAAGACCTTTATTTGTTCTTTCCTCTACTTCTGTTTTGTATTTCCATCATATACTCAATGTTTCACCTTTTCATACTCATTAGCTGTGGGTGTGTCTGGAGTGATTGTCGAGTTGTTCCTTTTATTCTCTTTCTCGTTATTTTCTGTAGAGGAGAGTGAAAGCTCTTATTTTTCTCGTGTTCCAATCTTGCTACCTGTCTGTTCCACGTTTATGTATTCGTTGGGAACAAAGGGCAGAATAATTCTTATTTATGTCCTTCTGCTTTTCTGTCTCAGTTCCTATTTATGTCTTTCTGCTTTTCTGTCTCACTCCTCTAATCTAAGTGTTCTTTCGCTGTTTGCTTAGTCTTGTGTTTACAGAGTGTGAATGTATCTGATCTATTTTCATTTCATATCTTCTCTGTAGTTTCTATGCTTCTTGCTGTTCATTCCTTCCTGTCACATCTGTCTGGCCAGTGGGTGTGTCGGCTCGTGTGTCGGCTCGTAATGATCGGTACGCTTTTTCTTTCTTTCATGTTCTATGTTCCTATGTTCTCTATTTTGTTGTCGAAGAAAAGGAGGTATGTTATATTCTACTTATTCTACTTATGGCATATTTCTATGCATGCCTTTATCCACTTCATGCTTTCTAGTGGAATGCCTTTGGAATGCCTCTGTACTGTGATTTATCATAGAATGTTGAGTGGAGGTTGAAAGAAAGACACAGTTATGATGGGGCTGAGCTGCCTGCTGGTTGCTCCTGGTGGGTCTTGTTCTTGACTTATTCCTGATTACTTAACATCTCAATAAATACATCTTGGAATACCTCAACTCGGCTGGACTTACTTACTACAGTTTTTCTAGCGTTTCTCCTGATTTTCACTATTGTAACATAGATGTATCAGTTGCTTAATGGTTATCTATCATTACTTCTCCCGCTATCGGTTTGCATATTATCAAATCCCAGTTGTCAGACCTTACATACCTCCTGTTTATTAAATTATAAATTTTGAATTTTAAATGTTAATATACCAGTTTCCTTAACTCAACCCCTCTTCACCTCGGCGAGTATTAAATTAATGTACCCCGCCATGTGTTATCCTAAGGGGCGCTTCCCCTGCGACCTTTCACCTCCCTCTAGTTATTATTCCTCTTTAAGGAACAGACAAAAGACAAAGTGGCATAAATAACTAAGCAAGAAAAGGACAATTGTAAGGTAAGCACCCCTAATTGTAATCGGGAGGCACAGTAATAAGATAAAGGGACAATTTACTTATAATTTTATATTGTCTTATAGAAAGTTTAATGTTCGAGGAATGAACACTCGGCAAGAAATACTGACCAGTTATTGATAATAAAGACAAACAGGCAGTATCCGTAGAATTGAATAAAACAACCACCTTAAAAAATAGGTGACTGCCAAAATTCTCAAATAGATACATTTACTAATTTAATGAATAACTAGGACAACAATAAGTAATAATGTTTTGTCCTCTCCAGAGGCCGGTTGATAAAAATACAAAATTGTGACAGACAGACCCATACAACGACGAGCTCGTCAGAGGTCTATAAAGGTATGATAGAAAGAGTGAAATACCATGGACCGGGTCTTTGAACTAGGGGAGGAGGGAAATCCTATGTTTTACAAATAAAAGGTTTTTTTAAAAAGTAAAGCAATATGCTCAAGGCCCTGAGAAATAGGCACAGCCCAAAGAATGTATGAGGCGCAAATGTGGGAATGGTTTTTCACATTAAGGATGAAAGATGTATGTCTGAAAGCATTACGCAATAGGTGGGACCACAAATAGCACGAATTATGAAATATGGAATGGTGCTTGTGAGAAGAAATGTACTCAATGCACTGAACATTATGATTAAACCTGTATTTGTATTTTTATATTTGTATTTTTAGATTCACAGATTGTTGTGTATTCATTTGTCCTGAGAAAGGTGGGGCCATCAGCCTGTCTACCGAAACGCTTCAACAAAATAACCTCTGTGGTTTTAATAAACTGTGTGATAAACTGTGTGATAAAAGTGTAAAGATGACCAATGTTTTTATGAATAATTGTATATGAGCATTAGGCATTGTATTAATAATCTGTTACTCAGGATGAAAGGAATGGTAAATTCTTTTGATACAAAAAGAGAACACATTTTCTTTCGTAATTCCTAATGAGAATAGCTGTTTTTAAAGAAAACTGTTTTAATATAAGAAATAAAATACAGTGACTTTTCTTAATCTCATTGCCTTTGTGGTTCTACTTATATGACGTAAGGTAACAAGTAGATTGTGGATGACTGATATATTCTAGTGGATAGTCACACTGGGAGAATACTAGTGTGTGAGATTAAAAATAACAGAGCATAACAAGGAATACCAAAGGAACACTTTTCATTTTGCTTCTGCTACTCAGTTCCTTTTGGTACAAGGGTGTCTCTCGCTTACTTTGACTTTTGTTCATTCGCCCACACAAATTTAACTTTGTTCCTTGTTAAAAGTCTTAAAGGTTCACTAATGAGGGCAAAATTTTGGACAAACCTTGAATAAAACTCACTCAACCGTAAAAATGACCTCAATTGATCCTTGTTGGAGGGTTGAGCACATTCTCGAATGGCCTTAAGTAGGTCTTGCTTAGGACTGATGCCATTTTGTGAAATAACATGACCTAAATATTCCACCTGATCAAGTAGAAATTTGCATTTTTGTTTCTTGACAGTCATGCCATGTTTGTTTAGAATGCCTAATACCTGATCTAACTTGACAAGATGTTCTTGAACAGTATTGGTGGAAATTAATATATCATCTTGGTAAGACAGCACATCCTTAACATTACCAAAAAGTTGAGACATTAATTTTTGAAAGACCGAGGCCGCTGAGGCTAGACCAAAAGGTAGTCTTAAAAATCTAAAAGGACCAAATGGAGTATTAAAAGCGGTTAGATCCCTAGACTCATCATTCAGCTCAATTTGATGATACGCCGCTCTTAAATCTATCGTGGAAAAAACTTTTGTGCCTTTAAGTTGAGCAAGCATGTCTTGAATTCGAGGCAAGGGAAAACAGTCAACTTGGATATTCTTGTTTAACGATCTGAGATCAATACACAAACTAAATTCATCACAATTTTTTTTAAGTGCAACGACAATTGGAGAAATCCATAAGGAAGAATTGATCTGTTCAATCACACCCTCATTGCATAACTGATCAGGATGACTTTTCAGTTTATCTCTAATACTTAGAGGGATGTGTCTGACCTTATGAATTATAGGAATAGCATCCGGTTTTAATATTATTTTATGTTCAAATCCCTTGACTGAACCCAATTTGTCAGAACAAACAGCCTGATGTTTATTAATAATGGTGTCTAACGAAGAGGGATCAATGGTTATAGAATTAATACTCTCAGAAAGAAATGGGATTATCAATACCTGGTCTTAATATCATTTTAAATTTCCCTTGGTCCTTCCAGCCTAAAATATTATAACCTTTTTTAGCAATATAAACCTTAGAGTCAATTGTTCAATCTTCGAAAGTGAGATTATCAACAAAATACCCCATCATCTCAATTTCTTGCCCATTGAAGGCCACTGTATGTATATCAGGCGATATTAAGTCAACCCTTCTCATTCTTTAAAAAAGAATGGTAACCAGAGATCCAGAATCAACTGTAACGTTCACTGGAACATTACCAATTTTTATATCACATACTGGATCAGCACTATCAGAATCTTGTTGTGAACTAATCATATCAACAGATAGCAATATTTTTTTTACAGAATTTTCTCCTCTTATCAAATTTACTTCACTGGAATTCTCAGTTTCGACATACATTAGATTTGAACTTACAAACTGAAGTAAAATGTCCAATTTTCTTACAATTGGTACACTGCTTCTTTAAAGCTGGACATGTAGGAGAATTAGCGAGATGAGATTTTGAACCACATCTAAAACATTGAAGGGACTTGTCAGACTTTTTCCATTCACTTTTGTTAAAAGGTTTTTCCTTTTCTCGATGTACTGCAGATTGTGATGTTTGTTGTGACACCTTATTTACCGTTTCTGAAGTGGAAGGTTTATTATTGCCAAGTTCTTAAGAAGCTGAAACCGACCTTTCAATACCTCTTGCTATTTCTAAAGTCTCAATGAGTGAAGGATTCCTACAACACAGGATTCTTTTTTGAACTTCATTTGAGTGGCAATTAACGACTAATTGATCTCTTAAGTATTGTTCAATAGGACCTTCGAATTCGCAAGAAGCAGCCAGCACTCTCAATTCTGCCAAGAAGGTGTCAATATTCTCATGTTCTCTTTGTTCGAGTATAAAACTTGTGTCTTTCAACAATAATGCTTGGTTCATCTTTGAAGTGTTTTTCTAATCTAAGCACTGCCTCAGTATATTCATTCCAATCATCAGAAGGCGGGCGAATAATTTGAGGTTGATGATCAAAGATCCTCTGACCCTCTGCACCTAAAGCATTATATAACATAGCATTTTTCCGAATGGGAGAGAATTTAACACCGTCAATAGCAATGATATAACTGTTGAAAGACTTGTACCACTGGCCATTTTATTTTAGGACAACCAGGTTCTGGAAGAAAAGGAGCAGGTAGAATCGCTGTTTGAATTGCCGTAACAATTAAATGTAAATTATAGATCCTCAGAAATATTAATAAATTGTGAAAGAAAATAATAATCAAGTTTAAAGCACTGTGGCTAAGCAAATATGTGCAAAAACAGCAGTAGTATAAATAATAATAAATATAGCTTAATGTAGAATATCAAATGCATCAACTTATTAAATTAGTAAGATATTATTCACTTTAAAATTAAGATCAACTCCGAAAGTCTTACTCAGCTGTGTCCATCAGCGTGATGAAAGGCAACATGACTGTGAAAGCAACATACCAAATTGTTACAGCTGTGCGCATCAGCGAAGGTAATGCGCAGTTGGAGACAAAAACGAAAGCAGAGGTGAATCGCTAAGTGTTCCTTTTTAAAATATGAGTTTCCAAGCTGTGTGCATCAGCGTATAATAAAGAAGCGCAGGAACTCAAGTTGACACCCGTTGCTAGGATATCATCAAAATGGCCGTCACGTTGCGTGATGACGGAAGCACTGTGAGGTGATGACGTGAGACGCTGCCACAGAATGACGATGGTATGGCTGCGAGCAGAATGACGAAGACTCAGCAGAGAATTCCGAAGAAGTTCCCACCTTACAATCTGCCACTTTAGTAATAATGTAGAAATGACTCATTGCTGTACAGTTCGTACATTGGTTAAAATAGCAGCAAATAACAGTTTTGAAGAAGGCTGGGTACACAACAAGTCACTAATCACAAGAGCACAAAAGGAATAGATGAAATATTCTTGAAGATAAATCAGTCATTTCAAGATGTACTATTTCTATGAGCCTGCATCGAAGTACTTTGATAAATTAAATAAGTACATGCAGCGAAGCTCTCAGCAGAGCCTGCATTGAAGTACTTTGAAAAATCAGTTAAGAATATGCAGCGAAGCTCCCAATAGAAAATAGATAAATAAATTAAATGACTTATCTTAGTTGGTAAGTTCAGTCTCAGAGTAAAAACGATCTGAAGCAGTTTCAAAGAAATAACTGTTGATCAGAAGACACTGCAGTCTGGCGATTCTTCAATAACTCTTCAAAATTGTTGAATGTGGGTTCAAAGAGTGCTGTCTTGACCACCTTGTCGCCAAATTTATGTTACATCCAGAGAAGACAGGTGCAACAAAGTAGGTTAAAAGATGATTTATTCTCAGGAATAAGTACAGCACTCAAACTGCCAGAGTGTCAATCTGTCAAGCTCCAGACTTCAATTGACCAGCAGGAGCCCCAACCTTCTAACATTGCTAAGCTTGAAAGATGTACAAACATTTCCAATAACTAAGATAAAACAGTAAAATAAATAAACAAAATCATAGGATATAACAGTCTTCCACACCCCTATGGGAACAATTCCATATTTTCCTGCCAGCAGGATCAGAGGACAGGGCAGCCCTGTGGAATGCAGCCTATTATACCTGGGCACAAGACCATTTCATGTGCAGGGCATGGGCCATACGGGTTTCAGCTACTTGAGTGTGTAACTGTACACAGTGACGGGTGGTTTGTGCCTCTGTGGCAGCAACAGGATGCTGGTGTAGGGTAAGGTCCAATCACGGCGGGATGGCTTTTCTTGTCGAGTTTTCCCATTGGACAGTCCTCTAGACACTGGGCGGGAGCACTTCTCAAGGTGTCAACGCAGTGGCAGCACTGAAGCTTGTGTCAAGCCTCTTCATGGATAGGGCTGCGGCAACAGGTTTGGCCTGAAAACCTCTTCATCACTGGAATGCCAAAGGTTGCATAGGTGCTGGAAGTAAGTGTGCGGGGTGCTGCAGCACCCTCAAAATAACAATGTTGAAGTTGAAAAGGTGAATGAGCAATAGATGGCTTAAATTTTAGTTTTCAACTTGTCACATTTACTAGGTCAAATGTCAGACTATGTCATCTGACAAACTGCTGCTTATTCTTTTAACATGGAGATTGGCATTTACTTTTCTTTGACTGCAAAGTAGCAGGATTTTGTAAAGTGAAATATGTGACATTCTTGCATAGGGATGGGTCATGTAAAATGTAAACATCTGTAAAACAAGTTGACACATATTTCAGAAAATATATTGGTAGTTAGGAAAGATCAAAAGAAGCACATTTTATGTAGTTCTGAAATGTGATGAAAAAGATTTTAAGAGAATCAAACCCATTCAATACACTTGTTGATGGACAAATGAAATAATTGCTGAATTCCAATTTCAATACGTTATCATTTGTGCTCTGTCTTTTTTTATCAGTCTGTGCAAATTTTAAGACCATTTCAATGGAAAATGTGCAGTCTATAAATGATAGAATGCTATTACACTGTGCGTTAGTAATATCTTTGTGTCAGAGTGATGCAAAATGCACCACAATCTACATACTACACATTTACCATGCTCTTGCTGAATATATTCGCTACACTTATTCTTTGTGTGATGTCTGGATCTTTCACAATCCCTAGGACTTCAGCAATGTAAACTTGATGGCAGCACCCCACTCTGAAATTGTTCCACCACCACTGAGAGTTGGTGCGGTTCAATAACTTAGTGAATAAGTGAAGAGTGGGACAGTAATCCATAACTATAGAGTGGGACTTTAGGGTCCCACTCTACATTTTATTTACATGGTTACTTGACCTGATGATGGTGTCGGATGCGAGCGTGTGTTTGTGCGAGTGACAGCCAGGAAAGTATCCATGTACACATCATCAAATGTTCCCATTTAGAACAAACTCCACTTCAGTGTCATCAGCCAACCGTGCGTCTGTGTCGTGGTAGTGCTGACCCAGAGTTGTGCTCTAGGCTCTTCCTTAAGCATTCCGATGTGAATACATCAGGTTGTCGGACATGTGGGCCAGCTTTTGTGGTGATAGAGCGGGATTAAAAAAAAAAACCCGCTCGTGTTGAATACTCTGTAACATATACTAATGTTAAGTAGATAGAATACTAATGTGCACCCATACATTTCATGAGGGTAAAACACTTCACAAATTGCGTAAAATTAATCTTAACCAAATCGTAAACGTAAATAACTGAAGATATATTATGTTATAAGGCATGTCGTGTGATGCGTAACCTCATAGCTGCTGCCGTCGGCCAACGGCCGTCGCGTGCACTACCTTTGTAGTGCTGCGCACGTTTGTTGGCCGACGCGGCCCCGCCCGCTCAATAGAACGTTCCGCACTAGCGCGGAACGTTCGGCGCAGCCAAGGAGTTAAGTAACACTAATTGCTGTTGCTTTTACTTATGCTTTGCTGAAATAACGGCTAATTTGGCTCTGGGTGAAGGAGGGTGGTTAACAGTAAATGTTTCATTTCCACATTATTATTAAATGTCTGTTTTCAGTTCTTTTAGTAAATGGACAAATCGCCATTTTTATAAAGTTGACCAAACTGTGATGAGTGAAACTTGCAGCGCATATAAACCACGTGACATTATGAAGAAACTTGCTGAGCCTGCTGAAAGAGTGTGATGTGGTGAAGGACACCACGTTTGACAAGCAGCCAACTTCTGTACTTCCGTGTGAAAGTCTGCGAGTTTATAACATGTATTAACTTTGTCCTCATGCTGTTACACTTCCTCATGAGAGAGTAGGGATGTATATTGAATAGGTGGCAAACGAAAATGAACAATGGGTTAGTTAAAGAAAGCATGATATAATGTAGAATGATCATCCACCCCTCATTTTAACCAATCCCGTAGCTAGAATGGGTGACATTAGTAACTTTAGTGGGATGGACATGTACGAAAAGGGGGAAAAGTATAGGTGACAAAGGGGTGGGGGCTGGTCAGTCGTCGTCGTTATCCATGATGCTATCTGGTTGCGGCCAAGAGGCCTTTGAGGGAGACGGGAGAGTGAGGGTGCAATGCTGATTGTCGGTTTGCAGAAAAGCCTAGTTGATCCAGTCCTGTCCTTATATTGATCTAAGACTTGATCCCTGACACTCTGATTGGGGGTCCCCTGCCGCTGCCTAGGCCTGGGTGGTGGTATTCTCATTCTTATTCTCTCGGGTTGGTATTATTGATAACTCGAGAATTCAATTGATCTGTGCTATTGTCTCTTCTCTATCTTTCTGAACGAGAATTTGAATTGCTGTTTAATGTCTGATGCCTCTTCATCTATCCCCTCAATGCGACTAATGTATTTGTGGAAACTGATTATTTGGTAGATGATCGTTAGACTGTATTCTCTCTCATGAGGTGTTTATTCTCAAATGTATGCATTGAGTTAGATAAAATTTAACGACTCACAAAGAAGTTGTGGTTATTTGTGTCTGTCTATGAATTTGAAATGACTATTGGCCTTCAATTAATCAGCTAATTGATCCATCGATCAGGTAGATGAATAATTGACTTAAAGTGATAAAATGAAAATTTTGTATAGATCTGTGACTATGAATTGTTGGTGAAGGAAATGCTAACTTGATCACCGGCGCAACAGGGACAACTGTGTGTATGTGTATGGGCCACAGTACATGAAACTCTTGAATTCTCATCCCTGTCTAGAATATTGGGTTTGCGCTGGATCAGTTACTTTGTAGCAGAGCGATGGTTAATTATTGATTAGTTAGGTAATAGTTACTAAATACTTGTTATATGATTTTAACCTAAAGAATCAGTATTCTTGTTTATATGTTGTCTAAAAGTACAGGTACAGGGGATGCCTGAGGAATCCCGGGAAGGAATTTGAAGAGGGTGGCAAAGAAATCACACTGCAGAAGTCTGTTGTGATAATACTGAAAAGCTAGGTAGGGTTGTCAGTATTATGTTTAGGGAAATTTTCGTGTGCAAAGGGGAAAGATTGTGATGGTGAAGGGTCTCTGTATTTGGAACTATGGTAAGGGAAGCCGAGATCAGTAACTGGACAACCCTCTTTGTACGTCAAAAGACCCTCTTGTGATACCTTGGCGCGATCTTGAGAGGAGCCGATAGGTAATTCCGGAGCTTGATAGAAAAGTGAGATAACGCTGGTCGTTATCATTGCTTGTAGTGTAAGAAAATTTCTTTGAAAAGTAAATACTATCTCTTTACTTAGTGGAACGAACAAGGTAGCATTGTCATTTTATGTTGTTACTAACTTTTATTAAGAAAAGCTTAGAAAAATATTGCCTTAAGAATTTTTAAAAGGAGGGTCAGGAGCGATACTGACGTCACAAGGTGCCGCACTGGTATTGAAGGAAACATCGGGTGTGTAGCGAGGAGCAGATTGTAAAGGGAGGGTCAGTAGCAGGAGTAATACTGACGTCACACAGTGAGCGGGAGTGAATGAAGTGGTGATTGGATGATTAGTGTGAGTCGCCCTGATATTGGACAAGACTGGAATTATGTAGCTCATTGAGATTAGTTAATTGAAGAAAGACGGGCTGGGATAGGACAGAGGTTGATGATTGAATAAAGAAAAATACGTGGAGGTTTTTGGTGTTTTGTTTGAGTGGAAATTTAATAAAGAGACAGTTTAAAATGTGTTTGTGGAAGAAACTAAAGAATCTTTTTAATAAAGATAAGTCAATTGTGACAAGGGAGGGAATTCCTATTCCACCTCTGAAAACGCCTGCATCATATATGATGATGGAGCGAGGGTATCATACGTGTGTGTGGCTGGAAAATTGGATGAAATATACAAAAAATGATGGAGTGCTAGCTTTCCCCGAGTTTGGTACATTTAATGTGAGGATTCTGCAAAATTTAAGAGAGAAAATGAACTCCTTAGAGCCAAATCCAAGACTCACCCAGTATGAAGCCCTGGAACAATGGGAAGTGGAAGCATTCGAGAGAGAAAAGGATCGAGGGGGTAGGAGAGGCAGGAGGATGTTTGGAGGTTATACATTCGAAAGGCTAGAGAATCAAATGAAAAGATGGAGAAAGGCTGCAGTGACTGCAGGATTATACCCAGTTTTGACAGGAGAGGGTCAAACAGGAGCTAAATGTAAAGAGAAGTCTAAGCACCTGGAAACATCCAAAGAGGGTTTGAAAGAATCTGATGGTGAGTTATTGGAAGATATAATGTCAAAAAGACCCCCACCCTATGAAGAAAGTACAGGGGAAGTGACTACGAGTGCTCCGCGAATTATAAATGTGACACCATTAACTCCCCAAATTGCTTATTTAGCTAAACAAATAAGAGAGAATGAAGCTTGATTGTTAAATAAGGCAAGAATAGAACAAATACAGAAGATGAATGAATTAAACTTAAATGCTGAAGCTGTAACAGTACCTTTAACTATAGGTCCTGTGATTCCTCTAATTGGAGAAAACTTGAAATTACAGAAAATTCCTACTTTAACCGTCCCAAGAAATAGCAACATAGTGTGTAATGAGAGCCAAAGTGGGTCAAATAATAATACCTTGTTGGATCTACCGATTGGAGATGTAGTGACTGAACCCCCAAGAAGAAATACCCAGTTAGAGCACAGAAATATATGTCAAAATATGATTCCCATAGCTGGAAGTTCGACGGGTTTAACCCCAGAAGAGCTTAGTAATTGGGTAAAGGAATTGACAAAGACAGATGCCCAACCTAAAGGTGTGAATGTGAGTCAATTGAAGGTAGACTTGGAGGAATTGATTATTGGGACGATAAGTCCAAAGCGATTAGGGACGTATACAGAGGATGAGTTGTTGTTTCTGTGCAAAAGTATAACTTGGAGAACAAAGAACTTCCATGAGAAATTCACAGAAGTAGCAAATGAATTTTGGATTGATATGGAAAAATCAGGTGTTGCAAAAACCTTACCGTATGGCTTTTACTGACAAAGATTTAAAAAGTTTGAATACGTCTGGAAAAAGATTGCAGATAAAAGAATTGATGAATTTCTTGAAAAAATGGGGAACAATAGAAAAATGGAGAAGTAAATGGGTATAAAAGAAGGAGGAAGCCAGTGGGAAGCGAATATCCATGTTTCCCGCAAAGGAAACGGAGCAGGCAGAAAGAGTTTGTCCTATGAGAGTGGTTCCAGGTGGTGGATATAGCCACGTACCTTGGACTAGACAAGACATATTGTCCTTTATAAATGCCTTTCCAAGATTACGAGAAAAAAGGTTGAATGGTATAAACAATTGGATCGATTTGTAAAGGGATCCAAAGTGTTGCTGAAAGATTTCGATGGGCTGTTTAAAATAGTGGTTCCGGCAGATTTGTGGACTGAATGCAAGATTACGAATATCCTAGATATGTAAAAACAGATGCCCCATCTGAAGAGGTGATGAAAAAGTATCATCAGGTTATTACCTTTTTAAAAGGGAAAATCAGTCCAAAGGAAATAGATTGGGTAAAAATTGATAGAACAACCCAGGAGCCTAAAGAATCTGTTCATGCCTATTATGAAAGGCTGTTACAGGTGTTTAAACAGTATAGTGGATTTGAAAACATTGGCGAAAAAGATATGGGACATTCTGTGTATCGGTTTGTTTACGGATTAAGACCTGAAATTAGTGCGATGATACAGCAACATATGTTATGTTGGCAAAGTAAGTCGATTGACAAGATTTTAAGATATGCCAAGTACTGTAGTGATGACATTGATTCTCAATTGAAAAACTTAAAACAAAAATGATGTGAGCACAAGTAAAATTGGCTGAACAGCAACAGGAGACAAATACTGTTTCGCAGAATCAGTCTCAGGAGGGGTCGACAAACAGTGAGACTCAAGGCAAATTTAAAATGAGTAGAGAAGAGACTAAAAAGAAATTTCCTTGTCATGCTTGCGGGAAGTTGGAAGAAAGGTTATGGCGCAAATAACATTTTTAATCCACAGATACAGAATGAAGCGATTGGGAAGCAGCAGCAGGTAGTTACCACCCAGTTACAGGTGCCACAAC
Source organism: Lissotriton helveticus (assembly GCF_964261635.1). Classification (NCBI taxonomy): domain Eukaryota; kingdom Metazoa; phylum Chordata; class Amphibia; order Caudata; family Salamandridae; genus Lissotriton; species Lissotriton helveticus. The sequence continues at coordinate 539,877,665 of NC_136059.1, read as the reverse complement.
TGCCCATACCTCCAAATGTGAATGCTCATATGCAGATGTACAGTACAAGTTTGGGATTTCTAGGAGAAGAGCAGTTTGGTAAGAGTCCGTTTGTCTCGCAGTATTTGGTGCGTAATAGTGAGCGTGAGTTGGAGTTGATGCAGTGACGGTGCCTGAGGGGGGATGAAGAATGCGTATATGGCACATCTTTAGTGGTAGGTCAGTCAGGTCCATTTATTGATGGAAAGGTAGAAGGAAAAGATGTCACCTTCTTATTGGACAATGGTGCTACCCGTTCCACTGTGAGAGCAGCGGAAATCCCAAACCTATCCCTCTCGGGAGGAACTATGCAAGTTGTAGGCGTTGCAAACAAACACAAAAACTCCTGCTACAGCCCCAATAGACGTTCACAATGGAAATTTCAAAGATATGCATCAGTTTGTAGTGTGTGATACTAGTCCAGTGAATATTTTGGGCAGAGATTTGTTATGCAAAATGAATTGCACTATTTATTGTACACCGGATGGTGTTGCAATAATGACACCAGATGAGAATGTCGAATACAAATTATTGATGGACCAACGGGAGTCAGAAGTAAACAAATTATATTTGTTACTCACTGAAGAAGATTTACCAGAAGAACTGAAAGGTACGGTGAGTCCAGATGTGTTGGACTATACCTGAAAAGAAATTGGATTAATGAGAAATGTGGACCCCATTCAAGTGATAGTGCAGGATGGAGCAGTGTATCCCAATACTGCCCAGTACAAGATGAGTCCCGTAGTAATTTCTGGAGTCACGCCCGATATTGATCAAATGATTGAACAATGTATCCTAAAAGAGTTAATGAGCAGTCCTTGTAACTCTCCCATTATTGGTATCAAAAAGCCTAACAGAAAATATAGAATAGTTTAAGATCTGAGAAAGGTGAATAAAATTGGTGTGCTGTGTTGCCCAATGGTACCCACCCCTGCTGTAATTTTGTATCAGATCCCATTACTGCTGAATGGTACACAGTTATTGATTTGTGTCAGGCGTTCTTTTCCATACCCTTGCACTCGGATAGCGAATATTTGTTTGCCTTCTGGTTTGGAAATCGTGTTTTGGCATGGTGCCGAGTTCCTCAAGGGTACACTGAAAGTCCATCAATCTTTAATCAGATCTTGAAAAAATGTTTGGAAACCTTGAAATTGCCCGGGAACTCTGACTGATCCAATGCATTGATGACTAGTTGTTGGCATCCAAACCTCATGATGCATGTGTAACTGACTCCATTGCTTTGTTGAATCATTTGGCTGAAGGCGGATACAAAGTCTCCCCATCAAAGTTACAGTACTGCAGACAGGAAGTTCAGTACTTAGGTCATAAGATTGAAAAAGGACTAAGAAAAGTAACCCCAGAGAGAATCAGTATAATCAAAAAGATGTATCCACCCCAAAATCAGAAAGAAGTGAGGATGTTTTTGGGAATGGTCTGATATTGTAGGCAGTGGATATGTGGATTCTCATTGATTGCAAAGCCTTTACAGAAATTAACCAGAAAATATGTGAAAGATCCAATTGTGTTGGATGAGGAGAGTATGGAGTCTTTCAATAAACTACGAAACAGTCTTTGCCAGGCACCAGCCCTGGGTATGCCAGATTATTCAAAGGAGTTTGCATTGTACTGTTGTGAGAGAGATGGTTGTACGCGCTTGCGGTCTTAACTCAGAAACATGGAATGGCAAGACGTTCAATAGCGTATTTTTCTGTTACCCTTGACTCAGTGGCCGCAGCATTACCAGGTTGCTTAAAAGCAGTGGCTGCCACTTGTGTGAGTTTGGAACAAAGTGAATCAATTATGATGGGTTACCCAGTAAAAGTCTATGTACCACACTCTGTTGAGATACTTTTAACTGGTACTCAAACTCAATATATGACAAATAGTCAGCTGACTAAGTACATGAGAGTAATCCTAGGTGCTGAAAATATAACAGTGGTGAGATGCACTACTGTCAACCCTGCCACGTAGTTGCCAAACTTGAGGTGTGAAGAGGTGAGAGAAGCAGAACATGATTGTTTGGAAGTAACAGAGCTTTGCACCAAGCCTCGCCCAGATATGTCAGATGAACCGCAGGAGGAGTCAGATTGTAAAATGTTTGTAGATGGATCTTGTTTAAGGAATGAAAGAGGTGAATTGTGTGCTGGATATGCTGTCTGTACTCTGGCTGGAGTCCTGGAAGCATCTTGTCTAAAAGGCATAAAATCTGCCCAAGTCGCAGAGCTGTTTGCTCTTACTAGAGCATGCAAATTCGCAAAGGGTCTAAAAGTAACAATTTACACTGACAGCCAATACGGCTTCGGTGTAGTGCATGATTTTGGTCAGCTGTGGATGCAAAAAGGATTCATGACCTCCTCTGGGTCGCCAATTCGAAATGGGAAAACTGTAAAGGAATTATTGGAAGCTTTACAGTTGCCAAAAAGAATCGCAGTGGTGGACTGTGCTGCACACCAATCCGAAGATGATGATGTGACAAAGGGTAACAGATACGCGGATCAATTAGCGCGTTACTGTACACAAAATCCCCTAGCTATAAATCGATCCATTGAAAGAGGAAATACCAAATGCCACCTTATGATTGCCACTATATTTGAGACATGGGATGAGGTGAGACTAATGCAGGAAGAAGTCAATGACAGCGAAAGGGAAGAAAGGAAAAGAGCAGGCTGCAGGAAAAATGACAATGAGATATGGATCTGTTATGATGAGAGACCAGTATTACCAGATTCATTGCTTTCTGACATGGCAAGGATGTACCATGGACATGTGCATATCGGACTAGATGCCATGGTAAGAACGTTCAAACATTCCTGGTACAATCCAAAGTTTAGGCTAATAGCTGAGAGTTTGTGCCAAAGGTGTGTTGTTTGTTAGAAACAAAACCCAGGAAGAAAGACAGTTGTAAACTGGGGTGTATTTGGGAAAGCCGGAGGATCTTTTACTTGCCTTCAGATCGATTTTATCGAGTTGCCTCCATGTAACGGACTAAAATATGTCCTAGTCATTATTTGTTTGTTTTCTCGCTGGGTGGAAGCCTACCCAACGAGGAGAAATGACAGTTTAACTGTTGCAAATTGTTGCTGAGAGAATTGATCCCAAGATTTTGTTTTCCAGTCACTTTGGAATGAGATAGAGGATTACACTTTAATAATGAAATAATTTGGATGATCTGTGCTGTGTTACAAATTGAACAGATGTTGCATTGTGCCTACCGACCTGAAGCGTCTGGTATTGTTGAACAAATTAATGGCACCATAAAGTCCAGATTAGGAAAGGTGTGCATCCACAACACTTAAATGGCCTGATGCTTTGCCCCTTGTACTCATGAGTCTTAAAAGCATACCTGACAAAAAGACAGGGTTTTTTTATTTTATTTTTTCAAAACCTTTATTGACAAGTTCAATACAATCAAAATACATTTTGCTTCAGATCAAAGCAACGTACACAGTGGATTTTTAGCCGAATATCATAAATGTAATGACATTACCAACATTCAAGAGACGAATTCCGTGAGGCACTGCTATGACACCAACATTACCACATTTTCTAACGGAGGTGGGGGCACCACTGCAGGGATGGGGGCAAGCACAGCGAGCAGGGGAAGCAGGGGGATAGAGGGAGGCAGTTACTGACCAGCAACGGCGGCCGCTGCGGGCAGGGTACCGGCGGGGAGCGCGGGGGAGGCAGCACGGCTCAAATGAAGTCGGGAATGAAGATATGTCACTAAGGGTCCCCATTTGTCAATTGGGCGAGATCTCGCGGGAAGTAATTCCCAGAATTCCGATAGCAAGGTCTGACATCTCGAGGCGTTTTCAAGCCAATGAGCGAATTGAGGTGCCGGTTTGCGACCTCAGCACATGGCCACCCTATGCCTAGCCAGAACGAGCAGCATTGCAATCAGGCGGCGAGAAGCATCCGGGCAGAATTTAACAAAGCCTAGCAGACATAACGGTGGATCGAGCTGTACCGGTGCAGAGGTTATCTCGGAGATGGCGGCGCATACTGCCTGCCAGAAATCTGACACCTTTGGGCACAGCCACCCCAGATGAGCATAATCCGCAGCAGGGGCAACGCAACGCATGCAACTATCGTTGGGTATGAGTCCCAATTTGTGAAGCTGAGCAGGAATGCGGTATAGCCTATGTAAATATTTGAAATGAATAAGACGAAGCCGGTAGTTGGGTGACAGTTTTTTTGTCTGATTGCAGCAGTAGAGCCAGTCAGCCTGGCGATTTCCATGCCCAATTCCTCACCCCACGCCATGCGTGCTCGATCTGTGGAGATGGAGGCGGACAATAGAAGAGGGGGCAAAATGTACTGACTATTTCATGAGGAGTTGGGGATGTCTATATGAAATCAAGAGCAGGCATCGTAGGTGGAGGCTGGGGAAACATAGAATGTAACTCCCTACATATAGCGCGCAACTGATAAAATAGTAAAGTGTCTAATGGGCCAGAAGAGGTCAGAAGAGAGTAGAACGTGTCACCAGGATAAATATCTGCCAATATCGACAGGCCCAAGCGTGAGGCATGTTTGGACATGCCGGTTGGTTGGAGAGGGGGAAAAGCAGCATGCTGCACAATTGGAATGGCATTAGCCGATAGCATCAGCACATCGGAGAGTTGGCGCAGTCAGGACCAGGCCAAGCGCAGGGTTTCGACCGTGTCCACCTCCGCAGGCAGGCGACTCGGCGGGGCAAATAGGTCCGTAGTCAGCGGCCAGGGAGATGCAATGTCAGTCTCCACAGCCACGTGTGGTTGATAAGGAGAGGGGTGGATCCAAAAACTGCAGAAAGCTGGCCTGGGCGCTTAAGGCATAAAGCTTAAAATTAGGAGCGACCATACCTCCTACCGACATGGGGAGAGTGAGGATATCATACGCAACCCTGTGTCCAGTATTTTGTAAAGCGTGAACAATTACCCGAAGGTGTCAAGGCGCTGGGGGCCAACGGGAAGATTAAGCGAGCTATTGCCCAGAGTCACATGGTGCTGGGCAGACCCCTGCCGCCGGAGCCGGGGATCGAACCGTGATCCCCAGCATCCAGCGTCAGTCGCCCTGGCCGCTGCGCCACACCTCTTCCCAACCCTGAGCTGCTTACCGGCCCAAACAAGAGAGATGATCAAGGGAGGAATTGTACGAGAGAAATTAGCAGTGAGGAGAATGGGGATGTTTAAAAAGAGGTAAAGGAATTTCGGCAGAACCACCATCTTGGCAATGACTATACATCCGGCAAGGGACAGTGGAAGCCGATTCCAATGCGAAATTTTGGACTCTATCATTCCACCGCATGCCCAAAGTTAGTCCTCCAGAGGTCATCCAAGTCCCTGCTCAACCAGATACCCAGGTAGCGGGTGGGGACAGAGGCAAAAACTAAGGGACAATCCGGTGTAAATGGTTTGGTGGTATCCGTAAGGGGAAACAACACAGACTTGCTCCACTTCACCTGCATGCCCGACAATCCACCAAAGCGTATTATCTCACGCACAAGAGGACTGAGATTGTCTTGGGGGTGGCGAACATACAACGTGATGTTGTCAGCATACATAGAGACCAGGAGGGAGCAGGCCGAGAAATCTATACCCCTCTGAGTACGATGCTGCCGGAGTCTGGCTGCAAGAGGCTCCATTGCAAAGGTGAAGAGCATAGGTGATAGAGGGCACCCCTGCCGAGTACCGCATTCAATCAAGATGGGATCCAATACCTGAC